>NW_024353906.1:2081718-2179830 GCF_902729225.1 Pteropus medius | reverse complement strand
AGGATGAGAGAAGCATCAGGGAGAGAAAGAAGACACTGATGGGAAGGAAGGATGTCAAAGTTTGCCTTATTTACAATTTAGGGGGAGGAGTGCTTTCCTGACCTGCCACTAAATTAAGTTAAATGCTTTCAACTCCGTTTAATTCAACAAACCCATACTGAATGCCTAAAATATGAAAGGCCTGATGCTAGGTACAGTTGGGAATACAGGGATAATTCTCAGTTCATGAATAATACAAGTCAGAATATCATGAGAATATCATGAAAAGTGATTAGGACCTGAAATGAAGAAATTACACTAGGCTGGGGGCTTTGTGGAGAAGGTGGATTACAGATGACCCTTAAAGAATAGATGGTGGTCTGACAGGTGCCAATGGGAGGGCCCAGGGAAAGTATTCCAGGAGGAGGAAACATCATGTGGAAAAGTATTAAGACAGAAAATATGGGAATGTTTGGAATGCAGGAGTAGGATTAGATCATGATAAGACAGGCCTGTTTTGAATCATCAAGGCCAGCAAGAGGGATTTGTTCTCCATTTTGCAGGCAAAGGGAAGCCTTCTTTGAGCAGGGAGCAATGCAGTTAGAGGTGAAATTTAGGGAAATTAATTGAGCAGCTGAGTAGAGGATGCATTGAGAACGATATTTGATGCGAGGGAGCCAAATAGAAGTCAATTTAGTGGACAGGAGCAAGTGGTTCCAAATTGATTCAAGAAGTCCTTGAGGTGATGATGGAGAGATGAGAGGCTGAAGGTCCAGATCCATCCTCACTGCAACCAGAGCCCTCAGAGCAGTGGAGCTGTTATTCCTTTTATGTAATGGGGGTCAGAGTAAGGTTGTATTTGCACGGTGGTTTGTATTGCCAACTACAACAACAATAAAAACAAAGCAAAAACAAGAACACCTTAAGAATTTCAGTGTAAGAAAAAGGAGACTGGCTTGCTTGAGATTTCAATATGTCCAGTGTCTAAATTCTTTCTCCTGAATCCTTGCTAGACTTACCAGCGAGAGAGCATTTGCCAAGCTTTCTTGGCCTTATTTTTTCATTCTTAAAGATTTGGGATGACTCTTGGGAAACATGGTGGAGTGAGAGACCTCCTCAGATCTCTTTCCTTGAAACAACAATAAGCGTAACATCTAAAACTCAACAAAAAACACACAAACTGCCTACCAGCACATCTGAGCATGGAATCCGCGCATAAGAGCTGCCATAGGTCAGAATCCCGGTGTCAGGTGGTGGACTGGGAGAAATAAAGAAGCTACCTCTTACAGCCTCCAGAGCTCCCTTCAGGAGGAGGGGAAGGGAAGACAGTGTTGTGAATTCCCTGAACAGCCCTGCCTGGAAGTGCTGTGAATTCCATGCAGCTGGTGGCAGGGTCTGGTCATCAGGGCAGAAAGCAGAGAAGCGGGATGGGACCACAGAGAAACAACAGTTGATTTTTACTGGCCCTAGTTGCAAAACTGAGGCTGAGCCGCAGCCCCCAACTCCCAACCCAGAGGGCCCCTCCCCTCATAACTTTTGAGACTGATCACTGCAGAGCCCCAGGGAAATCTGAGCAAACGCTGCCGAGACTGTTGCTGACAGTGACAGGGACTGAAACTGAGGGTAGCGAGCAATTAAATATCTACAAGAAAATTTTAAAAAGGCATTATTAAGGCTTTATGTAAAGCAGGGATCCAAGAGTCTTAGACACCACTTACTGGAAACCAAAAGAAAAGCGCCTTTTTTTGCAGCAGGCTAAAGAGAGACTTCTATATAATAAATCTTCTTTCTGGAAAAACAGCAGAATACTCTTCCATTAATGCCCAGGTGGAGAAATAGTCCATTAAACACCATGAACAACCAAGATGACAAGGCGTCTCAGAAAGAAAGAAAGTTCTCCAGAAAATAAGCTTACAGACATAGAAATATGCAACTTAAATGACAGAGAATTCAGGGTGGTACTTCTGAAAAAACCCAATGAGTTCCGAAATGAGTCATATCAACAATTTCAGGAACTGAGAAAACAACTAAATGAGCAGAGAAAGGAGACTGAAACCCTCAAAAAAACCAAATAGAAATTCTAGAGATAAAAAACATACTGCAAGAGTTGAAAAATGAAATAGCAAACTTGGGAAATAGAGTTGACCAAATGAAGGAAAGGATCAGTGATATCAAAGACAGAAATCTAGAAATAGAAGGAAGAAGAGAGAAACCGAAGAATGAAAAATAATGAAAGAGAAATACAAGAACTAGCTGATACCATCAGGAGAGGAAACATAAGAATAATGGGCATTACTGAAGACGAGGAAAAAGAGCAGGAACTAGAAAGCATTTTCAGACAAATAGTTGATGAGAATTTCCCAAATCTAAGGAATGAGCTAGAGCTTAGATTCAAGAAGTCAACAGAACACCCAATTATCTCAAACCAAGAAGGCCTTCACCAAGACACATTGTATTAAAATTATCAAAAATCAATGACAAAGATAGAATTTTCAGGGCAGCCAGAGAAAAGAA
Source organism: Pteropus medius (assembly GCF_902729225.1). Classification (NCBI taxonomy): domain Eukaryota; kingdom Metazoa; phylum Chordata; class Mammalia; order Chiroptera; family Pteropodidae; genus Pteropus; species Pteropus medius. The sequence continues at coordinate 2,177,337 of NW_024353906.1, read as the reverse complement.
AATGGTAACTTATAAAGGAAAATCCATTAGATTATTGCTGGACTTCTCAGTGCAAATCTTACAAGCCAGAAAGGAATGGAATCAAATATTTAAACTTTTGAGTGAAAAGAACTACCAGCCTAGAGTAATATATCCAGCTAAGCTCTCCTTTAGATATGAAGGAGAAATGAAGACCTTTCCAGACATATAAAAATTGAGGGAATTTTCCACTACGAGGCAAGCACTACGGGAAATACTGAAAGGGGTCAGCTCACCTAAGACAAAAATGACAAAAAATAAAAATAAAAAACATAATTAAGAGTAAAGTGACTATCAGGCAAATAGAAACAGGGGAGTGCAGGCCTTACTAAGAACAGGACATTACAAACTTAAATAATAAGAGAATTGTTATAACAAGATAGTAATGAACGTTCAGCATACATAGGGACAAACTGAGATAACAATGACTGAAAAGGGGAGGACTTAAAGATCCAAATTCACAAAGGGAAAAGGAGATAAGGCACACGCAGAAGAAAATGGATGGCTGTATATATATAATTATCCTTTTCATATTCGTAATGGTAACCACACATCAGAGATTCAGAACTGAAGTATATAACATAAAACAAGAAGAACCAGAGGCAAAACCCAACCATAATAAAGAAAACAGAAACACAAGGACAAGGAAGCAATGGAAACACTGAGCTACCAGAAAGCAAAAGATAAAATGGCTATGAGAAGACCTCAATAATCAATAATCACCTAAATGTAAATGGCTGAACTCACTAATAACAAGGCATAGAGTTGCAGAATGAATCAAAAAACAAAACTCAACCATATCCTGCATACGGCTTCACATCTCAGCTCCAAAGACAAATATAGACTCAAAGTGAAAGGGTGGAAAATATTTCAAGTAAATGATATTCTGAGAAAAGTGGGAGTAGTGGTACTAATATCAGACAAAATAGACTTCAAAATAAAAAGGTAAAGAAATATACTGAGGGACACCTGAAAATTATATAATTGTATTAACCAATGTTACCCCAATAAACTTAATAAAAAAAAATGTAGATACTAAAACTTAGTGTATGATATGGTTATAAGTACTAAATTATATGATATATGGAAAAATTACCACAGGGTCTGCGATAGACATTAAATAAATGTACGTTCCCTGTCTCCTTTTCCTTATGGAGGTGGGCAGGGCAATTATAATCATCTTTGCTAGATGTCATAGGTACCTATATACTTAAATGAATACAAGTACAAATATTGTATTTTAGATATTTCATATACCAGACACTGTGTTAATCATGGCCTAATCAGAAAAAAATTTAAGTGTTTATACTGGATGGTATTTAATGCAGAAAATTTTGAAGGAGATGAGAAGCCAGAGGACAGTGTAGTAACCAGAGATCAGCAAAATCAGGAAGGCACTACTGCTCTGGGCCTGGAGGAAGAGAGAAGGCATCTTTTGGGGTCACCCAGTGGAATCAGGAACCAAGATGGGCCTGTCCAGTGTGAGCTGGAGCCGAAGAGGAAATGCAGCTGCTTCAAGAGAAGCTGCCTGAGGCAGGGAAACACCCTGCCCCTTCTTCCTCTTGCCCTCTAATCTTCCTCTGGTGTCTCTCACTGGCTGAATCCATCTGGAAGCTGGATGATGAGCCTGGAAAGATTGTTTTCTGGAGTCAGTATCCATGTGATACAAGACCAGAGCCCCTGAAAGCGCAAGGAATGTCCGAGGGTACACAGGTTCAGGATACTTTAATAAGGTTTTGACAGTAGGAAAGAATATAGTGGTTTGTGTAAGCTACAAGCTCCTGGGTTAGAGCAAGAAGAAAATGAGCCTGAGTGGTAATAGTCTGCTGTCTTTAGAGAGCCCTGCACATCCCTTAGCAGCAGTTGGGCAAATGTTGGCAATTAACTACAGAGTTCTATACTTGTCCCCTACAGGCCTGGGTTTATCCCAGATACAAATATAACTTTATGCAAAAGTGAAATTGGAGAGCATTTGGCTCTGGAGCTGGTTTTTGTGGGAAAAGGCATTGGCGATTAGGAGTTTCCAAGGAGTGATTCACTAGCAGCACGTTCCTAGACCCAGAGGACTCTGTCCCTTAGAAATGACCATTTGGGATTTCCTCCGATGCATTCCCCACTTTCTCCTTAATCTTTGCTATTGGATTCCATGGAAATATATTAGGGGAGCTCTACGGAGACAGAACCTAAGAGTTGAGAGTGTTCCTAGAGAGCGTGAAGTCCAACCCCAATTCAGGCAGAGCACAATCCAGCATCCAAAGTCGGTACTGCCTCAGTTTCTCTCATTGGTCGATTCTCATAGGTCCTAATCTAAGGAAGGGGAGAGTCCCCAGTGCAAACTATAGACTGGGTGAAGCAATGTGGTTTTTGTGTCTTGGCTCTGCCTCGCTCTTACTGTGCAGCCTTGAGCTAACAGTTGATCTCTCTGCGCCCCCATGTCCCCATTATGAGGAAGTTGGCTTAGGTCACAACTGTGGGTTTTTCCAACTCTGTCATCCCAATGCAGAAACAGTAGAAAGGTCTTGGTCAATTAAAATGATATCGATAGCTGTGATTTATCGACCACTTACGGACCAAGAATTTTTCATGCATTGTTTCATTTAGTCTTGATCCAGAAGACTCTCCTAAATTGTGTAATCTTGTTTACAGCTGCCTGTTGTAGATAGTACCTCTATTTCCAACCACTCTTAGCTTTTGGACCCATCAAAGCACCCCAGGATTTCAGGTTCAGTTGCTTTCTCATTCTAAACCCCATGCTTGCTTTATTTAAACATTCTAAAGTCAACACACTGAGATGCAGACAAAGTACTATCAGGCATCCAGCTTTTGTCCCCCAATTCAAAGAGCTACAATATATACACTCCTTCAGCTCACTTGCTGTGTGATACTTTGTAACTAATTCCTTCCCTAATCTCTACAAGAAGGAATTAGGCCTTGCAGAGAGTATTTTAAACTAAATTATTTGCCTGTTGTTAACTTTCCTTGTATAGTTTATTAATGAAAAAATGATAGAAATAAGATACAAGATATCTAAAGTCTGGCAAGAATAAGCACATCAATTTTAAGGCTTGTGGGTTTTGGCACATACCCAAAGGTACGCGCTGTCCTTTGTCCAACAGGTCCATGGAGTTCAGCACCTCATAATAGCCCTAAGTAGGTACCATTATCCCATTTTTAGATATGAAGCAACTGAGGCTTAGTAAGTTATTTAACTTGCTTAAAGTCGTCTAACCCTTCTGTCATGGTAGGTTTATCCTCTCAGTATGTTGGAAGCTCTAAATGAGCAGACAGCTTTCCAAGAACTCTACACACAATTTTTTTCCCTCCCTTTCCCATTCACCCTCCGCCCCTGCCCCCAACCACTGTTACATCACTAGCTCAGAGTCAGAATTTGGCCTTTTGTGGGGAATGAGAGAGAGAAGCATGGATATAGTTTGACTCCAGCTAGGTGATTAAAAATTCATGGCAGGTGAGCTCAAGGGGTAAGATTGGAGGTTGGTTGACCAATTAAGCTGTTGATAAAATTGAAGTTAAAGATGCTGAAGTCTGATTCTGATCAGAGATGAACTGAGAAAACAGGGACAAATGCATGATGTTAAAATTGAACAACCAGTGGTGCCTGGCTAGTGACTAGATGTGGACGTGACTCGGGGAGAGTGGTGTCCTGGATGACTTTCAGCTATCTGACATGTTGACTGGGCGGACCGTGGGTGCTCATTTATTAATGAAACACAGGAGGCGTGCACTCCCAAATCAGCGTTCCATCCCCCTCCTCAAGGGCCCCTTTCTCTGGTGGTCACCGGAGAGTGTGTGTCGTGTTCCACACACAACCAAATTGTCTGAATTGTCCTTCTGATGTCCATCTTTTCTTTCATGGATTCCCGAAGCTGCTCTCTAGTCCACCTGGTACCACTGCTGCCTTTGGTGCTGCTCACAACCTGTCCTCCTAACTAGAATATTCCTCTTACATGTATGAATGGGGCTAGGCTGCACCTCCCTATTTGGCATGAACCCTTTATTCTCAACACCAAACTCCCACACTGCTATACTGTCACTTCAGACTTTAATGAAGAGTTGGAAACAATAAAGGGAATTGAAACTCCTGATGAGAAACATCGTGAATTGTTAACAATGTGACCACTCCTCTTGCTAATGGTTCACCAAGCTCATTGATTCCTCTCTCTTAACCTCATGAGTGTCTCCCTTCCCTGCTCCATTCACCTCTGACCTAAATCTGAGTGCAGAAGGAAATAAGTCCTCCATGAAGGGTCCCCTCAAGGACAGTCTACCCTGTTTTCTGCTCTTAAAGTTTCCCTACTCTGAGATGGTGCCTGTTTCTTAAACCCTCTCCTTGCAAACGGGTCATTCCTTTTGAGGTAAACCTCCAACCCTACTAACAGGGTGAGCTTTCTCCTAGAATCCTTCCCTTTCTCCCAACAGTTAATACTTGGGACTCAGTGATCCTAAGTTGTACATTTTCCTGCTATTAATTCTTTAGTTTAGAGTAAGGCCCCGGGAGATGTTAGTAGAATCATCCAGGATAGATTTTGTCAACTCTGAGACTGCCCCCTTTAAGTTATAGAGATACAACTGTGACACACAAAAGGACTCTTCTTGATTACTCAGCAGGTTACTGTTGACTCAGATATAAACCAACATCTTCTAAAAACTGACATTAGTTCCTGGAGGCAGAAGTCTAGACCCCCACTAATGAGGGAAAAAAATCCCCTAAATGAGATACTGTATACAAAGACTTCTGCCCTAAATGGAGTAGGACTCACACCAAGCAGTGTCAGGTCCTCTTTTGTTTTTGGTTTACAGACTGTATTTTGGGGCTCCTGTGCACCTTGCATGTATGAAATTAAGCACTGCTATGTGCCATAACTTTACAGGGATTAACTTACTTAGTATACCTATGAATATCCCATCCCCATTTTATAGATGAAACAAGTGAGATTTTAACAAGATTGAATTACTTGGCCAAGTCACCCAGCCTGTAAGTGATGAGGCAGGATGTGTATCCAGCCACTCTTCACTCTGGACGACACTATCCACTCTCTAAATGGAGTTATTTACAGAGACTCTACCCATTCAAGGACACACAGACGCTATGCAGAAGCTTTGAAATGATGACTCAATATATCTTAGAACAAACTGCATTTCTAGGCAACATTCCACACCCTACACTCTGTAAATGGAAGGGAGCCAATATGAAGAATTTTAATTATCCTATATACATAATTCCCCCAAACAGGGATTGAAGGGTTGCAAAGGAAGGGGAGAAAATAAGACATTTATATTATCACTTTACAGGAATAAATCAGCATGGAGGAGTTCAGTTTTGGACATGGAAAAGTGTGAGGAGCCCAGGGCTCACTCAAATGGAGATATCAGGTGTGGAGTTTGTGGTATGAAGCTCAGGAGAGCTTCAATATGGAGAGGAACCAGAGGCCTCGATGCAATACGTAGAAAAAGCTCCTTTAGCTCAGTATTAACACAGACCCAGCATGTCAGTCTAACCTGATTTCTCCAAGTAATTAGGCTGGATCTGCTTTATATGCTTAAGTGGTAAGCCCCGAAGGTGGCTACTTGAAAAATAATTTGTAGGTCTGAGGGCTGGAGCCAGGCAGCTGTAGGCGAATAGTTAGTCCCCAGGCCTAATTCAAGTATATTCCACTTCAGAGCAGCTGCCATCAGTTCCAACAGGTCCAGAGAAGGCCTGGTCTGATTTTCCTTGCCGATATCCAAAGGGAGTGTAGACAGGTTTTTAGAGCCCACACCAGGTCACCCACAGGCCATTTTCTGCACACAGCTCCAGCTTTCTCGGGAAATTGGCTAACAGCTTTTCCTTGGCTTTCTTTGGACTGCTAATGTAATAGTGCTTATTTTCAGAATCTTCCTGAGGCTGTAGGAAAGCATCAGAGTTTCTTTGTAAATCCATTATGTCTTCTTTGGTTAGAAATTATCCCTGACAAGCAGTCCCACAGCAAGAAAAGTCAGTATTATTTTGCAGAATAAAAATGGGGATTGGCCACTTCTTTTATTATTTTTTTATTATGACTGTCCTCTTTTTGGTTATGACATTCGATGTATTATTTAGCTTAAGTGCTTGATTAAAGAAGAACTGGTGGGGGTTGGAGTAGAAACTAAAAGGGACAATTGCTCAGACTCTGGTCTTCCTGCTCGTCTTAGTAGCTGGGATGGAAATAAACTGCCACGACCCTTTGGGGATCCTGACTTGTTACCCTCAGCAAGGAGATCACGTTCTAACTAAGGGACCTTCTGGACGTTTCTAGGTCAGCAGAACCTTGGTGCCTTTCTTTCATATACCGGAACACTTGTGTCTTTATTAAATATTAATTTGCTGTCAATAATTAAATGCTGATTATTTGATCTCTAATGGGGTCAGGATTCCCACAGTCCCATATTAGTGTAATAATGCAAAAGTAAAAATTGCCTTTCAGATGGAAAAAAGTGTACTTATTATTCTTTCTTTGTTCAGAGTAAAATGGTTTGTCTTAAATTAAAAATTAAAAGCAGAATTTTCTTTAATCTTCGAATTAAATTAGTGCTAATTAGTTCTATTTTCTGTACAACATTCACATGCTAAAATCTCGGCCATTCCTTCAGCGTATTAATGGTGCCCTTTGGCTGTAATCAAGATTGTCTTACATTAAAAATGATACAGTTAACTTGATTATATTAAGATTCATTGTTCTCAAATCACAGGGTTATGACTAGAAGCTGTTGGAACTGTTGGAAGGGCTGAGATTGCCAGGGTGCAGAATAAAGTCATCCATCATTTCCATTTCAAAATCCGAATGCTGGTGTGAGGCTCAAAGCATCTGAGGTCGCCAGGTATCCCTGGAGTAAGTGGTAGGCACAGAGATTTGGAGCAGATTTCATGCCCTTTCTGTGCAGACAATGAACACTTCACTGCTCTCCTTTGAAAGAAGAAGAAAAAGAGAAAGCCCACTGAGCCCTCATCCTGGGACAATTCCATATTTAGAACTTCCTGTTTTCTTCTCATCCTCGGGAAGTGATGACTGGATTCCAGGTCAGGCAGTGACAGCAAGAGTAACAACAACAGCAATAACTACGTTTACTCTACTACTACTATCACTACTACTTTTTATTTACTGTTTGCTGTGTGTGTTACAGGAATTGTGAACCAAATGCTATAGATCACTTCATTTAAACAATACCCTGAAAAGTTGGTATTATTAGTCTTATATGACATTTGGTTGAGGCTCAGAGAGATTGAATGATCTTCCTAGCATCACACAGCTCGTTAAGTGGCAGAATCGAGATTCAAACTCTGATGTGTCTGACTCCAAAGCCTATATTCTTAACTATGCTCTATTATCACATAAATTCATTTTTAGGAAGCATTTTTGTTTCCATAACTAAAAAGATGCCGTGTGTGTGTGTGTGTGTGTGTGTGTGTGTGTGTGTGTGTGTGTGAGAGAGAATAGGTCTGAAATTTTCCATTAAGACAGTACAGTTACTCATATGCTCTTGACAAAAGAATGATTTTTCTGGGGCATCATCTTTGTGTAGAGTTGTATAGGGAAGAAGGAGAAGATTCTGTCCAAGTCCCTACCACTATATGACAGATGTGGTGTCCATTGTACCCTCCCTATTTCTGCAAGAATCTGAAGGCAAACTCTTACTATAGCATGGTCAGCCCAGATGCCACCACATAACAGACTCAAACCATAATCTGAACTTAATCTCAAGGCCTCCCTATACACAGCACATCTCAATGTTGCTGATGTCTGTATGCAGTGAATCTCAGTGTGTAGAGTTCTGTGATCATATGGTTTAAGGTCTGGAGTAGTTATAACCATGGAGAGAGAAAAATTCCCCCAGGATTTTTGTCAAGATTTGTTCAGGTGGGCCAAACCAATGGGATGAGCATGATGCATATCATAATCTCATTTAATTCTCACAGCCACCCTCAAGGTATGATGAGAGAATGTAGTGTGAGAGAAGTAAAAGAACTCCCCTAAGTTCTTATAGTTGGAATTTTGTTGTATTCTACATCGTATGCTTTTCCCACAACACCAGACACCTTGATTGGGAAACTGTGTGTTTGAATTCTTGAGTTTGGATAGAACCACATCAGAAATATCAGTATAGAGTCTGGTCTGTCCATTTGAGGATTCTGTTTCCAACCAGGGCCATTGGAGGAAGGGCAGTGTTCCCTCATGAACGCCGTTTACCAGGTTTAACCCCACCAATAAAATGGAATGTTTGAAGTAAATATGCATTTTCTTATGACTCCACACTTAAACAGACTTTTTTGATCAACCAATGCAGAATCTGATAACAGAGGTTCTAGTATGTTTCCGCTATGAAACTCCATACATGCTCAGGAATTTCAAATCACGGAGCAATGCTCTGTAGGAAAATGCTAGATGTTTGAGAGCTACGACTAAAGATGAGTGTAAAAGGGTGATGGGAAGGAGAACTTATCTGAAGCCTCACTGAGAGGTCTCCGGGCCTGAATTCCAGGTATTGGCCAAAGATGAAAGTCTAATTATAAATAAGAGCTGGAATAACAGATACAGAGGTGGTGGAGACTGATTTAACAGGGGTTCACCAGCAGATGCCTGTGGGCTTTGACTAAGTTTGTGGTTTCTCAAAGGTTACATTGTCAGTCTACTACTCTTGCTTCATTAGTTATTCTGTAGTATCTGGAATAAGGGATAATCATCTCATGGCTCTGAGGCAGGGAGTGTGAGAAGGGAAAATGCATAAGTCAAACCCAGAGAAATACAGAGCAAAGGTAACAGTCTGAATCAGTGACAGAAAGACTGAAGGACAGAGGGAGAGAGGAGAAAAGGAGGGTGGGGAAGGAGAGGGAGAATGACAGAAACAGGGAATGAGAGAGAGGCCAGCACAGAGATAGTTGACTTTGAACTCTTGTATACTGCAATAAGATAGCCAGCAAAATAAATGTAAATTAGTGATATGGTCTGAATAGTTGTATCCCCTCAAAATTCAAAAGTTGAATTTCTGACCCTCAAAGGTGATGGTATTAGGAGATAGGCCTTGGAAGATGTTTAAGTTATGAGGGTGGAGTCCTCATGAATTGAATTAGTGTCCTTATAAAAGATTCCACAGAGATCTCTAGTTGTTTCCACCATGTGAGAACACAGCAAGAAAAACACATCTGTGAACCGGGAAATGCGCTCTTATCAGACATCACACCAAATCTGCTGGTAGCATGATCTCGCACTGTCCAGCCTCTAGCACTGTGAGGAATAAATTTCTGTTGTTTATAAACCACCCAGTCTGTGCTATTTTGTTATAGCAGCCTGAATGGACTAAGACAATTATTTTCATAAGTTTTAATGACAAGGCCTTTCTTTTATGTATACTCCTTTAACTGGATTTGTAAATCATCTTTCTCGCATAAATCATTCCCATAATTTATCAGTCCTAATTTATATACCAGAAACCCAGTTTTGATGCTTAAAAGTGGATCTATAACTTAATGATACATTTGAAACAATACAAAAAAGAAATCCTTCTAGATTTTTACTGTTAAACTTACCCAATCTATTAGAATTGTCTTGCTTACTCTTTTTTTGTGCATGTAGAAAATATTTTTAAATTTTATATTAGTTTCAGATATACAATGCAATGGCTACATATTTATATAATTTATGACATCATTCCGCCGATTACTCTAGCACCCATCTGGCATTATACATAGCCATCACAATAACATATTCTCTATGTTGTACTCTTCACTTCTGTGACTGTTTTATAACTACTAATTTGTACTTCTTCATCCCTTGTATTGCTTATTCTTAATTCATCCCTTGTATTGCTTATTCTTAATTCAAAACTGTGTGTATATGTATATATATACACACATATACACACATATATATATATACTTAGCAACAATCCTTTCCGAGTTTTCCAAAGCGCTTAACTTAGTTTTCATAGAAACAAAATTTTCTTTTCTTATAGTTGCATATAATTGCATAATATTTTATTAGGCATATAAACAAAAATAAGTAGAATTGGTGCAAATAGATTTGTGTACAAGTGCATCTAAGTGATGAGAGCAGTTGTGTGAAACATCCCAGAGAGCAGCCTATTTGCTACAGGAATTAAGGTGTGGAGGGAATCAACATTTTTCTGAGGGACTGAAGAGTGTCTTAATCCAGTAAGTCAGTTATGTGGAAGTCAAATAAAAGCACTTTACACATGGCAGGGACTGGAGTCCTGGTTGGGGGTCTGAGTAGCTCTTTTCAATGTGGCACATCTCATTTTTGTCACAGTTGTAGCAGTGCTTCCTGGCTCTCATCCAGTCACCGTTTCCTCTTCTGATTTTTCACCTAACCTTTCAATTACCCATGCTTAAAAACAGAGGATTTCTGAGTTTTGAAATCAGACACCAAATGCTCCATTTTCCAGTCCTGAGTTTCATGTTTGAGAAATATTTTTAATTGTTTTTTTTTTTAAAGGTAAAAATGGGTACCTAGAAACTAGAGTATCATCCGCAGAAGTTTTAAGAAAGTACTGCTTTATGTAATGTAGCTGGGGCCAGATTGAAAGAGGACACAAAGTCTGACCTCTGCATCTCCTCATGAGGAAGTGACACAGTGGTCTGGCAAGAGAGTACTGAAGAAACTTCTTTCTCCTAATTTAGAATGGCGATGGTTGACTGTGAGGATGATGTTATGACAATTGGGGAGCACTCACGTGCAATCACATTTGTTACAGTAGATCATCCGCATGTAAGATACAGGAGGCTCCCATATAGAAAGCTAGTAGGTGCTAGGGATTCCTTAGTTCAAAGCCAAAGGACAGGGATGCCTGAAATATTGATCAATTCAAACAGAAACCCTGTTTGGACTGGTGGCCTGCAGCATCTTCCAACAAACACAAGGTTGTACAGAAACACTTCCTCTCACTGGGAGTGCTTTCAGGTTAGGCCCTCACCTGAAGCCTCCAGGCTGCTACATCCCTGAACAAATCATACAAAATTATATCTACCAGACCTACATTTTATAATTGGAAAGGAAATTTCTAACCATGTCAAATTGACAGTGAGGCAATCTAAAGGGAATACCTTCAACCACCTTCTCTTTTGATAAACATCTGGTTTTGAAAGAGCTTTTATCGCTTAAGAATGAGAATATAGAAAACAGTAACAGAAAACATCTTTTCAAAATGATCTACAACATAAAAAAGAAGAACATAGCTCTGGATGGGCAGAGGAAAAGCAGAAACAAAAGTAAATGTTTTTCTCTTTCTGCTTTGAGTTGTTAATAAAATTCAATATCATAAGATACAAGATTGAGAAATTAATAAAGCTGACTGAGAGAAAAGAAAAATTACAAAAGGAAACTGAATAAGATAAAGAATGCCAAAATGCCATGGCAAAATCTAAATTGTGTTAGAAGTCTTAAAGAACAAAATAAGCACTGTAGAAAACTCAGTGATGTGGAGGCAAATTTTGAGAATTTCTCCTAAAATGTGAAGCAATAAGATTAAGAAATTAAAACAATAAACTCTAAGTTGGTAGATGTGGAAGGCAGAAGATAGAAGTCTAATGTATAGATATTTTGGTTTTCCAAAATAGGAATCAGAAAGAAATGGGTCTGAGCAATAAAAAGGATACAACATTTAAAAAATAACTCTCAATTTTCAAGTTGAAAAGAACTCTCATCAAAATTAATTTTAAAAATGATTAATATATTTGTCCTATTGAAAATTAGAAATTTGAAGACAAAGAAAGCATTCAACATACACCAATGTAGGAAACAAACAAAATTGAATTCACTAAAATGGGGTAAGTCTGACTATATTCTCTACCATTCTCATTTTTAAACAATAAAAGCTCTTTTAAAACTAAACTTCATTTGGTAGTAGAGCAGTTACTGTGATCTTATAAAGGATAACATGCTATAAGTCAGAAATTCTATGTCCAGCTAAGCTGTTGTAGGTGAAAAAGTAATACATTCTCAGATATGTATTTTTATGAAGCTCAGTGGTCTTCATTTTTTATTGTCTACTGTCTAAAATGTCTTCACATATTTTAACTTGTCATTGAAATTTTTCATCATAAGTTATTATAGTTGCAAGGGATATAAAAAGTAAATATTGATTTTTAAAATGTTAGCTATTTTGAAGTATATCCTACATAGAGTAATTGACTATTATAACTTCTTGATTATAAGAATTATATATAAAACTCCCCTATTATTTTTCTCTGTGGCCAAAATGATGTACATAAATATATATTTTTTATTTTCTGGGACTATGACTCTAAAGTAAAAGTTAAAAGATTTAGTCTGAATTGACTTATAATAATTATTAGTATGCACATGATTTGAAAACATATATTAAAACTTTTGAAAATATATTAAATGCAAAAAGTAGCTTTGTTGGAAAAGTATCTTAATAAGATGGACAGAAAGTGGCAAGCTTATGATTTCTTGTTTAAATGAGCTTCCCTGATATCAAATATTTTAAGTTATCTATGTTTCATGCCCAGGAGTTTAAAATCATGGAGCAATGCACTGTAGGAAGATACTAAATGTTTGAAAAGTATGACTAAAGATGAGTGTAAAAGGGTGATGGGATGGAGAACTTATCTAAAGCCTTATTGAGAGGTGAATTCTCAAGCAGATAAATTTTAGAAAAAAGTATGTGAAATTTGAAAATTTGGAAAATGATTATATTAAAACTGCCTATACCCATACAGCCCTTGAAAAGTCTTGATTTTCCCCAAGTACACATAACCTGTTCTGAAGACCTGTGCTATAGTCAGCCAGAAGTTTACTCAAAACAAAGTACTAACAAATGTAAAATATATTTCATGAAAGGATTAGTGGTTAAATTTAAACCCGCAATCAGGTTTATGATTTGGTTGTAAAATTAAACTCAAATATTATTAGCCTTGATAAATATAGACATGTATTGTAAAAATAAGGTAGTAACTAACTAAGTGTAAAACATAGCTCTTATTATTGTAAGAGAGAAGGCTAGGAAAAATAAAGATGTGAAATTTTAGAAAACTCAAGCTAGATTTTTATTTGCAAACATTAAGCATCCCCCAATGTATTCCCTGTGGCTTTATATATATAAAACTGTGAGAAAAAAATAAAGTAAAAATGTGAAATTTTATTATCTTTATAAAGAGACTTAATAAACATTGATTTATTATTAATGTCAAAAATTGGATAAATGAAAATTTAAGGCTTTGGTATTAAGGTAACCATGATTTATCTATTAAAAAATAATAAAATAACTCAGCTCAAATACTAAAATATGAAACTGAACAGAGCACAGAAAAGACCAAAATATTTTTAAAAACCAATAGATATATATCATTTATTATAACAAATGAAAATTGGTTAAATGCTTATATTGAGCAAATCTCAAATTGTGAAATGAATGCTGCTCATATAAAGATAAGGGACTCAGAAAGAAGCAAAACAAATGGTTGAATAAAATATAAGTTATGTAAATGTAAATAAAAAATAGAGATTGTTATGTTTAATAATCAAAATAATTCAAGAAAAGATAGGATGAAAAGTATATTTATGTTTATATAGATTTTAAGGTACAACAAAATTTAACTATCAACCAAGTTTAAAATTATACAAAAAAAAATTCCAAAAAAGACAAAAAGAAAAGGTGAAACATTTACTGTAATTGATTAAAAGTGAATAGTAATGTACAGCATAGTGACTATATTTAAAAAAAAAGCAGTGGACTTGGGTCAGGTTAGGAATTTTATCTTCGCTTATGTAACATCTAAAAATTAGTGAATAATACATTGAGATCTAAACTATTATTTTGATAGGCACAGTAAAACTTTTGCTATTTCTGAGAAAATATAAATCACCAGAATTTATTCAAAAAGCACTAAAAAACTTGAAAAAAATAACAGGATAAAAAATTTTAACCATCGTCAAAGTTTTAGCTTCAATAAAAACACTGGATCAATATAAATTTTCTGATTTTTTTCTACCTCTCGAACAAGTTATTCCAACCAATCATTCTAGAAGGTAGAAAATATCACACATTTCCAAATTGATCTAATTAAAAATCATAACTTCAAAGACAAATGCTCAGATAAAAAGAAAAACAAAGAAGGAAGTAGAATGAATACTGTTGAGCTTATTCCTCTCAGCCACTTTTTTGAAGCCCTTTAAATATAAGACAGGAAGAAAGAAAGAAAGCCAGTAGGCAGGTTGAAAAGAAGAATAGAGAAGAGGAAGAAAGGAAATATCTGATCAATATAATTTATAATATAAAAGTAAAAATGTCAAAATAAAATACTAATCAAATCCAGCAACGTATTTTAAGGCATATGTATCAAGACTAAGAAAAATCTGTTATAAAAATGCAAGGATGGTTCAGTAGCCATTTTAACTTTTAAATTTCCTGTACTAGGAATAAGAGATTTTATCCTTAAAAAGACAGTCTCAAATGGGTAACGTGGAAAACCTTAAAAAGCAGAAGTATTTATATTCAAAACAAAGACAAGAATTTCCATTAGATTTACATAAAATATATTTTAAAAATATTCAAGCTCTAGCCACATAATGCAAAATTAAAAATAATAAATACACAGTGTAATGATTGAAAAAATATATACAATTTTCATTTTTGTATTAAATACATCAATCTCCCTGGTAATTACTTGATAACCTATTTAAGCTAGTTTTTGTATTTAGTAATGTTAATGGTTTAAACAGTGTATAAAAATCAGTATTTTTTTCTACATATCAGTGATAAATAGTAAATAATAATAATAATAATAATAGAAATTATCTTAATACAGCAACAAAATGCCAAAACAAGCAAACAAAAATGTTTAGCAAGAAATGTTTAAAGCTTTTTTATTAAGAAAAATAATAGTGATTTCTATTTCTAGCAAGATAGTAAATCAAGATACTTAGAACTCCTTTTGTTATAAACCTTGGAAATGCTGGATTAAATAAATATAAGGAGGGAAAATGTACATTTTTAGCTAAGTTCTCATGAAAGAAAAATCCCCAGCAGGCAGACAAAGCAAAGAAACTGAAAATCAGAGTGATATGTGGATGAGCCGATGTGGTTGCTGCCCTGTGGTAAGTGAATGAATTCAGGGCAATGGATCCTCTACATCATGGGGGCTGGCTTTTGATATACTAGCAGTCCCAGACAGTGAGGATTGATACCTAGGTGCAGTGAGATAGAGATAGTGAGAATCCCGTAGGAAGCAGGGACCCTTGACGGACATCTCCCTCACTGCAAGGGGTGGATTAGAAAAAAAACTACTAACAAAGGAGCACATTTTGAGAGGACAAAGAAAGCTGTCTTTGAGTCCTTGAGGGGAAAAAAATCTCCCCTGAGAAATCTAAATATTGACTTTGTTCCTTGTGTGGACTTGGAGTTGAAATGTATACTACCCGTGAGGCCTGTAACTATGACATAGAGAAATTATTTCCCAGTTAAGGTATCTTGTCAATGCCTGGCAAAAGTAAATTTAAACCTCTCTGACCATGCTGAACTCACAAAGCAAAGTAACACACACACACACATACGTGCGTGCACGGTTCACTGTGAGTTATAGTCAGCAGACGACAGGATGATTAGAATCCCAAAAAACTCAATTAAAACAATCTGAAGAAAGACTATAAAAAGTATGCTTAAAATGGATATAAATGTGTTAGACTCAAAAAATAATAATACAATATTAAGAAAAAACTGGTCAGTTTTTTAAATATCCACTGTAACTTGACATGAAAAATGTGACTATAGGCATCAAAAACCCATTGATAATGAAAAGAGCAGCTTAGATACTAATGAAAAGAGAATTAGTGGGTGGGATGATAAATCTGGGTAAGATATTCTAAGAGAAAAAATGGAAAATACAAATGAATGTTTAAGATATATAATTTAAAAACACAACAGGCAACTAATAGGTCTTTTAGAAAGAGAAAGAGAATGTGGAATGGCCAAGTCAAAAGAGATAATAGCAAACGTTTTCCAGAATTGATGAAAGGCATGAAACCTTGGGTTTAAAAAAGTTTTGATCGAAATAAGTAGAAATAAATCCCCTAGCCACATGGTAATAAAACAATGGACCAGCAAAATCAAGAAGATGTTAAAAGTAATTAGGAACAAAGACTATGAACATAAATATATGATAATTTGAACATCAAACCTTTCAACTACAAAAATAGAGACCAGAAGATAGTGAAATACCATTTTCAAAATATTGAGGAAAATTATGCATCAACATAGAATTCTGTGCACGTTGAAATTACTATTCTAAAGAAAGCTTTTATCCTCAGGAAAAATAAAAACAGATTTTAACACCCATGGACACTCCTGGTGAAAGATCTAATAAAGAATGAATTTCAGGAAAAAGGATATTAAATATAGAGGAAAAGAGCAGGGTACAGGAAACAATAATTTCCTTTATTTAAAATAAATTTCTTTTATTAAAAAGAACTTAGAATTTCTCAAGGGGGGTGAACAAAAACCCCAAATAAATGGAGAAGGTTTTAAATGAGAAGAATCACTGTAAAAATGTTGGTTTCCACAAGTCAATGATTAATTACATTCTAACTTAAATAGATTTAGCCTTATTTAAAAACATGAATGTCTTTTTCTTTTACATTCCCATGTATAGTATTGTTTTCCTCGAGTATACCTGAGGCATTTTTCTAGTTTTCAGGAGGGAGATGAAATGACGGGGTTGGTATTCTTACAACAGCAGGCATTCAGAGTTAATATTTGTCTTCTGACATGCTACACGAAAACAGAATAGAAGTATAGAAATTATAATGACAAAAAAATTCCCTCACTTCCTGTATCTGTTCCTCTAATATATGAAAAGGGGGGCCTAGTGGACTAGATCATAGTTTATCTAGGGGAGAGCTTGACCTGAGAGGAAGAAAAAGAGGAGAAGCTCCTCTTTGCATCCTGAAAGCTTTGTGGGAATAAAGAAGGAAGAAGAAAAGTTTCTGAATTTCTCATTGCCCTATTCAGCCCTTAAAATACCCAACCGCAAAATGGAGAAAGGAGACATAGAAACACCCAGTTTTGTTCCTGAGGACATCAGCACAAGCATCGCTTTTCTCTGTCCTTAGAAGGTACACCATCTAAGGGGCTTTCAGAAAAGTCCTCCACATGGTGACACCTTTCTCTGTAGTGTGGAGGCGATCTTGCAGTGGATTAGTGGGAGATAGGAGGCAGGTAAGTGCAGGCCGTTCCTGGCTCCCTCTGCTTTGCTTGTGGAATGCAGGAGGCTCGGGCAGGGGTTCTCTTGTGCCCCATTGGACATATGAGAAATGGACATAGTTTCAGAATCTTATGCAGAGGCTCAGAAGGGCTGAGAGACTCCTTGGATTAGTGTCCAAAGATGCCTCTGCAAACAGGATCGAAAAAGGCTGGAACCATTTTAACCTCGTTTCTTTTCCTTATAGTTAGCTAGTTTTCCTGTTTCATTTCTTATCTATTTATTTGCATGTTCTACTTTTATTTCTTGATTTGCCTTGCCCAAGAAACTTTTCTAATACACGATTTTATCATCCTCGCAAGCCCTCCTTGTTTTTCCTTCTACTTTATCATTTTCTCCTAACTGAACTTATTTTAAAATTTAGACCTGTTACTTCCACAGAAACTTTCAGAGCCCAAACTTCCTGAGAACCCTCTACCTCATTCTTCTGCTGAGAAAGATAGGAAGTATGATTTTTGGAATTGATATTTCAGACCCCACCCTATTTAGCCCACTCAACTCATTCAGCTCCTGAAGGCCAGTCTTCTTTCTCGTTCTTGAATCTAATCCAGACTTCACACCTGGATGCCTTCCATGTTCCCTGGCTCTTTTTTCCCATCTTTTCCTCTACATTTTTCTCACCCTCCCTTGGCTGCTTGTCATCTCTCTCTGGTGAAGTCCTCTTGACAGCTCCTCTTATTAATTTAGTCAACAGATTGCTTCAGGGAGGGTCATAGCCAGGTCTGAGGAGCTTGGAAGAGTGGCAGGAACTTATTTGCAAGTTCATCATTTTCTCTTGGAAACAGGCACTTCTGCTCTAGTGTGTGGCGGGTTTGGTTTGCTAAAGGTTTCTTTTACTCAGGGTTAATTGCCTCTGGCATGGCACTTTCTACTTTCTCCGCTGAGAACACTGCTGAGAGCTGGGTCCAGCCTTTCAAAGTCAAATTAGATTTTCTCTTCTATGAGTTACACTACTGATATTTTTAATATTGTCTGAAAGCAAGGCTGAAGGCATAGGTTCCTTAGCCAATTGTGAGCCTGAAGTGGATATGGCTTCAGGAGATTTGGATTTAAATCTAAGTCTGCCTTTGTCTAAATATGTGCCTCAAACAAGTGACCTAACTTTTCTGAAGCTTTATTTCTTTATCTGAAAAGAGAGATGCACATACTTTCCTTTTAGCATTTCCATCGAATCAGAGGTAATGTTTATGATAGCAGTTCCTAGAACAAAGTAAGTGCTCAGTAGATGTTTATTGAGTCTAGCCGAAGTGCCAGAATTATTTTGGGAGTTGTCTCAGAGGTCCTTATCTTCATGGTTCAGTCTATGCAATTCAGTTACCATTTGGTGAGCACCTAATACTGAATCCTGGGTACTGTGCACAACATGGCGTGAAGGATGTGAGTTAGACCTGGTCTCTGGTCTTGAATTCACAGTTTGGTGAGAGAGGGACAGAGAGTGTGAAGGAGCTGACAGAGGGAGACTTTAGTTAGATCTGGCAGCTTCGTAATGTGCCTACTTGGCTAGGCTGAACTGCATTCTCCAAAATTTGTTTTCCTTTGTTTCCAGTTAGGGTGGACCACCAGAGAAATTCTTGTGGGGAAGCAACCAGTTTGTAGCTCATATCTACTGTCACTTTTCTGCTAGCTCACCTCCTGAGTGTGAGGCAAAGCCAGGACTACTACTGTTCTACCTTCTCTGGATCCTCCAGCTTCTCAGACTCCTGGACTAGATGTAAGGGTTTAGTCCTATGACTAAAGGCTCTGGCTTCTGTAGGACACTCACGACAACAAGATCAGAGGTCACAAAAACTGTACGGGTTCTGGTCGGCCCTCATGGGCTCCAGCTTGTGCTCGTGAGTTCTTGTTTGTTCTTGCCCTCCTCTACTTTACATCCATCTTCCCTTCCTGTCTGCCCCATAGTATTCAAGCTCCAGATCAGCCACGAAGAGGACAGCCTTACAGAGAGCTGAACCGGCTCCCACAAGGTTCTGCTTCTCTGACTGAACACTGACTTATACATCAGGCCAAAGTTTGGGACAGGGCCCGAGAATGAGAGTTGTCAGAGGTGTAATTTTCTGCCCCAAAACACCCTGGTTAGGCTAGCATCCAGGCTCTGGGAATTCTGGGAGCAGGAAGATTTCAATCATGATCCTTCCAATATTTTATAACCATGATTTAACTTTATTTTAGATGTGGAATGCTTTTGTTAAATGAAATCTTAAGCAGATGCTCAATGTAAAAGGCAGATTGTAGGGAGTTTAAATGTGTCTCCTAAAATGATATGTTTGAGTCCCAACCCTTGGAACCTGTGAATGTGGCCTTATTTAGAAATAAGGTCTTTACAGATGTAATCCATTTATGATAAGGTCATACTGGATTAGGGTGAGTCTTAAATCCAATGAATAGTATTGTGTAAGAGAAAGAAGTGGAAGATTGGGTACAGATACACAGATACACAGGGAAGAAGGCCAGGTAAGGACAGAGGCAAAGACTGGAGTGATAATCTACAAGATGAGGAACTCCAAGGGTTGTCAGCAACCGTGAGAAGCAAAGACAGAGGCATGGGATAGATTCTCCCTCGGAGCCTCCAGAAGGAGCCAATACAGTCAACACTTTGATCTCAGACTTCTAGCCTCCAGAAATGCAAGATAGTATACTTCTGCTATTTTAAGCCATTCAGATTGTGGTGTTTTATTACAGCAGCCTTAGGAAACTGATTCACATGTCAAAGCTGAGCTGTGAATTGGGGTAGAGGGCTACTCCATGCAGAGGAGGGCTACTTGCTCTCATCTACTCCCCCAAATCCAAGCTGTTTCTGAGACGACTCTGTAGAACTCTAAGGATCCTCAGGAAAAGACTGAAAGTCCTCTTTTTAAAGTTTTCTGGTTCAACACTCCCAAAGATCAGCCATTGGTCCCAAAGGTTCCCACATCGCAGTGGGGGAACCTTGTAGCCTTGACCTTCCAATACCTGCAACACCCCACAAGGCAAGCCTTTGACTGTTTCTATAAAGTGTGATGGTGTCTCCGGCGGCCATGTGTCTAGGGCAGGCCAGAGATTCCCTGAGTTAATCAACCCTCTAAGGACCCCAGCCCGACTGCTCTCCAGGTCTGGCGAGTACCCCAAAGGCATGATTATCTGATGGTTCTTGCACAATCAGCACCAAGGCCTTTTGCTTAATTAATCACAGAAACGGTCTGCCTCTTCAGACAACAAAATAATGAGCAGGCCTGTGAGAGGTTCAAAGACTGCGCAAAAAACAAGCACTCCCTGAGGAAAGGGCCCGTTGGAACAGGGAGGTCAGAAAAATCACTGGGATCTATTAGAACTGCTGCTTGTATTATGTTGGCTGCCCCCTTTAATATAAATATAGTGATAGTGTAAATGTGTGTATAGAGAGGATTGACACATATACCATTTGGATCTGAGAGCCAGAAAATGATGCGTTGAGAAAGACTTTAGAGATTATCTGGGTTAACTTGCTCTTTTTATAGATGAAGACAATGAAGGTTAATGGAGGTTAAGTGACTTGCTCAGGGCCATGTGGCTTGAGCACAACAGAACCAGCCTAGGACCCAGATCGCCTAGCTCTAAATCTGTACAAGTGAGGATAGAGGACACTTGAGAATGGGGGCTGCTTAGAACTCACAGAAAAAAAATCAGAGGATAGAGAACTTACCAGAGTTAGAGGGGAGGTGTAACATCAGAGCACAGAGCATGTCAGAGGGTGGAGAGAATGATAAGGCATCAGCAAAGTCAGAATGTGGAGGTCAAGTGAGAGTTTATAGAACAGAGGGTAAGGCTAAATTAATTGTCTTGACAGTTCATGGTCTGATCATGAGACTTTGGGAGTTATAAGTTTGGATGAGACATGAAATCTGTTTTCAAGGCACTCAAGACAGTTCAAGAGTTAAGGAGAATATATCTTGAATACCAGAAAGGCTGAATCAGTACTGTAGGAGTAAATGCTGAGCGAGTTCAGAGAGGTCAAGGGCCCCTTCCAGCTGCAGTGGCATTGGAACAGGAGGTTTTAGGGCATATGAAGACTAGGACATGGATGTATCATGCAGAAGGGACAACTTGAGCAGGGTGTGCTGGAGGAAAATTCTGGAGAGGTAGACAGACCGGAAATTCAGATGGACTGGAACAGAAGGTACATGAAGGGAGGACCAAGTAGGTGGGCCATGTGAGAATGGCCTTACTTGGAAATGAGACTCTATTTAGAAGGTAGTAGGAAGCCATAGACCAGGGCCACCATGTATTGTGTTCAGGTTGTGTCTTATATAGAGGTGCCATGTATCTGGGGCCACCATTTGCATTTAGACTTAACTTACATAAGGGCCTGAGAGAGGGAAAAGAGACTAGGCCTGTCTGCTGAATCTGAGAGCAGCAATGGAGAGCTCCTTCTTACATAAACCCTCATTGTCCCCAAGACCATGGATATATTTACTAGTACTCACATGTGTCTGTGGCTGGGCCTTAGGCTGGTCATTCTGTAGGAGTCCTTTGAGGTTGCTTCTCAAGCCTACCCACCTCAGAGGCCTGAACTCATGGTTCCAACTTTGCCATACAAGGCTGTGTAGGATTGCACAATAATTACTTTTTTTTTTTTTTTTGCTTGAGAAAGTATGCCTTTGCCAATCACATTTTTAAGCACAGTTCTGCTATAGGGACAGTATTCTGGTAGCTGTATGCAGGACAGATGGCAAGACTCAAGGTGGTGGGATGACCAAGGAGATGATGGTGGCAAATCACGAGGCTGCTGGTGAGGCCAGTGTGAGGAAGTAAGAAGTTGAGGTGACAAAAATCTAAAAGGTAGAATTACAGCCTTCAAACCTGACAAATTATTCTTGCCCGTATATGATCTCAGCTGACACTTGTCACTCCTCTGCCTCACTTCCATGTCCCACCAACAGAACAAACCCCCTGGATACACACCTTATCCTTGTGAGGTTTTGAATTTTTTAGGAAAAACTACTTATAAAAAAGATTAGGCATAGTCCAAACCATATACTGTTTTAACTGTAAATCATAAAATATTTAGAAGAAGGATGACCTGACCCCTTTAGAAATGTGTGGTATGTGAAGTAAGATGTAAAGGAAGACCTATCATTTTCTCCCTGAGGAGGGAAACAGAGGCTGTGGAATTTAAGTCACTGGGAAGAGTCCATATTTGGGGAGAAAGGCATTCCCAGCAGCTGAGCAGTTGGTAGGCCAGGAGTGAGTGAGAACATACAAAGAACAGTTGCCAATGAACACAAGTGTTTATAAGGCAAGAAACACCTGCTCTTTGAGAAGCCATCAAAGGCCAGACTGAATAACCCAAAGGTAGGGCCTACGCTGTGGGATGCATCATGGGGTTGGAAGGAAGGTAAGTAGATAGGTAGGTAAGTAGGGATATACATAGGTAGGTAAGTGTGTATGTACCTATGTACGTATATAGGTGTGTAGGTAGGGAAAGGCTGGTTTAAGCTGAGGTTAGTGGTCAGTGAGTACTGGTGTGTCCAAGTTTTGCCACTGGCATGAGAGACCAGAGGACCTAGCTTTGTTCCTTGTCAGCCACTCATTAGCAATGTAAATTCCAGACTCTTTGGACCTCATCTTCTACAACTTAGAAATGAGGGTCTGATATGGCTTTAGGTAATATCTAAATATCAAATGAGGCAACTCTTAAATGCTATGAACACTGTACTCTTTCTTAAAATAATATCTCTATATCTAAAAAGTTTTTGTTAAGTAAATCTTGTGCTATATCTTTATCACCCTTCATAACTCCAACTTCTGGGCCTATGCTTTTATGACTTAGAACCAGTGGTTAGTAATGCAATTGGAGGACCAGGGCCTTTGGGATGTGAATCACCTCATTGAAACTGCATTGGTGATGGAAATAGCATTCAAATGTTCTCAGCACTGGCTGTGCATTAGAATTACCTAGGAAGATTTGAGAAAACAATGATCCCTGGATCCTATCCTAGAAGAGTCTGCTTTAATTGACCAACGTGGGCCTAGGGTGTTTTATTTTTATTTTTTAAATCATCTCAAGTAATTAGAATGTGCAGCCAAAGATTGGAGTTAATGTTATAGATCACTGGATGGTCGGTAGTTGCACCTGATATGTCCACTTCACTTGATCGGTGCTAGTGCTGGCTATTTGTAGCCCTGTTTTGAGCTACCTATGGGGCTCAGTAGGTGATAGTGTGGTGATCACCTGGCATTGTCCGCCATGCCCCTGGACAGGGGTAGTGATGGCCCACAGGACAGGTAATCACCATCTCTGAGTAGAGAGGGGCCTGAGGAAGAGGTTGTACATTTTCGATCCGCTAAATGATAGAATTGAGTAAAATCTTACCGATCAATTGCAGGTCAATTGCGGCAGGGGTGGTAGGGGGGATGGACCCTATGGCCTCAATGATAGACAAATTTTATCCTTTCACAGCACAACTTTATGATACTTAGCACGGTGATGATTTTAAACAATTTATTTGTGTGATTATTTAATAGAGTTGACTACAAGGTCCATGAGGAGGGGGATACTTTGCTCACCATTGCATGTTCAGTGCCAAGGGGCTCATACACGGATGGCAGATGAATGAATGAAGGAATGAATGAATGAAGGCAACAAGTTACTGGCTCTGTCTTAGTTATTAGCATTTGAAGCTCTCTTGGAGGATCAGCCATGGGGCCAGGGGCAGGCTTTGAGGTTCCCACTGTCTGAGGTACTGGGGTGCTGCAACCAGGGAAAACTGGGCTTTCTGTTTTGGCATTTCCAGGCTCAGCTGAATACTTCTTGTAGCGGTAGCTCTCCTAAATAAATCAGAGATGTGGCAGAAGACAGGAAGAGGATGCTACTGCGTGCATATCTGTGTTTGCCCTGGTCTGGAGATTCTTTGATATCTGCAAAATCTTTAAGGTAGCCTTTTCTGAAAGCAAAAGTGAACTGGAGCAAAAACCCTAAGAGATACCTTGTCTCTGCAGCCGTGACCTCATGCACTTCATCAGGAACTTTCTTTGCCAGAGAAGAACAATAGAGACCACTGTGCTTTTTCCTCCCAGGCCACAGGGTGGCCTTCAGAGGAAAGCCCCAGGCCATTATGTTGCAGTCCTGTGTTGTTGGGGAGAAAGAAAACGGTTCCCATAGCAGGTATCAGTTGCCTGACTCTCAGAACATTTTTAGCAGCTTCTCTTTCATTTTTGTCCAAGAATGTGGGAAGGTGAGAGCTAGGTTTGCCTGGTCAAAGTAAAGCGTTCAGGCAGTGGTTTCAGGGAAGCACTGAGAGAAAGCTTATGAAGTGATAATGGCCTTCTCATTGCAGAATGGAGAAGCTGGCTCTGGCTGAGTCTCTCCATCAAAGTATTAGAGGGGAGTATTAAAAAAGCTGTCCCTTCAGTACCTGGAAGGCATCCATGCTTGTGTCCTGGATACCTCATCTCTCTGTAGGCATCTGCAGAGCAACTCCCACTTTACTGAAGATTCTTTAAGCAGGACCCTAGTCCTGGCTATTTAGAAGCATTTAAAGGGAGTGAAGGAAGAGTAGAATATAAGGGAAAGCCACAGCTTCTTGACACTGACGAGAACATTTTCCATACCTCAACATCTACAGATTCAAATTAAGTGTGGCTCTGGGCACCACCCTCTCTTCCTGCTCAGGATTACCGCTGTTGCCATTAGCCTAGGGCTCAAGGAGCTATTAGACAAACACTTGTGGAGTATCATTTTAAGATGTATCAAAATATTCCCTTTCTGTCCTGAGGGAGCAGGTGGGCTCAGACTCGAGTCCCAGAGAGCCCGAGGAGCCGGAGAGAAACTACTATAGAGTACTGGGGAAGGATTCAAAGCAAGGAATAAAATTCCAATTTAAAGGGCCAAGTAGATTACCAAGGACAGATAGATGGACCTGGATTGGAGCAAGGAGCAGTCTGCAAACCAGCAGAGATTCCTGATGAGTGCCATATACACTCTCAGGGGACCCTGGTTTGCTATTAGAGGCTAATGGATGTGTCCATTTGTTTAAAACCTATGAGGTAGAAATTATACATGTGATGAGATAAGTAATGGGCCAGAAATAGGGGTTCAGAGTTGTAGTCCTAGCTGTACCCCACAGCACTCTGGGTTACCTTGGTCAAGTGACCACCCATTTCTATACAACGAGGAGATTAGAAAGATGGACCTGAGCACTTCCAGATCAGACATATTGGGGTCTCAGGTTGAGTTCTCTATTGCCAATGCCTATATTTAATTTCTTTGGGTTTCTACAATAACTTTTTTGGTTAAAATAATGTCTCAGGGCTTCTCTCTCCGAGTAAATAAAACAAAACAAAGCAAATACACAACAACAACGAAAAAATCCTGGACCTTAGAGAATAGCTGTGTTGCTCTGAGGAGCAGATGAGCAGCATCTCCCATCTGTCATCCAGAGGCAGTTTAGAATTTGAGATGAATCTGATGTGCAGGGAGGGCTCACCCTTGGCGCTGGAGGTTGTGTGACCATGGGATGCTGAAAAGAGGATACAAAACCCTAGCAAAGACAAGAAGGGTTCCTATCTAAGGCAACTTGTAACAGTGGAGAGAGGGGAGCCTTGGAATTGTCTAGGTTGGAGAAGCCAAAGTGTAGGCCCTGAACCAGTGCCCAGGCCTAATCTGGAAAATGAACTAGGACTAAAAGTGGGAACAGGTAACTGGGTCTGAAGCCAGGAAGGTGGGGAGCAGCACAAACCAAAACAGAGAAAGGTGGTTTCGGTTCTGGCAAGTAGTTTAGACCCGAGATGCCAATGCTGGAACCTGGGAGTTGGTGCTGGGTATTGCACAGGGTCAGGCGGAGGTGAGAGAAGTGGTTGCTTCTTGAGGGACCTGCACATCTCGTGGTTTAGTCTTTTTGTGACTTAAGTGTGGTCGAGGTAGCAGGAGACCCTCCCACCATCCAGTTTGGATTGCTGGAATTTGGGAAGGCAGAGATGGAGTCACATTTGCTATATGGAAACCACTGGAGCAAACGGAAGAGGTGGGAAATTCCAGTGTAATTCAGGTACAACTGGATCGTCATCTCTTCATATCCTGTGATTTTTAGTCTTCAGGTTAGACATATACCTTTGGTCTCATTACGACCTATCTCATCCCACTGTTGATCAGTCTGTCCCATTGCATTTCTGTCTGTTAGAATCCCTTCCTTCCATTTGACTCTCTTTTCCAAGTATAAAACACTGATGGCCAAGGTTAGGTACTCTTCCTCTCAACCCATCTTACAGAGCTCAAAGTGGGCACCTCAGATTCATGATTAAACACTAATCCATCTAGAGAAAGGAGAAGGAAGCTGGCATTTATTGAGCAAAGTGCTTTGAATATATTCTTGTCTAATTTAATACTCATCAAATCCTGAAAAGTGAAAATTACTATTTTGTCATTGGTAGTAGACCATATGTAAGAAATTTGCATGCCTTATGTTTATATTATGCAACATTTCTGTGAAATAGGAAAAATTAGTATATCAATTTTATAGCTCAAGAAACTAAAGTTTAGAAATGTTAAGCAACTTGCTTAAAGTTACACAGCATTTAATTAAAGAACAGCCTCTCAGGCTCTATCATTAATTTTTCATAGTTCAGAGAGCTTAAGTGTCTGCCTGAGATCATACAGCTAATAAGAACTGAGATTCAAACCCAGATCTGAATCAAAAGCCCTTGTTCCCTTCCAGGAGTTGAGGGGATGACCCTCCTCCTGTACTGGCATCTTCTGGTGGCGGAGGAGAAGGCATCATTATCATTAGGAGGCTGACCCCTGTCTCCGGCATGGGCTACTGAGGAGTCTCCAATTGGCAGGTCCAGAACCTCTAAGTATGCAGAGATCAAAGCATTACTGAGCAACTTGTTCATGAGTTCTCCTCACAGTATCTGTTTCTGCTGGAGTTACCCCTATGTCTGCATCTGACCAAGCCTGGGTGTCCTGGACTGACAGGGTCAGTCCTTGTCCTCTTACCATGACCCTTGTGCTTGCCTATGTTTTTGATGACCTGTTTTTCATATCTCTCTGCTCTGTCGCCATGATTCCTGTTGCCTCATGATGCTCTCCTCTTGTCCACTCTGCAGAGGCTCACTCTTTTGTTTTGGCTTCATTGTGTGTGTCTCCCGCCGTGAGTTCCTTAAAAAAAAAAAAACAAAAAAACAAACCTTAATTGATATTAAAAAATTAAAACTTGGGGAGGAGGGTGGAGATAAATAATTTACCTAGGGTGCATATTCAAAATGAGCACATAATTACTGTTTTTAAGTAAGGTGTCAGGAAGCAAGATTGATTTAAACCTGACATCTGTTTACACACAGTGAGCTGTCATTAGATGCACATGTAAGGTCAGAGGAGTTATGTTCTGTCGCCATGACAGCTTAGTTGGTTTATGGAAATTTGACTCCACGTGTTTCTGCAAGGGGGCAGCAAGATACCTTCCAAATGGCTGTTCTCCCCCGTCCCTCTTTATCTTAAACAACTACCATTTTCTACACACCTACTATGTGCTTGATGTTATCCTACGCACATGCAATAAAACAGGCAGTTTGAAGAAGTGGGAAGGAATATGGCATGGACGTTTAAAGCATGAGCTTTGGAGTCAGAAAGATCTGATTCTGCATCTTGTCTCTACCACTTCCTAGACAGCATGTCAAGTAAACTCTCTAAGCTTTGGTTTCCTTTTTCCAAAAAGCGGAGATAATTTACAAAACTGCACTTATAGGGCAACTGTTAGATTAAAGTAAAATGTACTTAGAGCACTTAGCCCAGGACCAGACAAGAGTAGATGGTCAATAAATGATGTATGGATATTATTAATATCAGACAGGATCCTGACCCTAAAGCACTTGGGATCTTGTCAGAGAAAGAAGATCCACTTACTAAACAATCCAGTGGATGTCAGGTGAACTTCATATGCTGTAAGAGTTCAGAAGGAGAAAGTATCTGCTTTTAGGATGATGTAGAAAGATGCAGAGGATGAGACGAAACTTGAGCGGGGCTCTCATTAAGTTTCCATGTAGAAGCAAAGTATGTGAAGTAGGCCCTGCATATAAGACATCTGCTTGGAATGCTTTTCCCAAGTGTGTTTGTTCTTCATGCAAATTCTTACTCTGCTTAAGTGAGCCCTTCTTTAAGGAAACTTCCCTCAGTCAGTCCTCAGTGGACCTTTCTTTATTCTCATAACATAAGCCTCACTCTATGCCAACACCTTATTGGTTTCTATTGTGTTAAATTGGACTCGTTATTTTTTCCCTTGTGGATGTTTTCTTCTTTTCCTTTTCTTAAAGTGTTTACTATATTTTTAAATCAAAGTTATACACACACATACTTTAAAAAGCCAAATTGATCTACATGGCATGTTATATAAAACAGCACTTTCCTCCACTCTCCTACCCCTTTCCCCTTCTCCAGAGACAACACTTTTACCTCTTTTAGCTGATTATGTTGACATCACTTCCCTTTCTCTAAAAAACATGGCTGTCTTGCCTCCTCTTGATTTGTTTTTGTTTGTTTTTTTTTTTGTCGTTACTCCTTGGTTTCTGCCTGTGTTGTGTGGAAGATGAGATTTTTGCTTTCCTTCTCTCCCAGCTCCATCACTAGATGCACAGGAACACTTCCTGTCCTCTCCATCCTTCCAATAACTTGTCATAACTTTGGTTAGATCATTATTTAATGTTTATTATGACTATGTGTGGTAGTAAAGTTTATGTGTCAACTTGGCTAGGGTACAGTGCCTAAATATTTGGTCAAACACAAGTCTAAATATCACTATGAAGGTGATATTAATATTTAAATTACCAGACTTTGAGTGAAACAGATTGCCCTCCATAATGTGGGTGAACCTAACCCAATCAGTTAAAAAGCTTAATAGAAAAAAGACTGACATCCCCCAAGAAAGAAGAAATTCTGCCTCTGTCTTTGGACTCAAGCTGCTGCATTAACTCTTTCTTGGGTCTCCAGCCTGCTGGCTTACTCTACATATTTTGGACTTGCCAAGCCCCACAATTGTGTAAGCCAGTTCCTTAAAATTAAGCTCTGTCTCTGTGTATGTGCGTACACACACATACACAACACACACACACATACCCACCCACCCACACACACACACACCCCCTACTGGTTCTGTTTCTCTGGAGAACCCTGACTAATATACTATGCAAACAGTATTCACAGCTGAGCCATGAAAAGAAACAATTTTCTTTTTCTATCTAACTTCCTTTTCCTAAAAGAAATTAGTTGTCTTATGTTGTTGTTGTTTGCTTAGTTTTCTATTTATTCATCACAAATTCAGTCCTAATCTTGATGGATTGTCTAAATATATCCTCTCGAGACAGGCAGACACAATAGGTATTCTATCAATTTCAGCTTCCCGAATTAGTCTCTCACAATGGCACGGCTTCATGAGCAACTTGGGCAGTCATATAGGATCCTCTGCTCGGTTTAATGCTCTTGTTGTCATCATCTTTAAATTTTTAATAATTTTAAAATAAGCCCCACATTTTTATTTTGCACAGCACCCTCCAAATTATGTAGTTGATCCTGTTGACCAGAACTTTCTGATTGGCTCCAGTCTAGACAGATGCACAGCAAGCATCCTAGTACTACCTAGGTGTTTCCCTTTACCAATCACAGAGATTACCTTTATCTTGCTCCTGATCTCCCATCAAAATAAGTGTCCCAAAAGTAGGTCTATGTTTTACTCAGTTTTACCCCAAACATCTAGCAGAGTGCCTTAAGTATAGGGAGAATATATAAAATCAAGGTGGAATATTTAAACAGAATAGGAGGATATGGTAAGAGATGCTAGGAAGGAGAAATAGTATGAAGAAACCACGGAGGTGGGAATGTGCCTTCAGTGGATGGGAAGTGGTGAGGAAAGTAGCACTGTATCAGCAAAGGGCATATTGGAACCAATAGGAAATGATATTGAAAATTATGTGGGAGCCAAATTGTGGAGAGGCCTGAACACCAGACTAGGAATTTTCTATAGACTTGTAGGCCCCCAAGGACTTATTTCCCCATCTAATGACATCTGATATGTGTAGTTAGAAAAACTCCAGCTGGGTAGAATTTCACACTTTCCTTTTCTTGGCAGTGAAATAGGTGAATGGAGTAGGGTGGGTGGGGGAGAGAGCCTAGCAACTGGCAAAAAAGGAGCCCATAAGAGAGTGCTTCCTGAGAATTTTAAAACTCCAGCCTTGTACAGAAGCAGGAGCAAAACCATTAGAACTCTGGAAGATAGCCAGAGAGGTCTGGATAATGCTAAATCTAAGCAGAACGATCCCAAAATGGCAACCCTGTTATCACTAAATTCACATGATTAAAGACCAACAATCATTAGCACTTCATAATAGCCTCTGATCCTTGCGGCATGCAACACCAAAAAAATTGGGCTTTCCCACTGGAAACTTTCACACTGTGATGACTGTTTCTGGTAAATATATGAAGATTAGTGGGCTAATGGGGACCTCTTGCTGTTTGAACCTCAGCCACAACTTATGTGATACAGACTCGTTGAGCTTTCTCCAGATGCACGAAGAAATAAAAGCACCTTTGAGAATCTCTGGCAATATTGTTCCAAAAAGCACATCAGCATTCTAAAAGAAAGATACTTAACAAGGTTTTGAAAAGAACTTAACTGATACCTGACTGAAATGCATAGATTTTCCATACCAAAAGGTATGTGAAAATATGTTCATTGTGGCACTTTTCATAATAGCCAAAATCTGGAAACAATCCGAAAGTATATCAACAGTAGAACTGATAAATAAATTATGGTATTATTCATACAATAGAATAGATACAGATATAGAAATGAATGAACCACAATGTACAATAACATGAATGAATCACAAACATAATGTTGGCTAAAGAGACCAAAATATATAAACTACGTGGTTTCACTTATATAAAGAAAAATGCCTATTCAGATTCTCTGCCCACTTTTAAATTGGGTTATTCTGGTTTTGTTTTATTAACCCCTTATCAAATATGTGGTCTGTAAATGTTACCTTTCATTTTATAGGTTGTCTTTTCATTTTGCTGATGGTTTACTTTGCTGTGCAAAATCTTCTTAAGTTTAGTTTTAACTTGTTTATTTTTGTTTTTGTTTCCTTTTTGCTTTTGTTGCCTTTGCATTCAAAAAAAGCATTGCCAAGACCAATGTCAAGGAGCTTACCCCTTGTGTTTTCTTCCAGGAGTTTTATGGTTTTGGGTCTTATATTCAATCCATAATCTATTTCGAGTTGATTTTTGTGTACAGTGTAAGAGAGGAATCTGGTTTCATTATTTTGCATGTGGATATCCATTCTTCCTAACACCATTTATTGAAGAGACTATTCTTTCCCCATTGTATATTCTTAGATCCTTTATCAAAATTAGTTGACCAGATATGGATTTATTTCTGGTTCTCTATTCTGTTCCATTGATCCGTGTGTCTGTTTTTATTCTAATACAATATTGTTTTCATTACTATAGCTTCGTAATATAGTTTGAAATCAAGAAGTATGATGTCTCTAGCTTTATTCTTCTTTCTCAAGATTTGTTTGGCTATTTCAGGTCTTTCGTGGTTCCATACAAATTTTAGAATTGTTTCCCTATTTCTGTAAAAAATGCCATTGGAATTTTGGTAGGGATTGTTTTGAAGCTGTATATTACTTTGAATATAGACATTTTAGCAATGTTAATTCTTCTAATCCACAAATGTGGATTATCTTTCCATTTATTAGCATCTTCAATTTTTTCTTTAGTGTTTTATGGTTTTCAATGTAAAGATCTTTTATCTCATTAATTAATTTATTCCTAAGTATTTTATTATTTGATGCAAATGTAAATGGGGTTGTTTTCTTAATCTGTTCTTATAGCTTGTCATTAGCATATAGTAGAACTGAGTTTTGTATATCAATTTTGTATTCAACAACTTTATTAAATTTGTTTATTCTATCAGTTTTCTTTTTTTTGGTTGAATCTTTAGGGTTTTCTATATATAATATCATGTCACCTATAAATAGAAACTATTTTAATTCTTCCTTTCCAATTTGGATGCCTTGTATTTGTTTTGGTTATTTGTTTGGTTCAGCCAGACTGGGGAATGATTAGAGTCTGAGATGACGGTCTTTGAATATGAAATATTTACTCGATTTCTGGATGTTAACATTTGAGGACATTTCCTAGAGGACAACTTAGATGATGTATGCGTTTGTAGGTAGTGCTACAATTTCAGTTAAGCAGGTCTGAAGTCAGATGGACTTGGAATAAATCACTGAACATATCCCAGCTTCCATTTTCTCATCTGAAAATAAAGTTAGTAACGTCACCCACTTTACAGGGTCATTGTGAAGATTTAAATGCGTAAAATATATCAAGCATTTAATTTAATGGGTAGTACATACTGAGTCATCAACGAATGCCACTTATCTAACCACTGCAGACCAGCTTTAATTTTCATTTTAGCTCTAGTTTTAAAAACAAACTTCTGGAGCTCAACTTCCTCGGTTCCAATTCTTGCTCACTTGACCTTAGAGACGTTGCTTCATTTTTCTGTAATTTAGTTTTTTCATTTGTTAAATGGAGGTAAAATGGTACCTAGCTTATATATTTGTCTTGAGGCTTAATATCTAAACTTTAGAACACTTCCTGGTATATTAAGCATCAAGTAAGTGTCAGAAATTAATTTTGTTGTTATTTTACTATCAGAGTTTTTCAGAGTTTTGTCAAGTGCAACCTTAGAAGCAAAGAGTGGAATCACAGAGTGAAGCCAGGAATTAGTCACTAGGCTTTCCAGTGAGCATGAATGACAAGTGAGTCCAGAACTGGAATGAAGTAGGAATCAAGGATTTGGAACCAGGGAAGTAGTAGAATCAGCAGGACTCAAAACCTGACAGACAAATAACAATTATCAGAGCTCCTGTGTGTACAATTAATATATATATATAAATGTATGTAAGAAACTATCATTTACTCTTCATTCTATAATAGGTTATATATACACTGTGCTATTCATTTTTTAACCATTGTCTAATTCAGTCTTCTTAATAACACTGAAATTTCAGTGTTATTATTTCAATTTATAATGAGGAAAATGAGCTTCAAAGAGGTAAAGTCAATTACTTGGGTCAAGTAGTAGATATTGAGAGACAGACAAAATTCTCAAGCCCATAACCATCCCACCCCACTAGCCCGCCTCCCACTGTGCTGAGAGCTGAGCATTATCATTATTATCCCTCCCCGTATTAGCAGAATCACCTGGTCTTATCTTGAAATGGGACAGCATGGGATATAGTAGGGCCACATACATACAGATGACTTGAATTCTTGTGATAGAATAAAGCATATGTGAGCAATTATTCACTATGTTTAATTGAGAGAGAAAAAGCCGCTTCCCTTCAGAAAGCTCACTATCCCCACCTCCAAGATATGAGATTGCCTTAGCCAGGCCACAGCAGCACCTAGAGGATGTTCTAATCTGACTCCATCCCTCAACTCTCTTCCCAGCTCCCTAGGAATTCAGTTCCAAGGTCTTGGTGTTTTAGACTCAAGTTCATCTTTTGCAAGGCTGTGCTCCAAAACAACTTCTCTTGTTCACCATCGACTATAACTCTCCTTTTTCTCAACCTCCATTCTCCTAATTTATAAATTACTATATTTGGAATTTAAGAAGTTGTGTGATTGTAACTATAGTTTGTGGACAACCGGGGACTTATCTAATTTATTTCTTGGCGGACAGTTTCCATCTTAGATGGTTGTTTATCTGGGTTCCACTATAGTCTTTAATTGCGTACATATTTATGGGAGAAGAGTAGATAAAACAAATAAAATTAGCATTAGACTCTTTAGTCTGGTACTTTTCATAAGATAATTCTTGTTTGGCCGAGAGTGACAGTGGCAGCAGTAGACTCTTCACTAAGTTTTTATAAATTTTTTTATACAAAATCGCCATCATTATGCCAGTTGATTTATTCTCATTCTTAGCCTCCCTCTCTTCTTCTACCTCTCTTCACTGTCTGGGGCTGGATCAACTTTTCGGAAAAAGCCATAATGTAATTCATAAGTCTAAATCGATGTTAAGATTCACTGCTTGGCGTATAGTTGCCAATTTAGGTTTCTAAGAAAAGAGCAGAAATTATTAAAGAATTATCTACCTTTGTTGAGATCTGGGCAATTAGTTTCTTGAATGTTGCAGAGCCATTGAAAGCATCTTTTGCTTATTTTCAGAATTAAAAAGCCTTGGCTATTATTTCTTGTTTAACAAACTTTGGCCACACTCAGACTGGGGAGATCCATACAAAAGATGTACAGGCCTAAAAAAAAAATTAAAAAAAAAAACTGATTAAATTTTAACCAGCTGCTGGGCAGATAGTTTGCCTGAGGCACATTTGTCAGTTTCAAAGGGTCTTTTTATTAATTTTGCATTTTGTATTTTGTTAGTGGAAAGAGCTCCCTCTTTGGGGACTGCCAAAAGCTATAGGCTGCGAATCTTCAAGCAGCCCAAGGATGCTTCTGAGAATGCCAAGTAGATTTGGATTCCAAGCATTCTCCATTACATGAGTTTTATCAGTCCTAAAAATATATTAACTTTAGGGGTAAGCTATATTAATTAACTTTACAGGATCCCTACAGGCTCTGCTTTGGTTAATGTGAATCCTGCTATTTGTCTGTAAGACTATGGATGACCTTGCTGTGTGAACTTGAGCAATTTGCTTGACTTCTCTGAGATTCAGGTTTCTGGTCTATAAAATAATAGAGTGAGGAGTTTATTGTTATGGTTTCCCCAGTGCTGGATTAGCTGGTTTACAACTGGCTGGGGGTTCCGACACAATGTAATTCCTGTGCTTTTCTTCTTTGTGATAATTATATTATTAATAATAACTAGAATTTATTAAAATTTTTGTATGTTAGGTTCTATGATAAGCACTTCATATACATTTTAATATTCATTTTTTCGGCGGAAACTTCTGAAAATGGTGCTGACATCACTCCCATATTACAGATGAGGCAACTGAGAGTACAAGAGATTAAGAAATTTATCCAAAGTTAAATAGTAAGTGGCTGAGCTAGGATTTGAAAACAAGACTGCTCGATGCCAGAAGCTGTACTATTTAACAAGTCTGTTTCTTTGCTCTGGGTTTAAGGATCAGCTTCTGTTTCTGGGGCTAGAAATATGCTGTGACTTTATTCAAATATTTCTAAATTTCACATCTGCCTGTGATTGGATGTGGTGAAGATATTTACACCAACTCAAAGCTGTCCTGAAAGACTCAGATGGGCCTCTTTCAGCTCAGGCAGCTGCAGGCTGGAGGGGGCCGCCTGCAGCATAGAGACAATTTGTGAAAAGGAGGCAGAATTTAGGGGTTAAATGGAAAATACAAACCTCTTCTGTGATGCTGGGAATTTCATAGGTTTCACCCAGGCGTCTTCAAACAGCATTAAATAGAAAGTAAAAAAGTCTACCCTCAGGCTAGAATTTGTAGATGACTTACCTGCCGAAGTATATGGCTAAATTTCTGCCTGAAGACAAAGAATCAGGGCTTACATTTACTAAGCATAAGGAGTAATTATATATATATATATATATATATATACACACACACACACACACACATATATATATATATGTATGTATGTATGTATGTATATGTATATATAGTTTTTTCTGAATGTATATTTATTTTTCATATTGCAGCTTTTTATATATTTTATACATAAATATGTGTAAAAAAGTCACCATCGAGACTTTTTATGTCAAATCAATACCTGGCGGATTGACTTTTGCATTATTTAATGTCCTCACCTACTGAGAGGGACAAAGTACTATCAGCCTCAATGTGATCATATTTCTGTGGTCTTTAAATTCCTGCAGAAGATTCTTTTACTTTACCTCTGAAAGCAAATTCTCTGGGGTATGTTGCTCAATCACAAATGTGGCTTTCTACTTGCTGCTCATTTGGCTTGGGTTCTTTAATAACGATGTCTTAACCTATTGATTAAAAAGGGGATGAAGCAAATTGCACAAAACTCTTGTGATACTTGAGGTGGAGGAATGGGACATGTCCCAAAGGGGCATATTTGATTATTTTTGAGCTAAACTCTTCTAGCTTTCTGGAATCTAACTTGGCCTGCTATTCAGTGTACTCTAGCTAGCAAGATAGGGTGTTTGCTTAGACTAGTCCTGGAACCCCAAAGAACTTCCACACCAGTGTTAGTTAACAAAAGAGAAACACATGCATCTGCAATAACATTTAAAAGTTATGTCATTTGGTAAATGCTTATAGACTTAAAAAAAAACTTAGAAAGAAAAGGAAACAAAATATATTGGATGCCCAGTCATAGAAATGTAGAAATTTCAGAATAAAAAATGATATAATTTATATACAAGATTATGCAGAAAGTTAGCAGCAGAGTCAAATTTAGGACCTGGTTTGTCATTCATGACCCAGTTCTATTTGCTCTACAGTATACCTGCATTTCCCCAAATTTTCATTTTTTTTTTAAGTAGCTCGAGTCTATTTAGATTCATTTAAGCTTAGAATTTCTTTGTCTTCCTGGTGAATTGAACCTTTAAGTAGTGATCAGTAGTAATGCTTATATCTAATAATGTTTCTAGTATATTAATCATTTTTACTAAGTAAAAAATAACCACATAACTTAAAACAACACCCATTTTTTATTATTTCAATTTCTATGGGCCATGGCTTTGCTAAGTCCATGCTTTGTGTCTCCCACAAGGCTGCTGTCAAGGTGTCAGTCCAGGGTCTGAGGGCTTGTCTGAAGAAGGCCAGCCTCTGGTTGTCAGCAACATTCAATTGATTCCTCATGGACAGCTGGACCAAGGGTTCCAGTTACTCTTTGGTGGTTGGCCAGAGATTGTTCTCAGTTCCTTGCCATGTGGGCCTCTCCAAAATGGCAGCTTGTTTCCTCAGGTGCAAGCCAAGGAAGCAATAGAGAGAGACTACTAGTAAGACAGAAGTTATATATAATCGTTTGTAATAGAATCATAGAGGTGCCATTACCTCGATGTTGCTGTGTTCCGTTGTTTAGAAGCAAGCTACTCAAGGAGAGAAGGTGGCACAAGGTTGTGGATACTAGGAGATAGGGACCATCCTCAAGGATGCTTACCAGATCTAGTTTGTCTGATGATAATACAGCCACCTTAGTTTTCTTTTGTTAATATTTGCCTGCTATCTCTTTTTCTATCCTTTTATTTTAAATTAAAAATTTTCCAGTTCTCATGTTTTAGGTATGTCTCTTGTAAAGAGCTGAGAATTGCTGTCTTTAATCGATATGTTTAATCTTTGTGTTTATTAGGGTTATTGATATATTTGAGCTTGTTTTTTTACTATTTTTTTACTATTTCTGATGTATAATTCTGTTTCATTTTTTCTCCATTTTGCTTTTTTTCTGATTGAGAATATTTTGTTCTTATTTTTTGATTTTCTAATAATGTGAAAATTATAAATTCTATTCTTATTTTTGATTATTTGAGATGTTTACCATCTACACACAGTGAAATCTAAAATTAGTATCATAATTCTCTTTTTGAACAATATAAGAACCTGATAATACTTATTTGACATTTCCTACTTTCATGGCCTTATTATCAAGTATTTTAGTTCTCTTTTTTATACACAAACAAGATATTATTATTATTACTATTATTTTAAACAGGAAAGATTTGTTTATATTTACCTAATGTTTAACTTTCCTTTTCTCACTATATCTTCTCGCCTCTCAGAATGTTTTTCTTGGATAGATTTTTTTTTTTTTAATTCTAGGATAATTTTCCCTCTTTCTGTTTAGAATATATAAATATATTTTAGAGTTTTTTTCAAAAATCAATATCTATCTATTGGCGATAAATTTTAAGAGTA
The DNA here is from genome assembly GCF_902729225.1 of Pteropus medius. Taxonomy (NCBI): domain Eukaryota; kingdom Metazoa; phylum Chordata; class Mammalia; order Chiroptera; family Pteropodidae; genus Pteropus; species Pteropus medius. The sequence continues at coordinate 2,139,212 of NW_024353906.1, read as the reverse complement.
ATTTTTACTTTATCTACATTTCCTGAAGAAAGTTTTGTTGCTTACGCAAACCTAATTTCACAGTTATTTTTATTTAACACTGAAGATACTCCTTGTCTTTGAGCATTTTGGTCAAGAAGTTATAGTCAGTGTGATGATTAATTTTATGTGTCAACTTTACTAGGCCACGTGGTGCCTGGATATTTGGTCAAATGTTATTCTGCATGCTTTTGTGAGAGTATTTTTGGATGAGATTAATATTTAAATCAGTAGTAAAGCAGATTACTCTCCCTAGTGTAGGTGGACCTCATCTGATCAGTTGAATAGAACAAAAAATGAGAATGAGAGAGGATTCTTTCTGCCTGGCTGCCTTTGAATTTTTTTTCCTCCTTTCACTCTCAAACTGAAACATTGGCTCTTCCTGGGTCAAGCCTGCTGATCCATGGACTAGAACTTGCACCATTGGCTCTCCTGAGTCTCTAGCTTGCTGACTCATCCTACCAATTTTAGGACCTGTCAGCTTCTAGAATAATTAATGTGAGCCAATTCCCTATCTATCCGTCTGTCTGTCTGTCTGTCTATCTATCTATCTATCTATCTATCATCTATCTATCTCTATTATCTATCTATCCATCTAGTGTAAATTTCTTTTTATTTGTCTTAGTTGGCAAATGTGGTGCTTCCTACATCTATGGATTTCTATCTTTCATTAGTTATGCCTAATTCTCATTCACTTTTTAAATATTTATTTTTCATCATTTTTTCTATTCTCTCTCTCTGATATTCTGATTAATTATATGTTAGACATTTCATTCTGTGCACCATATCTTGAACTTTCCATATTTTTAATCTTCTTGCTCTTGGTGCAATACCCTGGGTAATTATTTCACAAATTGATATACCTTCACCAATTGTCTCTTTATTATTTATTAATTCTCATTCTAACTAATTCTCTCTTCAGCTTTTTCATATTTTCTTTTTATCATATCCAGTGAGTTTTTTTTAAAAATTTATTTTCAACACTTATATTTTTCACCTTTTATAATCTGTCTGGCTATTTTTCACCTTTTCTAATCTGTCTGGCTATATAGTGTTTAGTTGCTTTATTTAAAAAATATTGTACATATAGCTGTTGTGTATTTTATCTGATATCTGAAATATCTAAAGTTTCTGACTTACTTAGCTTAGGTTGTCCAGAAATCAGAGGTTATATGCGACTGTTTTTCAGAAAATACAATCCTAGGGAGCAAGAGCAAGGGCAAAGGGAGTGAGGCAGGGAAGGAGAGAGAGTCTAAATGAGAATGTGTTACTAGCTGGCTGCCACTAAATGCAGGTAATTGTTCTATAGCATAGGCAGCAATATGAACTATTTCTTAGAATCATCTATCTAGAGGGAGGTATGAGAACGAATTTGTCCGTTATCTCCTCTTCCTTTTTCCTATGATGATTTATTTTCTTGTATACTTGAACTATTTTCTTTTCTTTTCTTTTTTTTTTTTTTTAAGTTCTTGGTTGCTTGTTTTTTTTTAATTTTAGGAATCATGTGTGATCTAAATCAAGGGTGCTTTCTTCCAGAGACAATTTTTATTTGCTTCTGCCAGGGGGCCAGAAGGTTGCTACCTACCTGAGAGCTCTTTAAACTTCCTCTTGGATTTCTGACAGTGTAAATGTCTAAGGGTAAATGACTCCATTATTCAGCCGGCCCAAGGCATATCTGCCAGAATACAGAGCTAATATCAGCATTTAATTCAGAGAAAACCTTATTTTCCATATTTGCTTACAGGTTACACTCATGGTTTAGGTTTTTTTTTAAACTTTTTTTCTTTTGAGTGTGAGGGTCAGTACTTGGAGATTTCTCCTATTTTCTGAGAGCCCAGCAATGCATTTAACAGTAATTTTTATGTAGCACATAGTTGGTGTGCAGTGGGAGAGCACTTTGGAGTATCTGATTGCCGTATTCTCGGGAGCAGAAGTTCTTTCTGTTCTTTTTTAAAATTAGAAAGGATGAGAATTAACAGTGGCTAAAGAGAAATTTGAAGAGATGGTGGAATATAGCTTTGATCCCATTCTAGATATGGATTTAAAGGGTGAGTTTATGTTCACATGTCTGCCACTAAGAATACACTGAGCCATTTTCCCTGCTTCCTTAGGGGCCTGAATTCAGGCTGGTCTTGGGAAGAAAAGTACCAAAACCAATTCACCCAAGGTTCCTGCAAGCTGTGCGGTAGAGCCAGCTGGGGCATTAGCCATGCTCGACACACCTTCTCTGCAGGTTTGGCTCTGAAGCAGGTGTATTTTCAAGACAGTGCTGACCACAGGTGTGAGTGACACAGGCAGACAAGTGTGAGATATGAAAAATACAGGCTTCATCAGCATGGCCAGGTGTGTCATGAGCTCATTTAGCCACTGAACCCCAGGGAGCTGGCCTCCTCCTGCTGGAAATGGAGTGTAGTGGGTACAGAGGGTGAGCACAAACTCTGCAGAGATGAAACGAGGAAGCTATTAGACTTAGGATGTAGAAGTGGGACCTCCCTAAAACTCCAAACTCTCAAAGGGACACTAAAACTGAGGGAAAGTAAAGCATGAAGCTTGACTAAGAACAGAAGTGAAATGTAAAGATCTGGACAAGAAACAAATTTGGTGCAAATAACCCAAGAATGCAAAGAGAACAGGATTAAGCATAATGTTAGAGTGATAAAGAGACCTAAATATCATCCAGTCTAATGTTTTCAACCCAGGACTTCTACCTCTGGTGGCAGGACAAGCTTTTGCCTTGTACAAGAGCATACGTTTATGTAACATTCAATCACTAATGAGAAAGTTACTTCATTTTCAGATCTATTTCCATTCACGTATTTACCAAGAAGAAAGCTGTAGGTTTCTGTTACTATGTCTTCAACACTTCTCTGACAGGTGTTATTTTCACTTTTAAACCAAGAAAGAACATGGCTGGCAAAATCAGCTGTAATTTAATGACATTATTTTGTTTTCATCGATTTTTTTCTTTTTGGTTACTTTTTAGGTTCATTAAATGGTATGCCAGTAATATAAGGTTTCCTTTAACAGTATATTTAAGTAAAAAAATAAAGTGAGTCAATTTAAGGGAAAAGGAGTCAATTTAATGATTAAATAAAGTCTAATATGGATGACAATTAGATATGGCACAATTATGAAGGTAGCATGAGAATGATTAAGAATTAGAAACATTAATCTGGTTCAGTCCTCTTATTTTATGGCTCAGGAGAAATAGCGAGAGAGGAAATTACCTTCTTAAGGTCACACATCCCGTTAATATTAGAAGAGGAAATACAACTGAAGTTTCCCAACACCCAATATCCATAGCTCCTACCACCAACCCAGGCCGAGTCCCTAAACTTCAAAAACAGTGAATAAGACAGTGCTTCCTCCTCATGGGGGAGGCAGAGCCAAAGGTAATAAGCCATAGTACACTGAGCTAAGTGCCAATAAAAGAAGATAGCAAGCTATTTTGAGATATTAAGCAATGACATTTTGTTTTTTGCTGCCAGTTCACTTGCTCCCCATCAGCCTTCTCCTGCCCTATTTAATCACATCGACCATTCCTTATTGTTTATTTCCTGAAGAAAAACATGTGACTATTCTTGGTTTCCAAATGCTGGTGCAGTTAGGAGAAAGAAGAGAACTATAAGCATAGCCAAAATGTTCGATGATCAAGGAAAAAGATTCTTTCATTCCCTGTCTCCCAACTAGAAAGAATTCTCCTGTTTTTAGGAGTGTTGAAAATGCAAGAAAAAGCTACGTGAATAAAGGTGACGATAGGTCCTGGAGAAGCAGTTTCTGGACTCTGACTCCCAGGTAGAAGAAATCCTGAGGAACTCAGATTCCAGATAGGTTTGTGGGACCTGAGAGCAGAGGGTCCCTACTTCTCTGGCAGAGTTATAGGGAAGCAGCAAGACCACAGAGATGAAATGGCCATTTAATGTATCTAGAGAGATAAGGGTGAGAAAAATATCAAAGAGACTCCTGAACCCCAATATGGCACAGAAGTAAAGGAGGCACTCAATAATGTAAGAGACCCTGCAGACAGGAATGGGAGACAGTGTGGCAATCCCCGGCAGGGAGAGGTTAATGTGGACCAAATGAGATGAGGAGGATCTCAAAGGTTAGTTGAACTAGAGGCGGGAAAAGTTACATCGCACAGCTGATTGGAGAGATTGAAAAATTCACATCTGATTTAAGAAGTAGTAATAAAGGTGCATGTATGCTCAGAGTAGAGAACGATTAGTTGCTAGATCCATGATTTGGGTCAACTCTTAGAAGATAAATAGGGTTCAAAATAGTAGAAAGTTTGGGGAAGGAATAGATGTGTAAACAACCAGGGCTTTTTATTTTTTATTTTTTGGTAAAGCAAAAGAATGACTTTCCTAAGGGAAGTTCAAACAAAATACAGTGGCAACTTAAAGGAAGGAGTTATTTATTCTCAGTGGAGAGAAGGTAGCACTTTCTCGGGAGTGTCCTTAGGTGAGCAGAGGATGCCTGGGTGTACCAGATGTGCCAATGAATATGAGGTAACAGCCTGATGCTCACTGTTTTCTGCCCCATTCTGTCATCTGTGCAGAGAGAAGATGATTTTGGACATTGATCTAGGTATAGATTATGAGGCCACGAGGTATGGGGACTTAAGAGTGCAACAAATCAGGGCTCAAATTAGTGGCCTCTCTGAGCATCAGTTTTCCCATGCAGAGAATGGGAACCATACATTTACCTCATATAATTGTTGGGAGAAAAAAATTAGATAATAATAGACCTAAAGCCTGGGAAATAGTGCCTGGTATAGAGCCAGATCTCAGTAGCAATCAGCTTTTCTTCCCTTTCCTCCCAGAAAGTAAAGATTTTTTTCTCTCTGCAACATTCACTGTGTCAATATACATAGAAGAGGCAATAAAGAATTTCTCGCTTTTACTTGCTCTGGTTTGAAGAACATATATAGTTGAAAAACAGGCAAGGAAAATCAGCATCGGTGTATCAGCCGGCTGTTAGATGAACAGATCAGAGAAAGTTTTCCATTAAGCAGTGCAGTTTTTCTTTCTTTGGCTGTCAGTCAGCACAAAGGTAATCCTAGAAATCAAGACACTGAAAAGTGAATTTCTGGCTGAACTGATCACAGCAGTCCTGACATCATACAGCCACTGCTTTCCATAATCAATGCCAGAGCTTAGTTTATTCACCTTATGAGTCCCTTGTGAAATTCCAAACCCGGTACCTGACGGTAACATTTCCCCTAATTGATGCATGCTTGCTCTGGGAATTACATCCTGTTTGATTAATTTGGGGGTTGATTTCTCTCCTTCTGGTGCTGTGATTTTCATGGACAGAGCTGTTCTTTTGATGCTTTGCATGTGGTGGAAGGAGATGGATCTATGGGCACTGAGCTGGGTCCTAACGCCGGCCTCCTAACTTTGGGGGAACTTTTCTTAGGAAAAGACTGAGAAATGACTGACCTGGTACATCTTGGTGAGGCATTTTCACTTAGTGTTAGGAAGGGAAAGAGAGTAACACTGAGCATCAGACAATGAGTTAGACCATTTATATCCAGAATTACATAGCTATTATGTTTTTTTATTTGTAAAATGAGGAAATTGAGGCTCAGAGAAATAAAAACCACAAACTCATTAAAGAGTGGAAATTTTGTTCAAGTCTCATGTTCTTCTCTCTCCACCACACTTAAAAAAAAATCGGACTACAATAATTTTGTAAACTTATATTTTTTTGGAAAAAAATTAATCGGTGACAATTCTACAATGGCTGCTTTTAGCTTTCTGATGTTATTTTCTTGCTATCTTTTTTCCATTTGTGTGTTTTTGGATACAGTTTTGTAATTGTACAGTTTGAAGCATTAAACTGTAAATTTAAGTCAGAGCAAGTCGAAGCAAGAAATTCTTCATAATTCTTAAAAAATATTTTCTTACACAAAACTTTGTCAGAGTCTTCAGAATTAAAAGGTTTGCCTTGATTTATTGATTGCAGGACAATAATAGTTAAGGAAATCCTGTACCTGGAAACCTGATTCCCAGGACCTAGTAGACAGGCTATTATGGGAGTTGTTCGCATAATAATGACTATGGGATACAGAATAATGCCCTCAACAGTGAAATAATGCTGTCACAAGTCCTTTTATCAAGGATTCCCAAATTGTGGCTCCTTTTCAGGCCTCTTCCGTGGATCTCTTGAGTAAACCATCTAGTGTTGTTTTACTTTGTATGTTTGTGTCTCAGAAAGAATGTTCAGTCTCTTTTCAGCAAATACTCCCCTCCATCTACTCCCCTTTATCTGCAGGGCAGCAGAAAGCCCTGTGACTCTGGGCAAACTACTTAAACTCACTTAGCCTTGGTTTTTCAAGTATAAACAAAAGAGGTAATACTTATCTGTCAAGAGGAATCAGTAAGATGATGTGGGCATTGTGCCTACAACAATGTCCAGATGCACTACTAAGAGAAGACTCAATGTTCACTCCTGGTTCCCTAGCAGCTCAGGAAACTGCAGGGTACCAAGGTCCCCATAGAATTCAGGAGATGAAGAGATAATGGGTATCTTCTGCCTATCAACAGCTGATTTTGTTTGAAGATGAGACGAAAGAAGGATAGAGTGGAGCCTCAGAAGATGGATGGGGGCGTGGAGGGGTGGGGAACCACCCTCTCCAGATCCAGCACTGAGAACACCTGTGAGAATTCAGAGTAAGACAGCCAGTACTGGCTCTACTGAGGCCAGGAAGCCAGGTGAGAACAACAGATGGTCCTTTAACCTCCACTGCTGTGCAAGGACCCCAGAAATAGGTGAAGGAGATTTGGCTTAGAGTGTGAAATAGAGAAGGGCTGTGGTGTGACAGCATACAAAAACAAACAAGCAAGCAAATAAGCAAGCAAACAAACAAACAACTGGTCTTGAGAAGCTGTGAGAGATAGGCCAGGATTGTACAATACTCCTGCCATTCCAGGGATGCCCAAACCCAGCTCTGGTAGGGAGAAGGGAGTCTTGGGCATTTACCTGGCAGGCCCTGAGCCTTGTCTGACTTTGGCACTTGCTGCTCAAGATTGATATTTCAGAAGGGTCCAGTTCGGTGCTTTGGCATCCCAGCTGTCCACTGTGCCAGTTCTAGTATCTACTGTGGGACTCACAGGGCTGTCAGGCTTCTTTGGCCACAGTTAGACTGCTTATAGGACTAGCTGGCCAAGAGCTTAGGAAAAGGAGAAACAACTATGTTTGATATTCTTTAGAATATTTATGTGCATGCTTTGGTCAGGAATGATTGGTCTTGAACTTGAAGATAATACTCCTATACACCTTGACCTGTGCAGCAGGGACCACTAGAAACTGTGTGTAGAGAGCTCTGTAACTCCACCTTGAATGAGAACTGGAAGTTAAAGGGAGGTGGGGAGCAGAAGAGGAAGGACCACTGTCCCTGTCCACAGGAAGTTCTCATTTGAGAAGCTACTAGTAGAGTTACCACAGTAGAGTTTCCTTGGCCACAGTTATCCTGGTTTGTCTAAGACAGTCCCAATTTATGCTTCTCATCCTTGTATACTTATTAAGAGTTATATCTTTCACTCTAAAAACTTTCTCAATTCAAAAAACAAATTAATGCTAATGTTAGTAAGAAGGTATTCATAAATGAATATTCTGACAGAGGATAAGAACACAAAATGCTCCTAGGGCTTGGGATAAGAAGTCATACTTCTATTAAGGGAACCTCAGGGTATTTAGAAGAAGACTTGTAGCATCCTAGTGAGTGAGATAGCCCAGTGGTCAAGGTCTGTGTGGCATTTAACCAACAAGAACTTGACTTTGTCTGATATGAATTCAGGCAGTTGATGCCCAGTACCACTGGTGACAGACCCTTATGATGAAGGTCTGCCTCATTAGACCTCTGGGTTCCTGTACATTGGTGCCTGAATAGTTCTACTGGCTCGTATAGGAGATTTTTGTCCTCCGGGCACTTAGCTGAATGCACCATTCTTCATTTATTAAGTTAGATAGAAGATTGCAGTATGGGATGGGGTGGAGTGGGGAGGGATGAGAGATTGGAGGTGGGATGTGTGGACAGTCATTTCCCCTGTTAAGCTGGGCCAGCATACCTGCTTAGAGCTCATGTGATTTGGACCATTGATTTGTCTGGGACAATGAAGAGAGTCTGGGCTCCCATTTATTAAGGGTAGAGGAGAAAGCAAAGTAAGCATTGTTTTACTTAATGCAAATCAAAAGTGCCCAGGGGGAAAGTAAATATATTCTATGGGACTAGAAAGGTCATGTCATGTTCTTTCGAGACAGAGGGGAGAGAAGGAAGCAATAAGTCACATCTCTACAAGGCATGCCTGAGGAAGCATAGAGGGATAATGGATAATGGAAGAACTAAACCAATTGTTGCTTTCTCTAATGCTTTTTTATTCAGTCAGTTTGCCTATCAATCAGTCAACCAATCAATCCATCAGCAAGCACATACTAAAGAACTACTCTGGGCCAGCCTTATGACAGATATATGTATAAGATATCCAAGCCATGGTTCCTCTCACTAATGGGCTCATTCTCCAGATAGGAAGATGATAGAATATGTCATCCCTTGTTTTCCTCAGTCACTATTAACTACAGACTCAACCATGCTCAGTCTCCGCTGGACAGGCAATACGAGTAAAGGCTCAGTCCCTCCAGCATGCAGGGAAAGAAATTACTTATGTTGCTAATAGCTTGAGATTCAGCGTGCTTGGGGCATAGCCCAGACCATTATTTGCCCTTTTAGTTGAAGACTATTCCCAACCCCTCCTCAGAGCATAGCTTAGCTTCAGGTTCCATTTCAGCTTGACAGCTTCTGCAGAGGCAGCATGACTTACAGTACAAAATGTGGGGCTTTAGAGTCTATGGTCCTCATTTGAATCCTGTCTCTGCCACTTTCTGGCTGTTCTGATCCAATTATATAACCCTTTTATACAAAAAGGAGATGACAATATGCCACGTGAAGGATGCTGTGAGATATTAATGAGAAATGCACTACAGAGCCTAAAACAGAAAAGAGATTTAACTGTAGCTATGCATGCTGGTACTGGTGGTGCTGGTGCTGGTGGTGGTGATGATGGTGATGGTGGTAGCTGCTGCCAAAATAGTCGGTAGGTTTTTTTTTTGTTTTTTTTTTTTACCCCCTACAATGGTTTTCTGCTCCAGTGAGTAACCTACTTCCAGGTCTATGGTTTTCCAAGCTTCTTCTCATTGTGGACAGATATATCTTTGAATAAAATTTGATTTCCTCTTTAAAACAGACCAATAAGGACAGCAACTCTACTTCTACTTGATGGTCAACACTAGCCTTAATCTATCCTAAATTCACTGTGGTTTCTCGGACATCTTTTTCAGGGCTCTTGGATAACCCAGCTGAGGACCAGGCTTATAGTAGCCTTGGCTCTCCTCAAATGATCCTACTTGGTTCTGTATTCAGCCTTCACACACTTATTCATGTTGTCAAGACCCTTCTATTCTTCATAACAAAGCCTATCTGGTTTAGGAAAAATAATTCCAGAAAGTCTGGGTCAACTGCCAGGGTAGTGACAAAGAATGTTTGGGTGATAGCCACCTTTGGAAGGAAGCTGGACAGGAGCAGAATTTCCAAGGACAAGGAGTTATTAAATGGAAGTTTGGAAAAGTAAATTAATACAGAGTCCTGGTGCAAGCAGTGGTCTGGAAGGAAAACAGCATTTTTGGTCATAGTGCGGTCAGAGTAGAGAGAAACAGAGACGGTCTGTCTAGAAGGTTTTAAAGTTTAAATAAAGGTGTTTGGATTTACTCCTAGACAAAGGAAATATATTGGCCTTGAATATCCATGGAATTTTCCAATACAGAAATGCTCTAAAATGGTTTATAAGAATACCTCATTCTTATAGCTTACCCAGATTCAATTAGTTGGCTAGAGAGCTCTCCCCATTTCCTCTGTCCTGTATTCTAGTTTATTTTCCTTGATCCCATCATGCCTGGTCATCAGTCCGGAAGCTCCTCCTCTCTGCCACCTTCCTTCACCCTCTCTTGAATTTCTTAATGATTTAATCCACCTTGTAGCAAGAATGATTTCCTTTTACATGCATAAGTATCTATTTCATTTCTGTCTTCTTCATCATGAATTTTCACAGGGAGATTTTTCCCACACTTTCTACGAACCAGAGAAGTCAGACATGGTTGATTAAAATTTGATATTATCCTTACGTTTCTGTAGAGAAATGTGATTGTCTGCCATAACCAATTTTTTAAGTTCTGCATCTTTTCTAGATTAACTATTCAGGGTTATATCATGACCACATCATATTCTTAATGACTGGAGAAAATTTATTTTGGTTATTTTAGGAAAGATTTTATTCAACTTTATAAATATATTGCACTTTTCAGTATGTTAGGAATTGGGGAACTAGATAGACTGCAATATGATTAAAATTTTTTTGGCCTTACTAAGATGTTTGGGCCACAAACCCTGTATCTCGATCCCTCATTCTAATTCCAGACTACAGGTCGAAGTTTGAATATTGCCTCTGAAGTAACCATAACCTCTGAATCTCAAATCAGGACACAGATTCTAAAAGAAAAGACATTGTTGCTCATGATTTTTTACAGTTATTTTCATTAAAAATAAAATTATATTTAATTAAACACAGTGATATTTCTTCATCAAAAATAATTAATTGTTATACGAAATTGAAGCCCACCTAGGACATTCTTCCTCAGGATCACACCTGGGAGATGCATGTATCATTACTCCATCTCTGCACACTTTCTATTTTCTCCTCGGCTATGCAGTGTTGGAGTTCCTTGAGGCCTTTTCCATGGTTCTCTTCTATCCTCATATTTTATTCCTGGACTAAGCTATGTTATCCATACACATGGCTTCACTTACCATCTATTTATTCGTATAAGAGTCATTTATCTTTTTTTATTTTCCATGTTTCCCCTGCATCCTAATGCCTTCCTGTTGAGTGGAAACATACCACAGTCTAAGTCTTGATAGGATGGAACTTTCTGCTTCCACAACAGAAACTGGATGAGAGCACTACCGAGTTGTGTACTGTGAAAGTTTAAGGGATTCTCATTCTCATAGTAGTATCTATGAACAGCTGTGCACTGCATACTTACAGAGAGCACCAATTTCACTGTGGTTTGTGAATAGCTGAGCTCTGTAAAACTCCAGGGCATGCCATTTGCTAAAGACTGAATGTTCATGACCCCTTCTCCTCAAATTCATATGTTGAAATCTAATCCCCAATGTTATGGTATTTAGAGGTGGGACCTTTGGGAGGTAATCAGGTCATGAGAGTGGAGCCCTCATAAATGAGATTAGTGTCCTTATAAAATAGACCCCAAAGAGCTCTATTGCCCCTTTAACCATACAATAATATGCAAGAATACAGCTATCTATGAATGAGGAAGCAGGCTCTGATTAGACACCAAATCTGCCAGCACCCCGATCTTGGACTTCCTAGCTTTCAGAACTGTGAGAAGAAAAACTTTGTTGTTTATAAGCCATCTAGTCTATGATATTTTTGTTACAGCTGCCCAGACAGACTAAGACACCATCAACATAATATATGAATATATACTCTAGATTTGAGTAATTCTGTGGCCCCAAGTAGACACTCCACTCACTGCTTCCTGTGACTTAAACTTGGCTAATGGTATGCTTTCACCTAATTCTTTGAATCTCAACAAAGTGATGCAAAGATGCAAAGCAGTAGAGATGCGATGGTGGAATTGCAAGGTAACTATACCCAGTGGTGGCAGCATTGGTATTTAGAATGTAGCAGCAGCAACAGGGTCCAGTGGTAGTGTTGTCTACCAGGGGTGATAACTGGCAGATGTGCAAATGCTGGTATCATAACAAGACTGGTACCGAAGCACCCTAACTACGGTTTTTCTGCTACTGGTCTCCTTTACTTCCTGCGCATTGAGTAAGACCAATTCTATGGCCTTTCTGTTGATTCTGTGGCCTATTTGATTCATCTTTCAGTGAATTTCTTTATGTTTCAATGAGATAGAATTGGTTCGTAATTGAGAACTTTTTTACAGAAATTGATAACAGAAAGAGGCATATGTGGGTTTATTTGTTTTCTGTTGCTGCACAACAAATTCCTACAAACTTAGCAACTTCAAATAACACATTTATTATCTCAGTTTCTGTATGTCAAAATTCTGAGCATGGCTTATCTGGGTTTTTTGCTTCAGGGTCTCATTAGGCTGTAATCCAGGTCTTGGCCAGGGCTGTGTTCTCATCAGAGGTTCAACTGAAGGAAAATCTGTTTCCAAACTCATTTTCAGGTTGTTGAACAGAATTTACTTCCTTGCAGCTACGGAACTCATGGAAAATTGCTTCTTCAAGGCCAGAATGAGAGAGAGAGAGAGAGGCTGTTGAAAGTCATGTACATATACATATACATAAACATATACAACACTATACATATACATATACATATACATAGTGTGTATAGTGTATTATAACATAATCATGAGGCGACAGTCCATCATTTTGCCATATAAGGTAACTTCATCATGGGAGTGGCATCTCATCATCTTTGCTATGGACTGTTAGAAAATATTAGAAATTACAGCTCTTGTTCATGCTCAGAATTACACACAGATGGGAACACTGTATGACAATTGGGACATCACCTTAGGATCTGTCTGTCATAGTGGGAAAGATCTTTTTGGCCATAAAACTTGGCTAGCATTGAAGGCATTAAAAACTCTTGTTCAAAGATGGAATACCCAGAGGCTCACCTCACTTAGGGGCAAAATGGTGATGTGACCACTGAGGCTTTGAAGACCATCTTGGGAAATTCATGATATTGGAGTGAAATGGCCACCTCTGAAAGCGCTGGATTGCTTAATAAAAGAGAATGACATGCTAAATTTTGAATTTTGGGCTCAAATTTTTTTACAAAGCATAGTCATAAAGTGTTTTCAGGTAAATCTGGGAGCATTGTATGACTATGCTTTACACAAATTATCTTGAAGAGTCACAGGACAGATAAACAAATTTAAGATGACTCTATCAACTGAATATGGATTAGCTCTTATGTCACAGGTAAGACGCTGATCAATAAAGACTGAGACTCTAAGAGGTAGAGGGGAATATGTTGGAGGATTTAGAAACCTTGGACTTGCCCTTAATATCCATTAGCCGCTGTCCTCTCCTGGCCCATCAAGCATTCTTTCCTCGTCCCATGAAGCTATTTCTGCTCTATTTTTAGATTTTGAAAGAGAAATCAAATTGTCCTCATGTGCCACCATTCTTTATTATAGCCACACAACTAGAGTTAAATCCTAACATAGGTCCAGAGTCCAACTGCAAATCAAACTTGGGAGGAGATTTACTACTACCCTCTCCACCACACACACACATACACGTCTTAGGTATCTTTTCATAAGGAATTTATGGTCCCATTTTTCTCACTCTTTCTGACTTATTAAGATCTAAAACATAACAGCCTAATAATGGTAAGAGTGTGAATTAACAAGCTTTCTTATATAGAGAGAAAGGGTTTTTAAATTTGCATAAACTTTCTGGATAATTTGGTAAAATGCATCAAACAATTTAAAAATGTTTATATTCCTTGAATTAGTAATTCCATTTCTAAAAATAAATCCTAAGGATATAATAATGCAAATGTGTAGAGATTTAGCTACAATAATGTTCATCATACTATTAAAATAGCAGAAAATTGGATAAACCTAAATTTCCAACAGAAAAAGATTAGTTGAATAAATTTTAGTATATCTATGCAATTGAAATTCTTTACAGCTATTAAGACATTATAGTATGAAGTAATATTTATGGCATGGAAGGATTATTATATTTTAAACATAATTCAACAGGTTATAAATAGCATACACAGTATGATTTCTTATATTTGTGTGTGTGTGTGTGTGAGAGAGGGAGTAGGGAGAGACAAACTTGAACATATTTATACCAAAATGTTCACAGTGGTTATTTTCAGGAGAGGTATTATAAGCGATTTATATTTTCTAGTTGTTTTTTTCATTCTATTTTTTTCAAAATATTCACAGAGAATTTGTATCACTTTTGTGTAAGGAGAAAAAAAAAATTTAGCTACCCACAGTTTCATTCTGACAGAGAGGTGATCAACCTGTTCTTATTCTGATATTGGATAGGGTAAGAGGAGAGCCTTTCTGATGCTCATTTCATCCAAGAAGCTTATTTTACAAATGAGGAAATAGAGGTCCACAGAGAGACTCCCAGAGCAGGTCAGAGCATATGGAAGAAATTCATTTAAAAATTTCTGTGATCTAACAAAGTTTCCTTCTCTCAGAGATATCTTCTAAAATAACAAAAGGCCCAATAGAGATAATTTCAGTTTGCGGTTTTCAAAGTATGCTTTTAAAACTTGAGGTGATGGGGATATTCCTCAGGAACTAGGAAGTGGGCAGCGGTTAGGTGGAGCCTGGTCCACTTTGATTTCCTACCCTGAGCTGTTCTATTTTGTATTACTCAGGGTTCTCTAGAGAAATGACCAATAAGGTGTGTGTGTGTGTGTGTGTGTGTGTGTGTGTGTGTGTGTGTGTATATATCTTGTTAGTCAGAATTGGCTCACATGGTTATGGAGGCTGAGAAGTTCAGGAGAGCTGATGGTATAGACCTAGTCTGCGTCTGAAGTCCTGAGCAGCAGGATTGCTGATGATGTAAGTTTCAGTCCAAGTCTGAAGGCTTGAGAACCAGGAGAGCCAGTGGAATAAGTTCTAGTCTGAGTCCAAGTCTGAAGGCAGGTGTCTCAGCTCAAAGCCAGTCATGCAGAAAGAGAGAATTCTTTCTTCCTTCCTCAGCTTTTTATTCTGTTCAGGCCTTCAGCAGGCCCACCCACATTGGATGAGGTAATCTGCTTTACTCAGTCCATGGATTCAAATGTTAATCTCATCCAAAATCACCTTTTCAGACACACCTGGAAATAATGTTTAACCAACTATCTGGGCACTCTGTGGCCCAGTTAGGTTGACCCTATAAGATTAATTATCACACGTTAGTGTTTTATTGTTTTAATTGTGGAAAACCAGTGTTTTTTTCCTTCCATTAGTTAACGTGGTCTCTAATTTCTCTGTTAGGATGCTTTAGATTGACAGTACTAGTAAATCTAACTCAAAATGACTTGCAAAATTGGAATTTATTTGCTTTCATAATCATGAAGCCGAGATGTGCTTCAGGCATTGTTCAATCAGGCCTTAAATTTGGTTTCTCTGATATACTCTTAGCTTTTCTCTTTCTTTCTCTTTTTTTTAAATTAAATTGATTCATTTCTGGCTTCTTTCTTGGCCTGCCTCTCCTTATGATCATTTTCTTTTCACCAGGATTTAAGAGTATTCGGGCAAGTAAGTTAATTTTTTAAACTAGAACTGGACTATGCCTTTGGAGACCTTGATTTGTAGACAATCAAATGACGGAGAAAAAGTTTACCAAAGGTAGTCCTTAGGGTAACTAAACAACAAGTTTCTAATGTCTATCTTCATTCATACCCAAATATTCCCATCTTCTGGCAGAAGAGAAGCCTCAGCCCCATGGTTCTGTGGTAGGAATCCAGCATTCAGACCACAGGCAGAGGCTGAGGCAAGTCAGGTTCTCCAGAGAAACAGAAAATTTGTATACGAGTATGTATCTCTATCTCTGTCTCATCTACATATCTATATCTATAAACACATATTCTAGGTCTCAATTTTCTTATTTTTAAAATGGGGATAGCACTATCTACCACATGGGGTTAATGAGGAGACCGAGTGAGGTAAAACACATAGAGTCTTTTCCTAGTGCCAGGTACATAATAAGTGCTTATTAAAAGCTAAGAGCAATTAGAAGCCAAGTATCTTCATCTGCCATTGAGGGCTCTTTCCACTCTTTGGGTATAGTCTTTGGTTGAGGTCATCTATACCTCTCATTATCCTACCCTGGTTCACTGTGGGGTGCAGCCTTATACTGCCCCTCAGTGTCTGCTTGGATTTTCTGGCCCTGCCTCTGAGCTCAGCCTGGGATTCTGATGACACCAATTGCCCAGCATGGTTTCCATTAACTGTAAGCGTTTGCCCTCTCCTCCTTCAGAAAGACCTTGTGCCCTGGGAAATGAAAGTCAAAACGCCAGACTTGTTGCAAAGGGCTTTTTACCCTTTTCACTTAAGAGTCCTCAGAGGTCAAAAGAAAATAGATTTAAATGTTTCCCAGTCAAGTGCAGCCCTCACAGGGCTCTACAATGGACCCATGGTGGGAGCTTTTTACACCTTCTCCAGCCTCTATCCACAAATTGATCTAATATTGACTTCCCTGGGGTCTGCCTCAAGTCATTGTGGTCAAGAATAACAGAGTGCATCTTCCATTAGTTGTGATTAGTGGTTAAAACTACTTTTTTTTTTTTCTTAGAAGGTGAAGGAAAGAAGTTTCTCCTTGGAGAAGAGAATTGAGTGGAAACATTCAGTCTGTATCTTTTTTTAATCTGGGTTTTCAAGACATGATTGACCCATAAGTCTCAATAAAACCCATAACCAAATGGACAAATATCTAAGAATAAGTTCAGAGAAGGATAGAGGGAAGAAAAGGCTCTGGCCATAAATCATTCATAGAACTCTTAACATGAGCAGAATAGAAACAAGACTGCCACATTCTTAGAATCATGAGCCATCACAGGCACAAGCAAAAGCCTCCTTGCTCTTGGTATTATAAATGGGTAGACTTGGAGAGAAAGGGCCAGCTGGAATGTGCAGCTCTCTCCACTCCCAGGTTAGATATCTTGACACTGCGCTGTGCTTGCTTCATCACCCCAGAGACTGTGAACCTGACATGCACCACTTATATTTTATGAAGCTGTTTTTTTTTTTTCTCTTTAAATAGGTCTAGAACATCGATTTCCCTGGGTTATTGGAAGGATTACTGAAAACATGAATAGAAATGTGCCAGGGAGAAGCTGACACCAGCACTTCAGAGGTTGACAGGAGATGTGTGTTGAATCTAGATAAAGCATGCTTTTCTTTTTTAGTGGTGGTGAAGGAGATTAGCTAATATTTAGGATTATTTATGGTACCTCTCCCCTCTATGAGATGCATCTTCATTTTTCTAATTAGATTTTGAAAACTCACAAGTGCTCAGAACATTTATTGGTTGTTTGTTGGATTATTGTCCCTGCTTCTTCCAGTTCCCACAGCTGACCTTAGATATGTTATGGCTTGTTCACTACTGGTTGGTCATATACAGCAGGTACTGGCTGAATCAGAGGAAGTAAAGATATCTTTTGACACGGGTTTTCTGTAGTCCTAGTTTTCTCTCCACTACCCTGTAAGATGAGCAGGGCAGATATCATTCTCATGCTTTTTTAGGAACGAAACTTGAGGTTCAGAAATTTTATTAACTTATTCGTGGTCACACAGCAATTTGATGGAAGAGCTAGAAGCTAAGATGTGAGTTTCTGCATATTTGTCTAGGGGGATTTCTACCATAAATGGATCAGGAAGCAGAAGCTTGTGTAAAGCCAGCCCTGTCTGATGATCTGTAGCTCTACTTTGAATGTCATTACCGATGGACAAATCAAGTGAAATATTAACTGTCAGATGTAATGTATTTGTAAATAGAAAGGTTAGTTAGATTAATGGAGCCTAATGCGGAGATGGTATATTGTAGATTCTAAAATGTTTTCAGATACATTATCTCACTTGAGAGTAGTTTACTGTTAATATTATTTCCACTTATTCTTAAGAAAAATGAGACTCAGAGTGGTGAAATAACTTGTCCCAGAGCACATGGACAAAAAAGTTGAAATCTATGTTTGAATACTGTTCTATCAAGTCTATCATGTTTATCCTAAACTGCATGTAGTAATATACATGTACATTATTTTTAGTAATAACCATTAGTAAAGTTATTTATTTAATAAATATTCATTTAGTTCCTACCAAATCCTGTGCTAGGCGGAATGTGATAAAATCATTAATTAAATAAGCCAATACACTAAATATGTAAATTTTATTGATTAAATAAAAATACATAACTAGGTTATTATTGTAAAAATAAGATAAATAACAACTAGTTCTCCCATTTTATTGCCTGAGTCTCATGTTTTCTTGTTCTTTAGCAGCATCTATCGATTCCTTGATGGCTTTCTTCCTGCATGTGCTTGAAGCCACTGTTGCTCAATGCAAGGAGAGAGAATCCACTCTGGAAATGCATTCAGGTTCTGCTTCCCCTACCTCTGCCTCTAACCCTTCTACTTTTTTGTGTTTTCCCTGGTGGCTGTTTAGCTGTGATGTGTCTGTCCAGTAACTTTGTAATGATGACTTGGCTTTGACTTCACTATCTCCTCAGGATGCTGACTCCTGATCACCCCTCTTGACTCTATGTACTAGTTACTTGGCTCTGTGTCCAAGTTACCCAATCTCTCTAAACCTCAGTTTTCCTCATCTCTACATTGGGGATAATAATACCTATCTCATTGGATTCTAAGGAGGATTAAATGGGTTGATATACGTAAAGTGCTTAGAATAAGTGCTCAATAAATGCTAGCCATTTCTATTTCTATTTCTATTATAACTTTATATGAAGATATATCTCTCTTTCATGCCTTCCTGGGCTCTTAGTCCCAGGCTGGGTGCAGCACATACTCCTGATTATCTGAGAGGGAATCTGCACAGGATCGATGAAGTACTATCAGTAGCTACACTTTCCAGAATGGGCTTATGTATTGTGGAATTGCTCATATATTGGTTAAGTGCCACTTCTTAACCTCTTCTTTTCAAAGCCCACTAGAACAGACCCTGAATGCTTAGGCTCATGGCACCTAGTCCAGATCTTACCTTCCCCTTCCACATTAGAGAGGTTTCCCAGGGGCCTATTTGCTCAGCACTTTGGCTCCTGGATCTCTTGGGTACAGCCAGCCCCTTTCAAACAAGATGCCCCCCACCTTTGTAAGTGGCAGGGTGGTGGGGAGTGCTTCCTTATATGGATTGCTTTTTGTAACACACCCGAGTTTATAAGAAAATGCAATTGAAGCTGCCATTATGTTTTAAAAAAATCAAGACATTCAGTTATGAAACATAGAACATATAATTAACTTTATTGAGCAGAACAAAGCATTTTATAAAAACTCACTCAGACTGAATTAATATAAGGATATTTAGCATAATGTGTATAGTTTAAATTACCGCCTACTAATCATCAAGCAGTTGAGTGGTAAAGTTGTTAGACTTTCAATTTGCAAACAAGTAGAAGAAGGAAAGGCTTATTTTTACTTTCCGATGATTAGATAGAGCATACATTTGTTCAACTGTGGTGTGGGTTCACATCAGAGAGACAGGGTTCTGCTCTGAGTCTTGACATCTTAGGCTGGTGACATTGTTCTGCACAGCGTGGTTCATGTCTACTTAGTGGATTAGTCAGTCTGGCTTCCTGTCCCATGCGACTACTGTCTCCTCATTCCTAAGATCACCCCGACCCCACTAGGAACAAAGCTCCCCTTCTGCCCGCCCACATCCTGAGACCAGTTCTGATCCCAGATGATATTTAAAGAACTATAATTTAATGTCTCAGGCTAACTGCTTAGACTGAGCTTCAAGTTACTCTTTCGACCTGCTGACATATCTCCTTATACTTCCAATCCACCCTTGTGGATTTCCATATATTTCTGATTCCAGGTGCACCATATATAATTCTTCCTGCTTGATCTCCACTTCTTCTTTCTTTATATAAAAAAGTTTCCAGACCCCTATTTTCTTCAGGAAGACATACAAGGGATAAAAGACTTATATCGCATCCTGTCTTGTTGGAGAGAGAGTAGGAAAGATTTGGAATCAAGTGGGTAGAGTCTCAGCTTGGGCACTGACCATCCAAATGAACTTGAATAAGTATATCAGAATAAGTAAATCAATTAGGAATCTAGGTTATAAGTGTCAGAAAATACTGCACATCTTGGCTTAAGAAACAAAGAGGACAGTTTTCATCACATAACTAGGAAGTGTAAAGATAGATCTAGTTAGCTTCAGCTGAGTCCATATGATGTCATTAGGATTTGACTTTTTATCTTTTCTCTCCATCATATGCTGTGATGACTTCATTCTTAAGAAGGCTTGTATCTCATGGATGGCTGAAATTACTTCTCACTTTGTACCCTCAACATAAATGTCCATTTGGTCTAAAATTAATTTTTATGTACCCATCTTTGAACTATGGCCAGATATTCTCAATGCACTGATTGACTTAGGCCAATTAGGATCATCCCTGGCTCTCAGTGTCCACATCTATAGGCATTGGACTTTAACAAATATTTTAGACTCTTATTCAGGAATCTAGTGGTTCTACAGAGCCCCTTAGGGAATATCAGCAGGAGAGGGCTATGTTTCTGGCTTTTAGGAAGAGACTGGCCAAGACTCTCCTTCCTTCACATTGTTTCAATGATCAGATCTTATTTTAGCTGTTTTTTTTAAATATTTTTTTAATTTTTCAATTATAGTTGGCATATAATATATTAGATTCAGGTGTACAACATTGTGATTAGATATTTATATAACTTACG
Source organism: Pteropus medius (assembly GCF_902729225.1). Classification (NCBI taxonomy): domain Eukaryota; kingdom Metazoa; phylum Chordata; class Mammalia; order Chiroptera; family Pteropodidae; genus Pteropus; species Pteropus medius. The sequence continues at coordinate 2,118,684 of NW_024353906.1, read as the reverse complement.
AAGTGATCATCTGGATAAATCTAGTACCCATCTGATACCATACATGGTTAATACAATATTATTGACTAAGATCCTTATGCTATATGTTACATACCCATGATTATTTTTTAACTACCGATTTGTATTTCTTAATCCTTTCCCATTTTTCACCCACTGCCCAACCTTCCTCTCATCTAGCAACCCTCAAAACGTTCTCTGTATCTATGAGTTTGTTTCTGTTTTGTTTGTTTGTTTATTTTGCTCTTTACATTCCATATGTAAGTGAAACCATCTGGCATTTGTCTTTCTCTGTCTATCTTACTCCACTCAGCACAATACCCTCTAGGTCCATCCATGTTGTTGCGGACGGCAAGATTTCATTTTTTTTTAATAAAACTTTTATGGCTGAGTAATATTCTATATATGTACCACCTCTTCTTTATCCATTCTTCCATTGATGGACACCCAGGTTGCCTCCACATCTTGACTATTGTAAATAATGCTGCAATGAATATATGGATGCACATGTCCCTTAAAAGTAGTATTTTTGGTTTCTTCAGATAAATACCCAGAAGTGGGATTACTGGGTCCTTCTTTGTCTCTTGTTATAGCCTTTGTTTTAAAGTCTATTTTGTCTGGTATAAGTATTGCTACCCCCCAATTTTTTCATTTCCATTTTCATGAAATATCTTTTTCCATCCCTTTACTTTTACTGTGTGTGTGTGTGTCTTTCAATCTGAAGTGAGTCTCTGTAGGCAGTGTGTATACGGGTCTTGTTTGCTTATCCATTCAGCAACCCTATCTTTTGATCAGAACATTTAATCCTTTTTCATTGTTGATATGTAGTTTTTGCCATTTTATTATTTATATTTTTGATGTTGTTTTTCTTCCTTCTCCTTTTCCTCCTCCTCCCACTCACATCCCTCCTTCTTTTCCCTCCCCCTCCCTCTAAGATTTCTTATAATACTTCTCTAGCGTTGATGAACTCCTTTAGCTTTTTCTTGTCTGGGAAGTTCTTTATCTGTCTTTGACTCTAAATGATAGCTTTGCTGGGTAGGGTAATCTTGGTTGTGGGTCCTTACTTTCCATCACTTTGAATATTTTGTGTCAATCCCTCTGGCTTGCAAAGTTTTTGTTGCGAAATCAGCTAACAGTCTTATAGGAGCTCCTTTGGAGGTAACTAGTTACTTTTTCCTTGCTGCTTTAAAGATTCTCTCTCTGTCTTTATCCTTTGGAATTTTAATTATGTGTCTTGGTAAAGGTCTCAAGATGACCTGTTCTGTATGTCTCCAGTTGTTAAGATTTCTATTCAACCAGACCTCAGGTAACTCCCAATGATGATTGTTCTGTAGTTTAGTTGTAATTTTGATGTGGTCATGAGAGGAGGCAAGCACAATGTCTACCTATTACACCATCTTGACCAGTTCAGCTGTTCTTTATGTTGAAATTTTTAGTGAATGTATCGATTAGCTTTTGCTTCTGAACAAAGTATGCCAAAGCATAATGACTTAAAACAATAACTATTTAGGTCATGATTCTAAGGGTCAGCAACTTGGGCTAAGTTCAGCTTAGTGGTACTTCTGCTTGTCTCAGCAGGACTCACTCATGTTACTAAGAGCAGCTGGTTTGTCCAGTTTATGATAGCCTTGACTGGGATGACTAGGGTGATTGGACCTCTCTTTATTTAGCCTATTTTCCTTCAGGATGTTAGCATGAGCTTGTTTATATGGTGATCTTAGGATTCCAAAAAGCTGAAAAATAGGATAAGCAAGTCAGTTCCAAGTGTCTACTTGCATCATATTTGTCAACATCCATTGGTCAAAACAAGTAACACGGCCAAACTGAGATTTAAGGAGTAGAGACACAGACTCTGCTTCTTGACAGGAAAAGTCTCAAAGTTACAGTACAAAAGGCATGTACACAGGGATTGATTGGAGGAATTTGGAGCCATTTTTGCAATCTACCAAGGTGAACCTGAACATTTGAAGAAAGGGTGTCTTATTTTTAAAAGTTTGAGAACTCTGATCAGAGACTCTCTAAGAGCCTTTTTGAGCTGATCGTCTCTAAATTTGATTACACTTATAATTCTGGGCTTTACTACTTGTCCAGTTTCCCCAACCTCCCTCTCTGCCTTTCCCAGAATGTTGCAACTCGGGGACCCCAAAAATCAAGGCCAGTTAGTCTAATCCAATTCTGTGACCTAGTTCAGTGTAAGCCTCCAGTTCATGCATACGGTGGGAAACTTGTTAATTTATAACTTGGCCCACTTTAAAAGTTTTAATCTTAACTTGAGCCAGATTTTATGTTTTTTTAAGCCGAGGTCTTTGATGTTTAGGCAAGAGCTTCACATCTTAAATAAATAACAGGTCAAATTCATATTTGGAGACATGAACCAGGAGCAGCACAGTTTTCATTACTAAGATTTTATGCTGGATTCTAAATTAGAAGCTTTCCAAAGAGCCTACAGATTCATCCTCTTTATGACTTAGAAAAACTACATGTGTGCCCTCAACATTCCTATCCATCTTTTAGCTTGACAATCTATGGCTTAGCAACACTGAAGTGTTTGGAGTTCTCTACATGCTGTATGTTCTTTCTTCTAGACTTTGTTTTTTCCCCCTCTTTCTGGAACACCTTCCAAATACTCTACTGGATCCCCTTCATCTGGATAATATATTCATGTTCTCAAGTCCCTAGCTCATACGTTAACACTTACTGACTTAACACTCTACCAAGCCATGGTAAAAAGGCCCTTTCTCTGAGTAACCTTGATACCCTATATTTAACAAGTCAAAGAAGTTGTAAATTGCTAAAGTACTGTACCATAATTGACATTTTTTCTTGGCTCTATTCCTCTCTAGTCTTTGAGCTTTGGGATATGGACTCATTCACAGCTATTGTGACAGGGCTTGACAAACAGCAGGCAGCCAATAGATTTTTTTTGATTGTTTTAAATCTCTTAGTTTCAGTCATGAATTTCTTTCATTTTCAGGGGAGAGAACCAATATATTAGTTAATAATTAATAATAACAATAATAATAATAATAATAATAGCAGCCAACATGTATTGAGACCAATATGTATTACTAGACATTATACTATATACTTTCCTTGCATTATCTCATTTAATCTGCATAAACATTTTATGAGATAACTATTATTGTTATCCCTGATTTAGTGGGGAGAAAATTGAAGTATAGAGCAATTAACTTGCTTAAAGACACATAGTTTTATCAGTTAGGATGCTTCTTACCGCAAATATCAGAAACCCAAAAGTAAAATGATTGAAAGAATAAGACTGATTATTTTCTGTGCTCCTATTGGATAGTTTCTGTTGCTAAGACTCCAAATTCATTGATCTGTTCTTTTGTAGTATTCAATCTGTTATTAATCCCATCCACTATATGTTTTATCCTCAAAACTGTTTTTTCATCACCAAAAGTTCCATTTGGCTCTTTTTTATATTTAAAAATTCTCCTCATTGTGTTCATGTTTTACTTTACATATTTAAGCATATGAAGAAGATTTATAATAATTTCTTTAAGGTAATTGTTTACTAATTCAATCTTCTCTTTATTCTTGGTCTGTGTGTCATATTTTTATGTTTCTTTACATGCATGGTAGTTTTTGATTGCTATGAGACATTGCAATTTTACATTTGGGAGTATGAGATTTTTATGTATTTATTGAAAGGATTTTGGAATTTGTTCTGGCAGACACCATAGTAAATTGTACATCAATTTGATACTTTTGAGGCTTGCTTTTTAGCTTTGTTATTACAGGTCCAGAATAGTCTTTTAACTCCAGGAAAATATTACCCAGTGTCTCTCCACTTTGGCTGGAGGAAAACCAAACTATTCCCAGACCTGTCTAGATTAGGATTTTTTGACCCACTGCCTTCTATTGTTTATTTTTCTCACCTCAGGTAGTTCTCTCCCACGCTTTCACTGATCAGTCAGCAATAAGCTTAGGACTTGTGGAGAACTCACTGAAGTCCTCTAGAATTTCCTCCACCTTCTCTGTGTAGCTACCTCTTTCCAGTAATGTGCCCTGAAAATTCTAGACAGTTTGGCCTTCCTCAGACTCTAATCTCTGCCTTCTCAATTTAGAAAGACTGATGAGCTTTACATTGCATTCTTCTCTTTGCGTTATGGCGTGGAAACACTTTCAGGTACTAAGATGATATATTCATAGAGCTAATCTTTTTTCCCCTTCTCTCAGGAATCAGAGACAGTCTCATATTGTCTGTTAGCTAACATTTGAAAACCATTGTTGCATATATTTTTTAAAATTTCTAGTTGTTGTTGTTGTTGTTGTTGTTTTTTAACAGTGAGAACACAATACTCATAGCTGTCAGTCCTTCAGTGAAGGAAGTACACTCCCTGGTCTGAATATTGAAGGATGTTTGAGAATGGCTTGGTAAAGAGTGGGAAGAATGGTCTAAACTAGTGGGTAAGAGCAACTTCCCAAGATCACACAGTTAGTAGCACCGCAATTTAAACCCAATTCTGTCTTAGATCACAGATAAGGCCTATACTATGTGTGAAGAATAACACTATCTCTGACTCTGAGGTGGCCGTATCTTAGTGATACATTTACAGTACCTATAATGATGCTATGATAAAGATTGTGCCCTTTGAAAGAGAAGAGCTATTTCTTGTTTATATATTGGTACCAGTGCCCAGATTGTGGCCTGGTACTCACTAGGCTCTCAAGTTAATACTCATTGCTTCCAAAAATGTAGTGGAAACACAGGTGAGAGTGTTTCCTCTGCCCGTATTTGAGGTAGATGATGCAGGTACAGATGTGGTCATAGTATGTGCCTAGGATTCATTATCCAGAGGTCCGAAATGGGTCAGAATTTAGCTCTATACTTTTACAGATTGATATCTGTGGTTCATACGAGATATTTGTAAGACATAATTAAGATTAGGAAACAGTGTTTGGTATAACAGATTTGGAAGAGTTGTATAGATCCCCACAGAGTCTGTGGCCAGAGTCTGTGGTGCTAGCCAAGGTTACAACTGTCTGTCCTATTCCTTTGTTTGAAGTGGTCTTCTTGATGGAGGTGAGTAAGCACTGGCTGATGTATCCTCTGTCCAAAGATGTGTAAGGGAAGTTAGCTAGTGAGGGAACCACAGGTCAAGAGAGGCTGGAGATATCACAACTCTAGAAGATCTTCGCTTTACTGTGGGAATCCTATGATTTCTTCTCAGCTCTGCTTCTCTCTCTCTCCCCCCACCAGAGGACTCCTTGCCTACTTGTCTGTCATCCTAACCACATTGCTCTGCTCCATTAATGCTTATAGCTTTCTAAGGTGATATTTACACAGTATTTACCTTTCTAGCTCAATCTGTTACAAGTACGTTAACACCAATAACTAAGCCATTGTTTCATCTGCTCACCTGAAGCACTTCTGCCTGCTGAGTCTGCCTTCTGGTTCTTTCCTCATCCTCTTAGTATGATCTCCTTGCAGCTTCCAGTTCTGTTTTCCTGTTGCCCTAAGAGTTTATGTAAAAACATCTCTCTTCTGTACTGTCCTGGCTAATGAGCACTGAACCTCAGAGGAAAATGCTGAGGTCCCAGGAGGCTCAAGAGCAGAAATTAAATAATAGAAGAAACAAGGTCCAAACTGGGAGAGGGAAGGTATTGACAAGACAAGCCAGAGGGCAGGCAAAGAAAAGAGGGCCAGGTATGGTGGGTGAATCATGAGAGATAGCCCAGAGATAGATGAAGGATGGAGATGATGAAGGAGGACCAGGTCTGAGATGAAATCAGCCATGTGAGATTTTCCTGCTTCTGTTATCTTCACAGATTGTCATGCAAGCATAACCAACTACACATCATGTGCCCATTGTCCGTGAATTGTCATTGCTCAGACCCTGCAACCACCCCTCTCAGCCTCGTTGATGTCAGCTCCAGTTCTGCTCAGTGTCTCCTATTTTCAGTTCTGTATCTTTTCTCTTAGCATTCAGTGATTAGAATTATATTTATTTATGATATTTTCTGATTCTCAACATTTGCAACACACCAGGTGAGTGTCCTGTTCTAACTTTAGGCTGGATGCAAACCTTCCCACTGGTCAGTTGGTCAGCCGGTCAGATGCTCTAATCAGACCTATCCAAGTCTTTTTGAATCAAGCCCAGACATCTAATAGTGACAATCATTCAGTATTTTTCTTATTCTTAGTTATGAGCTTGTACTTGACAGATGTAACTAAATCATGGGCTCTGGTTGAAGGAGGTTTGGAAGGGTGAAACGGGTAGGTTATATCCATCTTTCCAAACTCTGATTCATGCATGAAACCAGCAGAACCATGGCTAAGCCTGGGCTTTCTAGGATACATCCTCTAGAAAGCCTCTAGAATTTCTGCTTCTGGAGTTAAGGTTTTAAAGAAGTTACTGAGTTTTGAGAAAACAACGTCTTCATTAATTGTGGTGACACTATTCAGGGCCTCTAGGGGAGATTCTGGTTCACCTGATTAGTTGTAAATCTGATTCTAATGAGAGGCACACAGGATGACTGAGGGTCACATGTGCCTTGGGCAGAAACATAATGTGAAGCAGGTTTATATATTGGAGCCAGCCTCAAATATTTCTTCCTTTCAACTATAAGTATTTAGAGGAGGTAGCTTGCTTTAAAATATGTTGACTATATCTTCTAATTAAATATCGAGAACTACTTTTTAATATATATTCAAAATTATAAAATAATTGCTAAATTATGCAGATTTTTATGGTGGGCTTGAAACAAGCCAATTTTTTAAAATTGGCACCTTTTGCTGATTCAAAGATGTTAATCTTAGGGACCCTAATGGGTCTATCAGACTTCTCTAATGTATTCAAATAAAATGAGCAAAATCATTAAATGCCCAAATATTGATTTAAATTGCTCCAAGTGGTAATGAAATTTGGCTCTCCACTTGAGACGGGGCACACTGGCTGTGTACTTTAATTTCAAGGAAACTGCTGAAGTGTGAGAAGGATAGAGATAAGAGAGAGAAAGAAGGAGGATGGAGGGAGAGAGGGAGAGGGGGAAGGAGAGAGAAACAGAAAGAGAGAGAAGAGAAGAAGAAGAGAGAGAGAGAGAAGAGGATATTTAAGAGATACCATCCAATGGACTGCAATGAATCATTGGTTTAAACAAAGAGAAAATAATAGTTGAAAGAATCTTGTTAGTCCAATAAAATTGCATAAGTAACCAAGGTAAATACCAACCAAGATTGGCTTTAAAGGGAATGAGGAGAAGAGAAAATGTCAGACACCGGGCTCCAGCTCCTTCCCTTTAAAAACCAGCATGAAATGAAATTCAGAGAGAACGTTTATCACAGATAAGGCAAGTCCATGCGTCCCCATGACCCAAATACTCATGTAGTAGTTTCCTAGGGCTGCTGTTAGAAATTACTCCAATTACCATGGCTTAGAACAACAGAAATTTATTCTTTCAAAGTTTTGAAGGCCAGAGATCTCAAGACGAGGTGACTCCAGGGCCGCACTCCCACCAGAGTCTCTAGGGAAGAACCTGTTCTTCTTCCAGCTTTTGGTGGTATTGCTGGCTTCCTCAGCTTGTGGCTGCATCACACCAGTCTCTGCCTCTGCCATCGCCTCTGTGTCTGTGTCTATTCCTCTTCTGTCTATTTTATAACGATACTTGTTATTGGATTTAAAGCCTACTCAGATAATCCAGGATTATCTCAAGACCCTAACTTAATCATATCGAAAGACCTTTTCCCCAGATGAGGTAATATTCATAGGTACTGGGGATTAGGATGTAGACATATATTTTAGGGGTCATCATTCAACCCACTACAATCCATTATACTTTTGGTTCACCTAGTATAAATTCTTTAGGATTATTATCTATGGGATGAAGATGAACCAAGAGATATATTTTATATAAAGCTAAAGATTAGTGAAGAGCTAAGGTGTCATTCAGAAAGATGGATGAGGGAGTGTTGCTGGCAGAGGAAACAGGTTATGATTAGGCTTGGAGGTGAGAAATGATGGCCGTTTGGGAGAAAAGTGAAGAGAAGGGATAGCGAGAGAAATTGAGGTGATTGCTGAGCTACATAAAGCAGGGTCTAGCAGACCATACTGAGTTTGGTTATGTCACAGAAAGTTTTAAGCTGAGAAGGGATATAATTTACACTTTAGGTATAGGAATACATTCAGTTCTTTATCTAATATAAGGAAGAACCAAGAGTGGCAGTGATTCATTCAGAAAGCAGATAAAAAGTCTAAAATAAAAGGGAGCTTGAAGATAATTTCTAACAGAATAAAAAGTAATATATTCCTTTCAAATGAATTTTAAAGACATTACTATGAACAATAATCATTATGTATAGCATCCTTGTACACATTCCTGCTATGAGGCTCAGTTACCTGCCCAGATCCACAGTAGCCACTTGACCCACACACCAGGATGAATATGGAACCCAAGGGGTACAGCTTAGAGGCTGGCCTAAACCACTGGCATTCTTCTGCTTGAGAATTTGAACAATAAGAGCTGAAGACCCTGCTCAGCACTCCTGCTGGAGCAGCTCTGTGGGTTATCTAAGCCTCCAGTGAGCTGGTAATTAAGAGGTCAGAAGACTGTGTGTAAATAGGAAACGTGGTTTGCCAAGAAAAGCATAAGGTGGAGTAGGCACTCAGAAATAAAAGATGAGTGCCTACGTGGTAATAGGTGTCCTCTTTCTATATCTGTAAAATAAAACCACTTCTCTGAGAAAGTATAGAGATTTCTTTATAAAAAAGATTCTTAAGACAGAAACATCACCTTATCAAAAGGAAACACAAAGAAACACAAAAACAACAAATACAAAAATGGCGATATAAAATTTAGTAGTCCTAACATCAGATATAAATGGGTTAAAAGTTCCTAATAAAATAATGATATAAGTAACAATTCTCAGATCCTGCCCCGCCTTCCCCATTCCTTTGTGAGGTGAAGAACCATCTGATTATAAGAGTAACAAAGAAATGACTTTTGAAATTAAGTGGCTCCTGCACTCTGAGAGAGCTGGAACCTACTGCCAGTCTTCTCTCCACCCTCCTGCCACTGTTTGATGCTTTTATTGTTATCGTTAATATGCTGATGCTCATATTTTGAGACACAGTAAATGTTTTTCTGATATGCTTCCTTCCTGTTCCCTAACAAAGTTTTGGTTTCTAGTTAACAGAATCTTAGGTTTAAAGCAATGGATATCATTGTGAAGAGCAAAAAAGAAAAGACCAAACATTTGTCAATGTATCTTAGAAATACAGTGATGGCTTTTCCCTATGCTCTTGAAGAATATCCCAAGTCAGCTCGTGGCTTGCCAAGTGAACTTAGAAAAAGAAGTGTCATTGTCCAGACTGTCTACTAAGCATAGGCTCCTCGTTTGACCTTTTAAACACTTCTATTTCATATCACTGGTTTTAGGAATCTGATAAAAAGTTGCTGCAGCCATCTAAACTTTGGCTCAAGGATTACAAAGGAATTATTTCTTATTTGTTGGCTTCCAGCCTCTTAAAATTTCTTGTCTTCATTTCTGTCTTGTTTGCTTTTATATCTGGTTCTCTGTCTCTGTCTCGCTGGCTTTATATGGATTGATGACCCTTTATAAAAGCACTTACCCAGAATTTGCTGAAAAACATATTCCATTCACTGAATAATCATGAACAAGCAACTACTATGTGCCATGATCCTTTGATGCATTATTTTTCAGCAAAGCTGCCAAGCACTACCACTGCGAATGAGGAGGGAAGACTCTCCTGCCACCCCTAGCAAGCCTTCAGCTTGCCTGGATGTGGGGATGGGTCCCATGGTATCTGCTCCTTGGATTTCAACCATCATAATATTTAATCCTGAAAGTTAGGTTTTATTATCCTCTTTTTATTGAGAAGGAAAATATGACCTAGATGTACACAGTCAATTGCTCATGGTCATACTGCTATAAAATAAGAGTCAGGAGTTCAACTCAGATTTGCCTGATTCCAAAACCTGTTTTCTTCATACTCTAGCACAAAACATTCATTTATTTAAGAAGCCATGTGGCAGCATCAAATTAAAAACAAAGAGTTGGTCCTCCCTGCCAGTGGGTGCTATCAAAGGAGAGCCTGCACTGCAGAATAACAGAGTAAACATTTAAAATTTAAAGTTTTTGTGTCATCTTCTTCCCTGGAAGGTGGCACCAGACCTGTCTCATTTGCTGTTGTGCCTCTGGACTCTGCGTAGCCACTGGCACTCAATAAACACCCATTGATTGATGCCATAGGCACTATGAGACTGGGAACACACTGAGAAAGAAAGTAGCACCTGGCCCAGAGGTGAGGTTCTGACCTCTGTACCCTCCCATATCAAGTCATGATCTGCCCCTTACCAGGCAGATCACATTCTTCAAGCTATTAGTTATCATGATAGATAACCCTCTCCCTACTGAGCCTCATATGTGCCCATTGGCATATTGTTGAATTATAATGCATAACTAATTAAAGGTGACCTCACACCAAGCGCTGGGTCTCCTGTGTCAGGACCAACAATAAAACTGGTCATCAGAATATTTCCCCCATCCCCCACCCTCTTCCTCTTTCTGTGTGTGTGTATGTGTGTGTGTGTGCATGCGTGTGCTAATTTCAAATCCTTTCCCTGCATCAGTGAGCAGATGAGATCCTCAGCCAGCTTTCATCTTTCAGAAAAATGAATAGTGCAGAGAGAACATTATCAAATGAGCTGTTGAAGAAGTCAGTGAATATGTCATTGAGTGTGACTGCTTCCCGAATGAATTTAGATTTATCTCTGTTATCTTCCCACTTCCTCCCACCCAGCCCCCCTTGCCAGGCTGGCCCTCAGGGCAGGCGGGTGCCTCTATGCATCCTGACCGACAGCTGTCTCTCCTGGCTGACAGGGGCCTCTGAGCTTGTTTCAGAATCTGGTTTGTTAACGTTATAAATGAGCTCATTGGGCAGCCCTGTTAAACACCTCGTACCTTCTGCCATTTCTTACAGGATCCCATTTCCATTAGGCAGATAGGAGGACAGGGCCACACTCACTAAGAAATTGTTTTATCACGTCAAGAGCTGCTGAATGGCTGTGACAACACAAGAACTAGAAAGCATCTATTTTCCTCTTATCTGGCTGTTTCATTAAAATCAGAGAAATGCAGTTCTTGTACCATTCATTCGTTCATTCATTCGTTTGCCAAATATTTATAGAACATCTTTTTATACAAGGAATTATAAGTTCAGGGTATATGCTGACAAATAGAAGAGATGCGGTCCCTGCCCTGGTGTAGCACACACTTTAGTTAGAATCTACATCAGGAAGCAATTTCAACAATTCCAGATTCTCAAAGGAATAGACTATAAAAACCAAAAAAAAAAGGTAGTTGTTTAGGCAGAATTTCATAATCAGAACATTATCTTTGGGGTCAGGGAGGTCTGTATCTTTTTGGATAGAAAAAAGAAATTATTGCATCTGGAATAGGAACAGGATGTTATGAATAAGAAGCATCATAAAAAAAGAAACATTGGAAATTAAAAACATGGTAAGAATGATAAAAATTTCATTAAAAGTGTCAAGAGATAAAAAAGTGAAAAAATAAAAGAGAAAGACAAAGCAAAGAGATGGAAATTAGGAGAGAAAGGATAAAAAAATTATATATTGAAAATAGGGGTCTAGCACTTGGTTAATATGAGTTCCAAAGAAAGAAAATAGAGAAAAGAGAGAAGAGGAAATTATCGGAAAAATAGTACGAGAAAATCTTTCCACAACTGAAGAATATGTTTCTGGAATACAAGGATTCAATGAGGGTTGAGAAATAGAATGGACAAACTTATACCTGAGGGCACACAATTGTGAAATTTGGGGACATAAGGATAAAATGATTCTAGAAACCATGGGAGAAGGGGAAGGAAGTTGCACACTGAGGACTGGAAATAAGGAGGGCATCAGGCATCCCAACAGCAACACGAAGAGCTGGAAAACATGCAGCAACGCCTTAAAAATCCTGAGGAAAAATGAGTTCAAATTCCGACCAAGCCAAATGATTATCGTGTATGAGAACAAGGGTATTTTCGGAAAACCAGATCTCCAAAACAGAAATTGTCTCCCTTGTACTCTTTCTCAAGATGCTACTGCAGAATGTGCTTTATAGAGGCACAGAAACAAAAGAAAAATAAGAACACACAGGATCCAGGAAACAAGGACTCATAAAGGAAACCCTAGGATGCTGAACAAGGGCTTGGAGAGCAGTGAGAACAGCTTGGAAAGGAAGTTGGAGGGCTCCATGAGGTTCCCTCTGAGACAGAACCAAAACAATACCAAAAAAAGGTTTAGATTTCTGTTAAACTGTGAATGAAGGATATTAAGCATTGCATAAATTTAGGAATAGAAAAAACTATAGAGCCCACTTTCCACGTACGGGTTCATCCTAGTTTATAAAACGGTTCACACGATAGAGATAAGATGCTCTGTATCTGCATGATAGAGACTCTGGCCTAGCTGGGCTCCCTGTCTGACACTAGAGTCCTCTTTTATCTTCAGCGCCCCCACCTTTCAGAGGGTAGACGCGTGAATGTAGATGCTTCAGGGAAACAGTACTCTGGAAAAACAGAGCAGTCTAAGCAAAGTATCCTGGGATAGAGAGTGACAATGTGATAAACAGGGAATGAGGTGGCCTCATTCATTCATTTACTAGTTACTGAGCACCTGCTGTTTGCTAAACCTTCTAGACAATCTGGTGACTTCAGCTTCATAATGCCTGAATATCTTGATGGAAAGGAGGGTACATAGAACACAGGATGGCACTAGGGGCCTCCTGATAATTTTAGCCAAGCTGTGTATGGCCAGGGAGCACTCACATTGGCAAGGTAAAGATAAGAATGAGGTAGAGAGAGAAGCAGGGAGACAAAGAAAGTAATATAGTCAAAGGGAGGGAGGCAGAGACATTGAGAGAGAAACAGAAAGAGAAAACAAGGATTTCTTTAGCAATGCAATGCATTCAGTAGAATAAGAGATAAAAAGGAATATCCAATTAACACACCATATAATTGCTTGCAGACATTCTTTTTTATTTAAAGATGAAATAGCTAAGAGTTCTCATCAAAACTAGGGTCACAGCCTACATATTAAATGAAAGAAATTGATTGGGTTTTTATTATGCCCTGACTACTGCCAATGTGCCTGGATCACAGATTGCCATAAATTTATACTTATAAACTACTAATTGCCCAAGTCATAATGGTAACAATGGGATAATGAAATCATTCTGATCAAGCTTAAGCCAAATTCTGCTTGACAACATGGGGGCTTTGTGAGGGGAACAGGGAAGAAGGAATTGAGCATACAAACCTAGGATGCTTTATTGTAATAAACACCAGCAGAAAAAGTACCAAGACCATTGAAAGTCTTAAATTCTGTTCTAGGGGGGCTTCCTTTTTAACAAATCACTTAAGAAGGGGGGCGGTTACGTTTATAATACAAGCACTTGTATTTTTTATTTGTCTTGAAAAAAAAAAACTAATGACTGACTTAATCACATTTGATTAAAGGAGATGTGTTGATGTAGTCATGTGTTTCTGATTGCATTAAGCTTGATTGAAAGTGGCAGGGAGAGTATGTAATAGTCTAACTGTCCCCTATATCTTGTCATTGGGACTTGGCAGGCATGACGTGGGAGAATCCTGAGGGAATCATTGTGGTGAACAATGTCATCTTTCAGCTTGGGGGAGGAGGTCTGGAGAAGTGAACTCCAACGGAAAAAAAAAAAATCAGAGACTCCTGTATCAGAGCTGATGAAGGACTCAAAACTGATCTGCAGACACTTCCATTTTTAGAGGACTAAAAAAAAAAAAGTATTTGCCCACATAAAAACATCCTCTTTCTAGAACATGTGGATATTGAGTGACAAGCTGGGAAGGTTTTTAAATTATTTTTAATGTTAATGAGCATAAGAAGGCAAATGTTTTGATTTAGAAATTAATAGGCAAATCTAATCTTTAAAATAAACGTATTCATTTTTAACCTACCCTGCCTTGTTCCAAGAAAGATTTACATTGATGGAAAAAATAATTGATTTGTAAGTCCTGCTATGGGAACACTTAAATGAAGATCTTGGATGACAATTCAGAGGCTCAGGACCACCGGGTTAACTAAACCCAGACACTGGGCGCAGCAGGACTGGACTTCTGACAGCTATACCTCCGAGGAGCTATGATGTCCACTCAAGTTCAGCCTTTCCTTATATCTCACCTTGATGACTAATGGGGCTTTTAATACCACCTCTTCTTCACTGAATACATTCTTTAAATACTGTGAGAATATAAAGTAGAGATTCTCAAGCTCCAGCATTTATCAGAATCACTTGAGGGCTTGGTAAATGGAAAAGAATTAAGTGCTCCAAACAAAATATAGGGTGGATGAATGGATAAGAAAACAAGACCCCTACATATGCTGCCTACAAGAGATTCACTTCAGATTAAAAGACACACACAGATTCAAAGGAAGGGGACAGAAAAAGATATTGACTTGATGGACCTGGAGGGTATTGTGCTGAAGAGAGTAAGTCAGATAAAGACAAATACCACATGATTTTATGTACTTGTGGAATCTAAAGAACAAAATAAACAGCAACAACAGAAACAAACTCATAGATACAGAGAATATTTTGAGGGCTACTAGGTGGGGAGGGGGTTGCAGGGGCAGTGAAAAAGGGCAAAGGGATTAAGAAGTACCAATGGCTAGTTACAAAATAGACATGGACATATAAAGGGTAGCATAAGGAAAATAGTTAACAATGTTGTAGTAAATATGTAAGGAAGAAGAGACACACTAGTTTAGCAGAGTGATCACTTTATGAGTTATATAGATCTCTAATTGCTATGCTATACAACTGAAACCAATATATTATTGTATACCAATTATTGAAGAAAAGCTCATTGAATTGTACAATGTAAATATGGGGAACTAATTGTCTATTATATTTCAATAAAGCCCCTCCCCTCCCCAAATACATGTAAAAGTTCCTAACATTAAAAATAATTAGATTTCTGGGTCCCCAACTCCCAGAGTCTTGCATTAAGTCTGAGGTGGGACCTTAAAGTTTGCATTTCTAACAAGTCTTTGATGCTAGTGGTCCAGCAACTAAATTTTGAGCCCACTGCACCAGAAGAATCTTTCTTAATTGTTAATATGATCACATTTAAAGGTTCCGAAAAACTGCTTCAAGTTCTTCAGTGTTTCCCATTCATTTATAGAGTAAAGTCCACATGTGTTATCCTTTTATCTTCAACCATTTTTGGAAGGCAGAGTTTGGGAATAGCAGGCAGACAGATATTCCAGATAGGTAACTAAATCCCTGATTCTGGCACTTTGAAGTTCTTCATCATCTAGCCCCAAATGACTTTTCTGGTTAAAAATTTTAATATATTATAAAATAAATATGTAAAATATATAGAAAATTTGGAAAGTATAAAAAAATACAAAGAAGGAAACATGGGTATATTTCTTGGCCAAGAAGAATGTCTGAAAACATAGACACATGCCTTATTAATGCTTACTACTTGGTGGTAGCATTTTGGATGATTTCCACCATTTTATTTGAACTTTCCTATATTGCTTGATTTTTATGAACAATGCAGCTATTTTCCATGAAAAAACACATTTTAAAAATTATTTACAACCTTACCATTCAGAACAAAGAACAAAGCTTACTTTTTTTTAACTCTAATTCTTCATGATTTCTCTTCATGCAGCCAGTTTTTCAAAGTGAACTATACATAATCATCCAAGTTCAACTCGACTCTTCTTTCTGTGCCCCTACCTTCGTCCTTCTTGTCATGAACATTAACAGCAATAGTGAATCAATGCTAACTCTGTCATCCCTTGGTGAGGCTGTGCCAATTCTCTGTGCTTATTGCTGAGAAGCTCTGGAAAGTTTTCTGGCTAGAAGACAGAATCTCCAGCCATGACTCCTCCACAAGAATGTTATACCTGAGGAGCCTGGTTATGTCTCATGGAGAACACGAGCTTTTGACAAGTCTGGATTTCAGCCCAGTCATTCTCCAGCTGTATGACCAGTTAATTTTTCTGAACCTTAGGCTCCTGTATATAGAAAAGTGTTATAAATATTTAATGATGAGATTAGATAACACATGAAAATTCCTGATCCACAGGAAGAATTTATTAAACATCTTTCCCTGCCCCACCCATTTCCTTGCCCGTGTGATATATTCCTACCTACGTCACCTTCCGACTGGGCTGCATGAGGTTTGGATATGCCCTAATATATATATTTTTTAAAGGAAAAACATCTTTTTGTGATTATTATACCTGGATTTTCTTAAAAATAAAGAGTCTGTGGAAGTGAGTATTCTTGTTTCCTATTCTAACCCAAACTTCCTTTCTCTGTAACTCACTCTCTGACAAGACAACTCCCTTACAAAATTGTTGGGTAGCCTTGAACAAGCTGTATTCTCTCTCTAGACTTCAACCCTCCCTCCCTCCTACCTATCCATTTGTATCATATAATATGGTTGAATTTGGTTGTTTTCCAAAGCCCTCTCCCTCCTTTTTTAACCAGAGCGCTCTGAGTTCTAATATTTTCAGATTCTATGAGCTTATGAAACTGATGGATGAATTAATATAAAAGAGAGTAGAGGATAAGATTATTAAAAGAAAGGAGGAAATATGGTCAGCGAGAAAAATGGGTGAGAGAGAAAAATAAAGAAGAAATGGAAAGAAAAATGGAGCAATGAACAAGCAAACAAAAAATGGAAACTTGCACATCAGCAAAAGAAAGAGGCATCAGGCAGCTCATCCACAGATAAAATAGACATATATTTTTCTGTAAAGCATTTTTCACCCTCCCATACAATGAAAGCAGAGCCATAGTTAGAATTTTTAGTAGCTTCAAGCTAATTTAAACTTCATCGTTCTGTTTGACTAGCATTAAAATATCATATAGATTTTTCTCCAGCGGGTTTGTACATCACCACATAATTGGCACCCTCGATACCTGCTATTACTCTCTCTTTCACAATAGAGATGGTCAGAAAGTTCAGAGAAAAAAAAATCCCCCTTCTGCATCTACTTGATTTCATAACACAGAATGAATGTGAGACATGGATCTGGTTTTAAATAAATTATTAGCACCATATAATTTCTTGTCATATAATCGAGGGTACATTTCATGTAAAAAAAATATGTGAGAAAATAATTCACAAATAGGTTTCAGCATGAAAACATGCAAGAAGAATATCTAAAACAGAACTAAAATGTTTTATAAAATATGTTTGCTTCCTCTTTCAGTTTCTGCTTTTTCTCATTTTTTAAGGAAAAAAAATATTTCTGTTTCTGATAACTTCGCTTTACGCAAGTTATTGTTGCCATTCTTTGCGTTTGGGAACTCCACAGTCAGTGTATTCATTTCAGTCTCATTTTGCTGTTTGAGAGTCAGAGATAATCAGAGTTAGGAGGAAGGTGTGGGTTCATCTGGCCTTATGTCCTGTCCAGAGCCAAATCCCTTTTACAGCTTTCCAGGCGTTTGCTTAGTCTGCCTTTGTTTGCGTAGTTCCAGAAACAGGCCACCCACACACCTACCAAGGAAGCATCAGGCTGACAAGTAGATAGGCTGTTTGGGGTCTGTGGTTAAACTTGAATTCTAGATCTATTGTTTATCTACTTTGTGACTGTGGGCAAGTCATTCAACCACTATAAGCATTGGAAAACTTATCTGTGAAGTGGAGATAACATCTCTAACTCATAGAGGAGGTTTGAGCTTTCAAAGCAATAATGACTGTGAGAGTCCTAGCATAATATCTGGATGCAAGAGATGCTCAATAACAGTTCAGCCAGTTTGCAGGAGAGCACCATCTATTCTCTCCTTGATAGATTCTCTGTTCATCAGTCAGTTTGGGGATGAGCTGAAATCTGCCCCAAGTGAACTTCTATACACTGATGGTTGTTCTATCTTTGGGGACCGCACAAAGCAAGGCTACACTCCTGCTTCTTCCATGTGATGGAAATTGTTTGATAAACATGATGTCCCTTTGACTCTTCTCAACTCACTGAGCATCCCCAATGATAATTTAGTGAATACATTGGATAACACAAATTTTGTTAGGTATCACCAGAAACCAGCCAGAAAACTATATCTAAAAGTTTACTTATATATGTAAAATGGACATAGATTGGTGAGGAGGGCCATGAAGATATATTTTATAGACGTGTCTGGCTTTGGAGGCTCAGCCTAGGAAGTCTGATAGAAAGTTCTAGTTGCAAGAAGTATCTGGTTCCTTATCCTAACACATTTCTCTTGAGTCTGTAATAGCTTCATCCTCCAAGCATTTGCTACTAATGAATTATGCAACATACCTAAAAACAAACAACTAAGATATACAGTGACTTCTTTAAATAGTTTAATAAATATGGTATTAACCAAATGTTGATAAATAAAGGACTCATTCTTGATCTTATCTCAAGAAAGGAAGGATCATTTGGAGAGAGTACTGCTGATAAATAGATTGCGGGCAGATGACCACCCACCATTCATAAGCTTCTCAGGGAGCTATAAGGGTCTTCCAGTTCCCCTCCATGGGGATTTTATGAATGTGCCTGATGATTTTACCTCACTCATATCTTTCCTGTCTTCTCCAGTCCCATTGCAACTCCTTTTTCTCAGACCCTTATCAGGTCTCTTCTGGATGACTAGATTAGCCAGTCTCTGTATCCAGGCTCAACTGCTTATAATCCACAGGACTCCAGGATCATTTCTAAATCCATTTAAAATCCTTCGGTGGGTCCTGATTTTACAAATAAAACACAACTTCACAATCTTGCACATGATTCCCTTTAAGATCTGATTCCAGCTGATACTCCTGCCACCACCCTGCTTCCATCTAACTTTTTCTCATTGTGGAGACCCTGCCTGTTTTTATCTCTATTTTTCTTATGTCATTTGCTGAGAGTGAAGAGCCCTTTCCTCTTTTTCTCCATTTGGAATATTGCTTTTGCTCCACATGTTAGTTCAAATGTCACTTTCTCTGGGAACTCTCTGTGACTTCTGCAGGTGACAGTAAAATGTCCTTTTCCTGTGCTCCCGCAGCGCATGCTACAGACTTCTGTATTAGAACTCAACACACCATAGCAGGTAGCTGTTTCTTTGCTATTTGTATTTGAGTTCTGTAAAAGCAGAGTCTATGTTTTGTTTATCTTTGTTCCCATCCCTTTTTCTCATCCTGCCAACTTTCTTGTTTGACTATTAGAAATCAGGATTTATTTTATAGATTAGGACATTGAGATCAAGTGGCAAAATGGGGATTTCATTTACAGAGTATTTGTCCTATAGGCACTGTATTTGATGCTTTAGTTTCAGATTCTCATTTAATCTACTTCAGGTTCATGAGATACTTATCTCTCACCATTTTACCTGAAAGGTCATGGGTGAAGATTGGGGTGAGAAGTGACTTGTTAAGTGTCACAGAGTTGGTTGGCTATAAATCTAGTTTAGGAACTCTGGAGTCCTAAGTTTACTGTGCTGGTATCACCCTGGGTTCTCTCCTTCCCTCTGGCTTCTAGATTCTCCTATCTTCTATCTAGATTCTTTCTTCCTTTTAGAATTTCCATCAACTACTCTTCTCTCTCATTTTTCCCCTCTCCTCTCTTTCTTTCAGACTTCCTCTTCACTAGATTTTTCCCCTTTCCTTTCCCTCCATCCCATCTCTCTTTCTAACTCCTATTTCCCCTCCCCATTCCTTTCCCTTCAATACTCTTTCTTGCTTTTACCAGCCTAGTAGTATTTCCCTAGACAGCGAGCTTAATCTGCCAGCAGTTCTTTTTTGCTCTGCACTCAATTTCACTCACCACCCACTGCCTCCATTTCTTTGTAGATAAGCCTCTGGTCTCTGTGTCTCTCAACTTGATATCCATTTCCAATGCACACATGGCCCTCCTGAGGTCTGGCTATGTGGGCAGCTATCTGGGGTTACCCTTGAGCAAAGAGAAGAATTCAAAGAACAATGAGGTTGATTAGACCATCTCTACACTAGTTAAGATCTCAGTCTACTTAGATGAAGAAACCTAAAACTGTCACTTTTCCTTCAGAACTAGAATCTTGCTAGCCCGGAGAATGAAACTTGACGCACACGGTGAGTGCCTATCAGGCCTACCCTCAGAGTAAAACATTCAGCAAAGGTTCCCATAGTCCAGATAATTGTCAGCTTCTGAGGATGGAAAAGTAATAGCTATTTTTGGAACTCATTTGCTTGTAAAAAACTTTTCTGCAAGAAAAACTTTAAAAATGCATTTAAAATATATGTGTTCCATGGTCTTTGAAATAAAGACTAAAGAACCATAAAATGGCATGGGGGCGGGGGGACATATGTTGATTATTTTATTATAAACAATTTTTTAACAATTTATTTTAATTAGTTTCAAGTATACAGTACATTGGTTAGACATCTATGTAGTTCATAAAATGATCCCCCTAATTGCTTCCTCCCTCCCCGATCCTCCACCTAGCCAACGTATTAATGCTAACTGTATTCCCTATGCCATGCTCCCCATCCTTGTGACCATCCATCAACTTCTAATTTGTACTTCTTTAATCCTTCTCCCCATTCTCCCAGCCCCCCAAGCCCTCCTCTCCTCTGTCCGTCACTAAAATGTCCACTATATTTGTGAGTCTGTTTTTGATTGGTTTGTTCTTTGTATTCCTTAGATTCTGCATGTAAGTGAAATCATATAGCGTTTATCTTTCTCTGTCTGACTTAAATACCTTCTAGGTCCATCAAAGCAATATCTTTTTCCATCCCCTTCCTTTTAGTCTCTGTGTGTCTTCTAATCTGAAGTGAGTCTCTTGTAGGCAGCAAGTAGGAGTCTTGTTTTCTTATTCATTAATCCCTTCTATCTTTTAGTTGGAGCACTTAATTCTTTTCCATTTGAGGCACTTATTGATAGGAATGTAGTTGTTATTCCTGTTTCTGGTACATGTTTTTTGTTCTTAAAGAAGTCCCTCCTTTATTCCTGTTTCTGGTACATGTTTTTTCTTCTTAAAGAAGTCCCTCCAACATTTTCTGTAATACTGGCTTGGTGGTGATAAATTTCTTTAGCTTATTTTTGTCTGGGAAGCTCTTTATCTGTCCTTCAACTCTAAATGATAGCTTTGCTGGATAAAGTATTCTTGGTTGTAGATCCTGGGTCTTCATCACGTTGAATATTTTGTGCCATTCTGTCCTGCATAGTTTCTTTTGAGAAATCAGCTGCCAGTCTTTTGGGTGTTCCCTTATAGGAAACTATCTGCTTTTCTCTTGATGCTTTTAAGATTCTCTCTTTGTATTTAACCTTTGGCATTTTAACTATGATGTGCCTTGGTGTGGGCCTCTTTGGGTTCCTGGATTTGGGGACCCTCTGAGCATCCTTGGGTTTTATGTTTGTTTCCTTCACCAAGTTAGGAAAGTTTTCCATCATTATTTCTTCAAATAGCTGTTCAACATTTTGTTTTCCTTCGGATATCCCAATGACCCAGATATTTTGACCTTTAATAGTGTCCCATAGATTCCTTAAATTATTATTACGGTCTTGGCTTCTTTTTTCTTGCCATTCTGATTGAATGTCCTTGGCTTTCCCATCCTCTAGATAGGTCATTTGATCCTCTTCTGTATTCACTTTGTTTATTCCTTTATTTATTCCGTTTAATATACTTCTCATCTCAGATAATGTGTTCTTCATTTCAGACTGGTTCCCTTTTATAATTTCCATTTCCATTTTTATTTTTTTAATCTCTTTGTTGAAGTTCTCACTGAATTGATCTGTGCTTCCAAAAAGTTCATTGAGCTTCTTTATAACCAGTGTTTTGAGTTCTGCATCTGTTAGATTACTTGATTCCATTATTTCTGGATCTCTGTTCTGTTCTCTCATATGGTTTCTGCTTCTTTGTCTTTCCATTTTGGCTGCTTTTCCATGTCCGTTTCTATGTACTAAGCAAAGCTCCTAAGTCTCCCGGTCTTATTAGTGTGGATTTGTGAAGTAGGTGTCCAGTGGCGCAGTCTTGGGAGAGGTTTAGCTGCAGGTCAAAAGTTAGCCCAAGCCTCTGCCCCTCTGGGACCACCTGTTAAGTAGTGAACTGATTCCTTAAATCTCTATGCTTAACATATATCCCAGGACATTGTGAAGGGCAGGCAGATTTAGCACCATCCAACACTGCGGAGCCCAGTATGCCACATAAGAAAGGATTGAAAGTGGTAGTAACTTATGGAAAGGTAAGCAATTGGTGAGACATCTGAGAAATTAGTCAGATGGACACACACACACACACACACACACACACACACACACACACACACACACACTTTTCCCTACTCAAAAGTGTAAGCTCCACTTATATTCCAATTCAATTGAAGGGAAGGGATTTTTGTCTGTATTTTTTACTCATGCACTTCAAATGCCTAGGACAGTGTCTAATATAGAACAGCTCACAATAAATATTTGCTAAATGGATAGTGAAATTCATTAGATTACTTAGTAAATAGATGAATAAGCAAATAGATTAGAAAAATAGGTATACATTTTAGTTCGATCTTTGCTCATTTCTGTGTAAGATTTTTGAAATGGTTAATGCCTGGTACAGATGTTGCAATTCAACAATGTGCTGGTTCTTTTCACAGCTCTGTAATCCTTCTGAAATTGTTAATGAAAATTAGAGACAAACATACCACAGTTCAGTTTAAAATTGGGCTCCTCGGTCCCTTTGGTTCATTTCCTCCCAAATTCATGAATTCAAGAAGAGCTTGTCAACTCTGAAAGAGATAACTGTGGCAAAACAAATTTATGAATCCAATCCGAAACGAACAGAAGTGATTCCACTGGTTTGATGGATGTGCCTCAACAAATCCCTGCTCCCTATGAAGCTGGGAGTGGGGAGGGTGGTAGGATTGGAGGGAGTTTGAAGAGAGGACATGAGAAATCTATTTTTGACACACTATGGATCCCGAGTGAGTGGGCCTGGAGGTAGGGAAGGCAGCAGACTGCATCCATCAGCATCGCCAACATCTGTCCTCCCTTCCAGCCACTCTACTGAGGCTCACTGACCACAGTCTGTCGCTAGATCTAGTGCTCAGACATTCTGCTCGAGCAGAGCATTCTTTCACATCACTAGTGTCAGAGTGAGCCCAAGTGTTATAGGAGAAAATGTAACTTGGGAAGAGGAAGGGTATGGGGAAGGTTAGCACACTCCTCCTGCTCTGACCACCAATGAACTACAAGTTGCTAAAGGAATCAGTATTCCAGAAGACTGAATTGTACTACCAAAGACCTTATTGCCATTCCTACCCCACTTAGTATCAACACAATGTTGACATGTATCTGAATTCATTCTACCCTAACTCAAGCATGCAGATTTTACCATGCCTAGCTAGTGCCATTCAGGCACAACCAGTTTCTGGGAAATCATAATCTTACCTAACATATCAGGTACATCTATGTACCAGTTTCTATACTAAGCACTTTAGGACATGATGTCTTTGAATTTTCATGATTAGATAGGTATCACATCACCTATATTTCACAAGTGGAAAACTGATGCTGAAAAGAGTTGAATAACTTATCCAGACTACACAGCTGATAAGAGAGGAAGCAGAGAGTCTGTTTTTCCTAGAGCCTGAACCCCTAATCACCCTAAATTGCCATTCTGCAATGATGTCTTTGAATTTTCACACATCTATGAGATGCTTTGAACTTATCCAGACTAACAGCTCACCCTAGAAACCCCTAATCACCCTAAATTGCCATTCTGAATTTGCACAACTATGAGAACATCCATCCTCAACCCCAGTTCTTCAAGCTTGGCTTTCCAGCTCTTCTTCCTAATTCCCAATCTCCCTTATCTCCATGTGAGAATTCAAATGCCTCTTACTTGTTCTTATTGAGTCTTAGTTCAGCAATTCTGTCCAAGCCCAACACTTAGCATTTGTCTACACCTATGATTTACCTCAATAATCAGATTCTCTTTGGCATCTGGTCACATTGTTTAGTAGTTATAATTTTCATGCAGCTCCTGGTATTTCTGTGTAATGGAAAAGCAAAGGGGAAGCAGAGAAACCTTTGATATTGGTGAATCAGGATGTTGGGGGCAGTTACAGCATTATTAGGAGTGAGATGATGGGGTTTCTGAGAGGTATACAGCTCAAAGGAGGGTTCTAAGAAACAGTTGCAGAGTTCAAATTCTGACTTGACTGCTGTTACCTGGGCTAATTAACTTCTTTGGTACTCTGATGCCACATCTAAAAAATGAGATAAATTGTTCCTATGAGACAGAGGATGGGGTTGCAGTAAGGATGAAGTGTTTAGGGTACATGGCCCATTGCCTGGTGCTTAGAGGATTCACTAACCTTGGTTCCTTTGAGCCCATGTTATGCAAGGCATGGTTTCTGGAGAGCTCCTCACTGGGGAGTAGTCCGGTGAACACAGATCGGTTTGCTCTGCTAGACTGATCCTGCTACCCCAGCATCTAACCCCTGAAGTACCCTTTCATCCTTCATCTGTGCTAAGAGTATGGAGCTGACTGACGTTTGGCTAAACTCATGTCCAGAGAACATTCTTAAGTAGAGAGTGAATCCCTTTTTTTCTGTGAGCATTCCAGAGCCACAATCCTGTGGCCCTCAGAAGGAAGGCACTTCTAGATGTTCCTTTAGTGTTACAGTTCCCAGGTGAGGACTTCACAGATATCTTCCAGCCCTGACCCTGGCCTACTTTTGTGATCTTCACAGACCAGAGTCTCCTGGCTTCTTGGATCAGCATAGGTGGGAAGCTCAAAACAGAAAAATGGAGGAAATTTCCTTGCCATGATAGCTCTTAGCCAGGTCCAAAGAGAAGAAGAAAAGGCAGGAAAATGGAACTACTGCTGACTGGTCCTGTTTTATACCAGGTTCTACACTACTAACTGCTACATTATCCCCCAAACCCTAACAACAAGGCTCGAGTGGTGGGTATTGTCTTCCCTTTTTACCAAGGTAGAAACTCAGAGACCTTAAGTGATGTGCTCAAGGTCACACCGATTTTGAGCCTAGATCTATCAGACAGCAAGGCTCGTGTTTTCTCCTTTACCATTCTAATGCCAGGTCAGAGAGCATGCGTCACTGAAATCTGTGGCTCTGAATGTCAGAAGCATGTCTCAGATGCCCCCTTGCAGATGGCTCTGAATCTTTGTTTCCTCCTGCAGAGAATTCAAGAAGACAGTTGTTCAGGTTAGCCTTGGACACCTGGTCTATTCTGCCTGGAATGAGGGCAGGTCATCTCATAATTAACTTTGTGACACAATTCATGGGAATAAGAAAGGTATTCCTCATTTGTTTTGTGGTACAGAACAAATGCCTCATTAATCAGAAACATATCAACTTGAGCCCAAGCACTAGTAACATGAGAAAGAATAATGAGTTGACATTACCTGGGACACAACTGTAGCCACATGCTCATTCTTCAAAGGAGCCTACAGTACTTGGAATTGCAAGATGAACAGTTATAGGAGGGATGAAGGGCAAGACTAAGCAGAGATTGTGGGGGACCAACAAAGAGAAGGAGAGGCCTCTAGCAGCCTTTCTTTTAAGGTATTCACAGAATTTCGATATAATAATCCTGAGGCTAAGAAGTAGAGTCAGGGACCAGACTGGTCTGTGGTATGGGACAAAGTTCCAGAAGCAAAAAAGCTACCACACAGAGTCATATACTCATGGGCTCCTGATTCCCAGCATGGCCACCGTAGGCCCATATAGATAAGTACACAGAGATAGAGATAGGACCTCTAGCTCATGTTATGGTTTCAAATCACAAAAGCTATTACTTCATGTGTTCCTTTGCTCATTCATTCACTTACTCATCCTCTCATCCATTTAATCAATATAGTCATTGTTGAGACTCGTGACTTTGACCTGGAAAGACATCAGATGAATGTGGCCACCCTGGTTATTTTATATTGATTGAAAGTTCAGATTGACTTTTGGGTCATTGTTGACCTCTCATGTGTTGAATCACACGAGAATGATATCATCCCAATATCCAAATTAAACAAACCAGTTTTAGTTACCTTTGATTGACAAACTAAAAATAAATTATTACATAATTGCTGTACATTATTTGCATGAGAGTTACTGGGGGCTTGTGACAATAAATCCTAGGTGATTTAAAAAAAATAAAAATCATCTGAATTAGCCTTAATCCCTCATTCTAAACATGAAGAGACCAGAGCCTTCTGAGAAGGTGGTTTTGCCTCAAATCAACAGAATTGTTCCAAGACAAAGAAGAAATCTAAACCCAGAGGGTCCTAATATCTGGCTTCATGAACTTTCTACCATATCATATCATGGAAGCTTCTAGGCCAAAATTATGGGCGATCTTCCCAGTCACAATAGGGCCGGCTAATCCCTTGGGAGACTGGACAACTTTCCCAAGGGCGGAGTATATATACCCAGCCACTTGGTGTCCCCATATGTCTGCTGGCTATGCAGGAAGCTGTTCTGAGCTTACAGACCCCTAGGTTTCCTCAGCCTTCCTCATCCTCATTGCAGGCCAGAAGCTGGCCCAGCTTAGAAGGAAGCCACCCCTTCCTTCAACTCAGAACTCAGTCTGCAGTCACCAGGGGCCCATTGTAAAAAACAGGGCTCAGGAAAGAGTTTGGAGATTCTGACAAAAAAGTTAAAAGGCTGACAAGATCTCATAGGAACTCTAGTAGCTTGAAGTCAGCAGAGAGGGACTTTCAACTGAACAAAGAATTAATGTCTGAGGAAGGGATTCTTTTTCTCAGTAAAAAGCGTCTTTTATTTAGGTAGCTATTTCAGTATATAGATATAAATACACTTGTTGGTTTTAGTATATTGATTGAAAGTTATTAGAAGTTCAAAAAGATTTTTATTTTTAAGAATGCAAAAAAAAAGGTTTATATTTTAATCCAATGGTTTAATATGTAGTCAGATTTCAGCCCCCAAATATCATATATGGGAGAGGGAGTTGGGGAGATGGCTGTTTTGTTTTTGTTGTTTTTGATATGGTGGATAGATACAAGCAAATGGAAAATTTTAAGGTTTGTGTTCAACCAAGAAGGGATTCTTTCAGTGACCTGGAGGAGAATGGAATGAATGCAGAGTTAGTATTTAGCACAGTGTTAGGACCAAGTCTCTTCTTACTTTGAAAGACAAGCTTATTGTAGGAACAGTCCTACGATGGGGACTAAATCTAGTTAGCACTTTTCAGTCCTTACCTTGCAGTCCTTGCCTCTTAAACATTCTTTTTTTCTTAAACTCTTTTCTTCCTATTCCCTCAGTGTTATTTAAATAAGTGTGTGTGTGCGTGTGTGTTTGATGCTTTCCAAGGCCCCACTCTTCTCCCCGTCTCTTCCTTCAAAGCCCTAAGACTATTCTATATTCTCCTCATCTCCAGTTAAACCCTTCAATATCTCCCCACCTCCCTTTAATGTCCAAATTCCTCAAAAATAGCTTATTTTTTCATGGTCTGTTCATTGTCTATCTTTTTGGTCTTATCTTTGATCTCATCTCTTCCCACAGTCTCCTTGAAATCTGTGTCTAGTATTTTTAACTCACTTTTTAAAATTTTTGAATCTAGGCTTTTCCACACATAAGACAGGTTTATAGATGAGGAAACCAAAGCTCAAAGAGAGTAGGTAATTTACTCAAGGTCACAGGATTGTTAGGAGAAAGCTAGAAGTCTCTGCCTTTCTAACAGCCTGGTTTCTTCCCTTGGGGTCTTACAGATCATGAGTATGCGGGGTAGAGATATTTCAGTAACCAGGCTCTCATCTAATAAGGTAATACCCTATCCAATTGCTTGTGCCCATAATTCTTTGCCCTGCCAGCAGGTGAGCTGAAATCAACTCCTGCTTTAAATCCTGCACTGGGGAAAAGGAGAGGCTCACTGGTACCACCTGGTGGCAAGTATGCTTTATCTCACTGTCCTCTCAAGGACAGGGGCAAAGGGTTTCCTAGTATTTCAATCAAGTGCTAGAATAACTTCACATCTCACCCTCATCTTCCTTCCTCTCCTTCCTTCTCTTCCTTTTTTACCTCTGCTGCTTCTCCATCTTCTTCCACCTCTGTTTTCATCTTTCTCCTCTTTCTTCTTTTTCTTTATCTTCTTTCCTTTTTTTTCTTTCGTTGCCCTGCCCCACCCCCCAACATTTTTTAAACATTTGGTTTTCCTTTTTTAAACATTTGGTTTTCCTTTCCTTGCAGTCCCCAGCAGGACAGCATTTTTGATACTGATTTTCACTGGTTTTTGGTGTCTCACAGATTATAGCAGGAAATCAAACCATCCCCTTTCTCCTTTGCCTCAACAGTCAGTCTTCTGCAAATTGTCTGGTCTCATCCTACAGTACTATGTCATGAGAGGCTTTAGGGTCTGAAGTCAGGACACATGAGTTTGCCTCAAGGATTGCAAGGTTAGAGTCTACGAGACCTTGGGCAAGTCATTTTACCACTGAGAACTTTTGCTGCATCGCTTTGTATCAGAGATAACTAGGACCATTTCACTGGACCAAAGTGAAGATTAAATGAGACAAGGTGCCATGACTACATCTTAGTGAGCTACAAAGTGTTCTCAAAACCACATACGTGCAACATCTGCTAATTCCTGTGGGATTACTATCTTCCAGGTGCCTTATCACCTAGCCTTTGTTTCAGGCACAGCTGGTCCCCTCACTGACACCCAGTCCCAACACAGCCTTCTGATCACTGCATTTGTATTTTAGCTCCCATCCAACGTGCTCATTTGTCTTCTCTCAGAGACCAGTTCCTGGGTAAGCTCTGCCAGAGGCCTCCCCTACAGCATCTCCCCAAACATCAGCATTCCCTTTATTATTGTATTCTGTGTCTGAGTGGAGGCTTTTCTAGTCAGTTAGGTATAGGCACAGATGGAGGAAATATTTTCCTTTAAGTTCTCTGTGGCACCACCCTAGCTCTGACCACTGAAGTGACAATAATTTTATTGGTTTCCTGAAGCTTACCAGAGCTCTAGCTTAGT
The DNA here is from genome assembly GCF_902729225.1 of Pteropus medius. Taxonomy (NCBI): domain Eukaryota; kingdom Metazoa; phylum Chordata; class Mammalia; order Chiroptera; family Pteropodidae; genus Pteropus; species Pteropus medius. The sequence continues at coordinate 2,089,707 of NW_024353906.1, read as the reverse complement.
TCTAGTGCTAAGGGAGCAGAAGACTAAAGGCTTATGAGCTGTGCCCATCCTCCTCAACGTTTTTCTGCAGAAAGGCAGCATGGTACATAAAAGCATTATAACATCAGACAGAACTGGCTTTGAGCCCCAACTCTAGTACTCCCTAGCTGTGTGATCTCAGGCATATTACTTAACTTCTCGGATCTGCAGTGCTTTTCTCTGTAAAATGGTAATATTAATAGTACCTATCTACCTCATAGGGTTGTTGTGAGGATTAAAGGTGATCATGGTTATCCAAAAATTAACAATAGGTTATTTTTAGTTCACTGTCTTTAGTTTCTTTCAAATTCTCTTCCTCATAAAACAGACTGTCAGATGGATGGGAGAACTGAAGAATCTGTAAGTATCGATGTCTTGAGAGGTTAAAAGGCATATTCAGTGGCCTTTCTATCCAGCCATTTAGAGACAGCCTTTCTGGTTTTTAATGCTGAGGACATTCTGACCTGCTCTCTTCTCCCCATTTTCCTTTGTCAAGTCATGGGAACAGCAGATTCCATCATTGCACATCTGCTCCTACCCCTTCTTGAGCCCAGTCCACATCAAAATGACCATAGAAGAAAGTCCACTTTCATGCCAGGGAAGCTAAGAACAGAAGAAGGCTGCTGGTGAATGTCAATAATACAGTTGAGATAGGGACCAGGCAGTTCTGGTTAGGGGCTGGGCATAGAAGTGCAAACCAAAACACCAGCATGTTGTCAAAGCAGGAGTAGCCCCCACAAGAAGGCAGGTTAAGAAACTCCACCAAAACAAGTGAAGTGGCTGATACTTCAGTGGGAGAGAAGGTATGGCCCCCAGGAGCCCACATCAAAACTTTTAGGCTCTAAATTGTAGTTTTGGCTAGGTTTTATAATTCATTTGCTCCATGAAAAGAATAAAAGAGTTCTTAATTGAATGCCTGCTATGTGTTTGGCACATTCATTTACATGCTATTTCATTTAATTCTCAGTAAAACTATTGTGAAAACAGTTCTGCTTAATGTAGCTCTGCCTTCATCTTCTGTACTTTGCTCTGCCCCTCTCTCGTTCTGCTGCACCACCCTGGCCTTCGTCCTGTGCTTCAAACTCTCCAATCTCACTTCAACCTCAGGGCCTTTGTACTTGCTGTTTCCTCTGCCTGGCTTGCTCTCTTCCTCCTTCAGGTCTGTACTCATTCATATACGTTTTCTCAGAGAGACCCACATTGTAACTCCCCACAGCAACTGGCGATATCCTTTTATTCTCTTCTGTGTTTTCCTTCTGTCCATGACAGTTATGGCTGTATCAATAGAGACACAGTGTGTATTCTGTGTATTAAGGCGGATCTGCAATTTAGAACAATGCTTGGAATACAGCAAACGCTCAATAACTGTTTGTTGGAAAAAATGATGAATGAATAAACGAGAGAATGGGGATTATTTTTGTCATTTCACCAATGAGGGAACTGAGGCTAGAGAGGTGAAATCCTACGGCCTGTGCTCATCTAGCCAATGAGTGCCTGAGCCAAAATCAGAGGCCAGTCTGTTCAACTTCAGAACAGCCAATCTCTCCCCACACCTCTCTTACTCAGGGCAATGCAGGAGGCAACAGAGCAGGGGAGTGCATCCTTCCCTCAGAGGAGGGAAGCCGAGAAGTTCTCGTGAGACAAGTTTTAAAAACTAGAAATCAGTGCTTAGAACACATTTCTACAAACTGTGCTGGGTGGCAAAGCTGGGACAGCTAATACCACAGTAAGTTTTAAAATGGAAGGACAGAAATGACCAGATCTGAGGTTAATGGTTATGTGATCCCACTGCACTCTCCATGTGAATTAAAGATTATTTTTGAAAGCCCTTATTTTATAGGTGGGTAATTATATGCTCAGAGGATTTGAAATACTTTTCTTCTATGTTCACACAGTCCAGGTCATGAGGCCCTTACCCCACAGTCCTCTTCCCCTCTCTGCCTTTTCCTGGGTGCTGGATCCTTCTGACCCCTCCCCCTCCCCCTCCCCCACAACCTGAAAAGGGCTGACCCTTAGCCAATGTCACAGGTTCCCCCTGATCTGACAGGGCATGTGTTGTCCACCTGGTTCTGCACTCTAACCGCACTGCCAGCTTCTGCAAACCTGAGTTTCTGCCAGGCCATCAGCTTATTTTCTCCAGATGCAGGGAGTCACGGGAATCCCTATGGCAAGAAATTGAGGTGTTTTATCCTGTGAAAAATCACAGAAGGCCTTATTTTGAATTCCTCACCCTCACAAGTGTGCAGAGGTGCTGGAGTGATTACCATTTGTCTGGTTTGAGGGCAGGACAGCTGATGACAAGAGTATTGCTTGACCTTGACCTTGGGGAACTGGAGAGGGCATCTGTTGGTCCCCTGTGAAAAACTCCCTCTGCCAGGGCCTTGGTAAGTGAGAAATTGTGATCGTTCAGTCGGGACTGAATAGAAATCTGTTTGTTCTGACTGTGAAGAAAATGTTTATGAAGCTAACAAGAAATATAAACAAGAACTGGAGGGGAATGCTACAGCTTCTAATGTGCTCGATATGCTAATTACAAATTATGCTTATCTTTTGTATTAAAGCAAGTCCCCTCAGGAATTTGTATGTTAGCTAGTCGCTATGAGTATTTGAAATATATTAGATGGGTTTTTAAAAAAATATATTATAGTTTAGGCAAGTGTTAGCGTCTATTTACTCATTCATCCATTTAGTTAATAAATATTTACTGAATTCTTATTCTGTGACAGGGATAGTACAGGATACTGGAGGGACAATTTAGAATGTAATAGAAGAGGCTCCTGCACTCAGGAGCTTCTGTTCTAGTAGGGTAAACTGTTCTGGTCAGACAGAGATGGTGTAGCCTGCTACAGTTTCAGAAGCAGAGTGAGGACATCTTAGCAAACACCTTAGAGGTAAGGCAATGTCCATGCTCAGCTGGGCTGCAGGAGGAAGTGTACTAGGCCACACATTAACAGATGCCCAGGTCCTTATAAGCCTTGCCTACAATGCCAGAGAGATCTAGGGTCAGATCCTAGCCCTGTCACTTACTAGCTATGTGACATGGACAAGTCATATAACCTCAGTGAACCTCAGAGATTTTCTCTGCAAAACAGGGGTACTAATTTGAACTTCATGGGACTGAATGGATTAAATGAGGAAATGGACATAAAATGCTTCTCACAACACAGAAAACAGCATGTGATGGCCAATGCTGTTATCAGCCTTGACTACTAAAATATAAGAAATCCTGTAATATCCTGAGCATGTGCATAAACAGAAAAAATACATATTTGTATGTCAACATGTACATTTATCTTTACTACATGCAAATATATAAGCCTGTAAACCTACAAGATAATTTTAAACATACTCACAGATGCACACACATATCCACATGCATGCACGCTTCATGGCCGCATTGCTCTTACAGGCTTTCTTTACCCCCATGTACACTGCCCTCTATTAGTCCTCCTCCAAATTCCAAATACAATATGAAGACCATTGGGACAGGTCACTTTAAGTTCATCTTTGTTCTTTGTTTGTTGGCTTTACCTCTCTTGTTTGTACATTTTAATCCCCACAGTTCACTACCTTTCTCTACTCTACCCTCTCCCTCCTCCCCTATAGGCAGACATTTAACAGAAGATCCCTCTATCATCAGAAGTATAGGGATCTGAGTTTGTTCAAATCGGGAATTTTAACTCCTGCTTGTGAAGCTTTGCCTCTGGGATTGCTCATTCTTTCCCTCCAGCGAACTTCAGAATCTAGTTCTGTGCTGGAAGCAATTTGTCAGCTTAATTGTTATTCCCTTGTCAACTGTGAATGGCCCTCAACATATCCCTTCATCCACAGAACACCTCTGGGCTTCTTCAGAGTATTTGTAACTGAAGGTGGGAAAGCTGTTCTCCCTCCTCAACTGTGCAGAAAAAATTCCCCTCAGACCTTAGCGCTGAGTGTGTACCTACCTGAGTATGGACGGAAATGCATGCCCTTGCATTCAGAGCCATACATACACGCTCTCGGGTACCTTTATTTTATTGTTCTCTCTCTGCTGCCCTTTTACGCCATTACTTCAAGTTCATGTGCTAGAAGACAGACCTTTGGTAAAAGAGCAAGTTGAACTTCACTGCTGCAATGATGTATTTTATTCTGTTTCTCATTGTCTTTATTTCCACCCTGAATGAACCTGAAATGCTTAGTTTTTTTCACCTCTCCTTCCAGATATTTAATGGAGATTGACATGCAAGTGAAATGGACCTAGGAGGTTGATGGGGAAAATGGAGAACTGGTTCCCTCTGAAAAGAGGTTATTAGGATTGTCTCAATGTGAGTCAAGATTGACTTTGGACAAGATTCCCTGGGTGTTCTCTAAACAATGTAGAGTTGGCCCACATAAGACACAATTGTCCCATAAAGGTACAATGTAATTCTTGCAACCAGCCTGTCAAGCATTTGGAGTGGAGTTCTAGCTCTAAGCTACAGGTTAGAGGTTAGCTATAGGAATCGGAGGATAAGAAAGATGTCTTAATTTATTTAGTTCTTCAGCAAATTTATTGAGCACTTATTCTGCAGCAGACATCATACAAGGTATTTAAATTGGGTGAACTATACAAATACAGCCCCACATAATGCTTATAATCAAATGAGGAATATAGGCATTAAACACAACAATACACAAACAATTTTTCAAGTACAACTGTGATAAATACTAAGGACAAAAGCAGGATCCATGAGAGTATAAACAAGAAAGTCTTGGCCTAGTGAGAGCCACAGTAGGGTGGGAGGGATGTTACTTAAGGAAACTTCTCAAGGGGCGACATTATTTATTCATTCATTCATTCATTCATTCATTCATTCATTTTTATGGTGACATTGGTTAACGAAATCCCATAAGTTTCAGCTGTACACTTTGACAGTAAGGCATATATGTATTTACACTATGTGTTCACCTCCCATAGTTAGGTTTCTTTCTGTCATTGCATATTTGACCCCCTTTACCCTGTCTACCTCTCCCCTCTCCCCTACCCTCTGATAGAGTGTGACCTTTTAAATTAAGACTTGAAGAACAGACAGAAGTTGACCAGAGGAATAAGTGATGAGAACATTCCAGAAGGAGAAAGAAGTACATGCGAAGACCCTGATTTACTAAGTATCTGGCTTATGCATGGAAGAGACAAAAATCAAAGGGGTTGGAACATAGTGGGCAAAGCAGCGTAATGTGAGGTGGAGCTGGGGACAAAGGTGAAGGGCTAATTGTAGAAACCCTAGCAGAGCATTCTGATACTTACTTTTATAGTTTATCCTGATCCTTCCTGATTCTGTAGCCACATCTTCTGAAAAGTGATACCCAAATATGTGCAGAGCAAAGGATGGCTACTAGGATAGAGAAGGTCCACCAGGATAAGAAGATAAATATTCATGTCGGCTTTTAGGATTGAGTAAAATTGTTTCCCCTCTGAATGGCTATTTTCAAATGACTACTTCAGTTATTTCTTCTGTGTCAAAAGAGCCACATCAACATATTATGTAATAACTTCCCCAGCTTACTATTAAAAAGACATTAAAGGGCCCATGCTGGCCTCAGAAATTCCACCACTGGGCAGAGTCACCCAGAAACTAAACCTTTTATTTCACAGGTTAGTGTAATACATCTTAAGTAGTTTTAATCTCTGGTGAAGTTGATCTAATTTGCACAGAAATCTTGAACTTAATTTATTTTCAACAATCAACAAACTAAAAACATTTGTTAGTAAAGGTTTTAACTACTTGTCCACACTGAAAAATAATTCTTCAAATTTACATTATTTGTATGGTAGAATGATGGAAAACAAGCCTGAAAAAGTTGAAACGTATTTTTAAGAACCAGCTGCTTTACAAAAATCTATGGTTCTTTGAATGTGATAGATTTAGGCCAGTTGACCTTCTTCGTGCAGCTACTAAAGAGATTAATAGAGTTCTGAGAAAAGATAGAACATAGACCCTGGTCATCATCTCAGGCTTCAAATTCCCAGGCAACTCTTTCCCTTCCAGTCAGCAAAAATGAGGGTTTTTACACAAGCCATGGATTGTAGAAGACACCTTATATAGAACAAAGCCTAATTTATATCCACTTCTCAGCCCTAGTTCCAAATGAGTGTTATCATTTTTGTATAAAGGTTATCATTGATAACCTTTATACAAAAGAGACGTCAACTTCTTGGACTAGCTATAAAACAAACAAACAAACAAAAAACAGTTGAAATTTGTGAAAGGTCTAATATATTGTTCTATTTTTGTTGTTGTTGTTAAGTAAATGCAATTTGATTTTAGTGATTACAGACCAGAATAGGAAGGACTCCTAGAAAACTAATTCTGTAACCTCTGCTTTCTCCTCTAGGCTCCCCCAGCCTCCTGGCTCTCCTTTATCCCAGTTTATACTGTTTTTGCATATGATTTTTGGTTCATCTGTATATTGGTCAGGAAAAAGGTGGTATACTTAGAGTGGATAATTTGAGGAGGGTTTAACATAAAGCAAGTATTTATGAAGATGTGGGTGGGCAGGGCTTAGGGAAACCAACAAGAGGTAGCGCTATACCCCAGAGTTGGTAATGTTGGGGCCCTCTTACCACCCCAGATCTGAAGGAGCAAGAGAAGGGAGTAATTGCCTAATAGGAGTTTGACCTCTGATAGAGGGACTCAGGCAACTTTTAGTGTCTCTGCACAGAGGGAGTGGGAATAAATATCCCAATCTTATTGCCCTTCTACCCTCTGATCTCCCAGTGCCTCCCGTTGATCAAACCCACCCAGAAGCCAGTAGGCAGGGGAACACACTGAAGTTCAGCAGCCTTCCAGAGCACAGGGTCAAGGAGTCTAGACAATGAATCTCAGGGATGTGGGGGTGGAGCATGGTTGAATGGAACATCCAGCACAAACTGCTTGCCTTCCTCATTAGACTAAGAGAGCCTTTTCAACAGGAGATTTTTTTTTTTTTTTTTATTTCGTAGCCCAAACTCCAATCCTGGAGTCTGACAAATAGACAGGATTTAATAAATTCTGTGCAAATGAATGGATGTAGGGATGGTGAATGGATGGATGATTAAATGACTGAATGAATGATGGTAGGATAACGAAGTTTTCCCTACTGGGCTTCTTAAGATGATCTGCTCTCGTAACTACCTAGGAACAATTTGTAATTAACATATCAAATTCTTCTAAAGGCCTTGAAAGACTTTATCTCTTTTGCCGCTTAAGCAGTCTGCACAGAATCTTGTGTACAGGATGAAATTGCTTCCTTCACAGCAGAAATAAAGTACCTCCCACCTCCTATTCCAAAGACCTCAAATCCTGAATTAGGAGAGACATGAATTAATGAATTCTTCATATAACAAGAAAAACCTCTTTTAATAACTGCAAGTTAAACAGAGTTTGGATCCCTGCTGATCTTATTGGCAAAATTAAATAAAAGTGACATTCTGCTGGCCCAAGCAAATTAGCAGCCAGCCTGTGTAAAGGCTCAGTTAACCCGAGACATTGTGTGATGTATTACCCATTGTTTGACATACTTTCATAAGAGCAAGACAAAGTGTCCTATCCTTTAGACTCTGGTAATGTGCTTCATTGTTAAATTCAATAGGAAAAGCGATTCATACTGTGGTATGATTGAAAAGAAAATTGAATCCTTTTGATGTTATAAATGTGTCTATTACTGCGTGTGCACACAAATTTTCCATGGAAATTATGGTGAAAGTAGTGATTCTCCTCGAAAAATGCATTAGTGTTGACACATTCAATTTTATCTGCATCAGAATATAAATACCCTTTAACCATGGTCAAATTGTGCGGAATGTATATACCGCATCTGCATAAGTCACTTGTCTATCCATCTATCGAAAAGAAAGCATCGAGTTCTAAGAGCTATCCTTGTTCTCCATTTGCAGTTTTAAAAATATATATTATTGAAAGCATTGGTACAGGATTTGTGTGAGGGTTTTTCTAATTTAAAAAAAAAAAAAAA
>NW_024353906.1:1798941-2081112 GCF_902729225.1 Pteropus medius | reverse complement strand
TTATCTCAGGCTATAAGAGTGGGATTTTCTGCCTCGGTTTCCCTATTAACTATTTTTATTGACCAGTTAGCTCTGCTGAGATCCTGACATCTTTGACATAGGCTATAGCTCTAGGGTGGTCGTGTGAGGAGGGGGCAGTGTAGGAAAAAAGAGATGGCAGAGGCATGGAGGGATGGGTAGAGTTTTATGCTCAGGAATAAAGTCTGTGAGTCAGAGTTCTGATTCTGAACCACAGCTCTGCTGCTTACTATCTATGTTGCTCTGGGTAGTTATTTATTTGTTCTGAGACTCATTTTCCTTATCTGTTAAACAGGAGCCAGAATACCTGTTCCACTATGCATCCTATGATAGTATATGTAAATTGCATAGCATAGAGTAATCCCTCACTAAATAATCATTATAACTGTACTGAACGTTTCTTGCAAATCTTTTTCATCTGGAATTGGAACACAGTTTTTATCCTTCAAGCACTGGCTGGGGCCCGTTTTCTCAGAGCCAAGAAGCTCTGCATACTCAGACTTGCTGTGTCATCGGTCACCTGGTTTTTGGCTGACCCTTACTACCCTCGTTCTGTTCCTCTCCAAGATTTGACTTGAACCTTATTGGCCCTAAAAACCTGTCTGAGATATGCCCAGTGTCGCCATGTATATTTGAACATGGAATATTTGACTGTTAGCCACTCCTCCTCACTGGAGAACCTGAGAATTGCCTCATTTATGCCCACATTGGTTTCGTCTTGTTTTATCCTCATTTCCACCCTTCGAGCTTGGCGGGACCCAGCAGGACTTGGAGCCAATCCTTAGTAGAATCATACCACCTGCCTGCCACATTCTTCCTTGTTCAGAAAGAAGTTTTTTTCAAATTCTATATAAGTAGCAAAACTCTTCCTTGGACTCTCTCATACAGATGTCGTCTCTAATTCACCTCCAGGACAAAACTGACCAAGACAGTGGCTCTTTCCTAGGGAAAAACTCCTTGCGACATCTCTCTGCTTCTCGCTCTGTTCTGTCTCTCTCTCCATATGGAAGTCTCAGCCTCTCTCCCCCACATATTACATGAGCATTGCCTTGTAAATTGTTCAGAATCCAAGTCTGGGTGGAATATTTACCCAGAGCAAATTATGGCTGGATGCATTCCTATGTCAACATGTGCCATGCTCATTTCTTATAAAATAGTTCATTATTCTGTGGGGCATAAATAGTATTACCAGATTGATATGATTAAAGCTAGTGAGTCATTAATTAGCATCTAATTAAAAGAGATGAGTTACATACCCATGTACAGTAGCTAATGTTATCTTTTCCTTGAAAAAGAAATTACGTGTACAGCAATTGTGTTTCCAAAGAAACCACAACACACCATTTGTGCAGTTCTCTAGGGATTTAGCGACAATGTCTACCCTGGGGCATCTGAAAATCAAGTTTGTTAACTCCCCAGAGATGTGGGTGCCAACACAGCCTAGGATCTTTCTGGTCTCAGGAAACTGGCTTGAGCTTTTAATAATTTCCAGAAATATTAATAAAGAAGCTGTCAAGGTAGCTTCCTGGGACTCAAGTCCAGGTTCCAGTGCTGTGTCTTCTGTTCAGCCTTCTACTGCGATTTTCAACTCACACAACCATTTTCACATTCTTTATCTAATTTAATTCTCATAGAACTCATATTCTCATTTTATAAACCAGAAAACTAAACCTCACACAAGACTTATTGTGGCTAATTTGATAGGACCAGAGAATGTCTGAAGAAGCACCAGGAAGCTTTCCAACCATTCAAGCCAGATATTAAAGGCCTTTTGAAGCCCAATTTTGATGTCTCCATGTAGCCTCCCTTGTTCTTTACTTCATACCTTTTTCTCCAGTTGAACTTCTCTCTGCCATATTTGCCCTAATGTTATAATTCTGCTCATAGCCAACTGAAAAGGCTCTCATCTTGTCCTCCACCTGCCCACATCTCACCTAAATTTCTGGATGCAGACCAATTCTAATTATATCCATACAGCCTTTACTAAGCCATAGTCTAGTTACTCTTCTTCTCAGAGTATTGTTCATAGATTTGTACAATAGAACTCAAATAGAAGAAGATTAGGGTTCACCTAACTCAAACTTTCCATGGTACAGGCATTTCCATTATGGGATCTTATATAAGTAGTCACTGAGCCTCATTTTATTGTCTGTTGTTTCTGGAAGGTTTGCTGTTTCCATTTTAATCACCACTTTTGATTATCAAAGTAATACATAACAGTAATCTGGAAGAAAGTAGGAAAAATAGCTATGATTACTCCAATAGGGGGACTAGGATGGGAATAGGAAGAGCGCAGGTCAGAATGTTAAGGGAAACTTTTATTTTATTAGTATCTGTATCTTTTACATCGCTTATATTCATGTATAGTTTGTGTAATGGAAAACAATAAATAAATAAAAGCAATGCATTCCCATTAGAGGAATCTTCTGTATTTATAGGAAGGATAAATATCAAGTAGAACAAAATATAACTCTCTCACCTATAGATAACTGCTGTTATCTACATATATATGTTTGATTTTTATTCTTTTTTTTTTTTATCAAACTATATATTTAGGTTTCACAATATTATATAAGAATTTGGAATCCTTTTTTCTTTTTGCTTAATATTTTAACATATACATCTCCCATGTTATTAAAAAGTTTCTGTTAACACAAATTTTAATTACGGCATAATATTCCATTGAGAAGTTGAAACATCACCCATATAACCTTTCTCTATGGTTGGACAGGTATGTTTTCAATATTTTTGCGTTTTAAATATTGCTGAGTAAAACATCTGTTTTTTAATTGGAAAGTTTAAATTATTTGTATTTCTTGCCGTAACTGGTATGTTTATTTGTTCTTGTTCTCTTATTTTATTATATTTCATCTTTCCTTGCTATTTCCTTTAGATCATCCTCCCTTTCATTATGTTTTCAAGGTATATATAAAGGTATATATGTTGTTTTTAATGCTACTAAATATTTTCTTTTAAACTTAGTACTTAAGTTCTATTCAAAGTTCTCTTCTAAAGTTTCTAATCTTATTTCTCTGGTGCAACAATGACTAGCTAATCCTACTGTTAAACTCTATTGAGTTATTCACTTGATCGTAGCCAAAAGGCTGAGAAGAGATGACTACTGAGTTCTTAATTTCAGTTATTATATTCTGATTCTATAATTTCAATTTGATTTTTTTCATAGATTCTATTTCTCTGAAATCTTTCTCATCTAATTGTTGCAAAATTTTAATAGGTATTCATTTGATTAAAAGAATTACACCATTTTTTTCTTTTATAAGTTTTGAAGCTATGATATTAGGTACATATGGACTTGAAATTTAATATCTTCATGGAGAATTTGGTATTTATCATTATGAATTATATATGTTTATTTCAAGTATATTTACCTTAAAATTTTCTTTGTCTGATATTACTGTGGCTATAGTTTTTTTCCTCTTCTTTTTGAAGTATAAATTTATATAAGGTGAAATGCACTTCAATGAGTTTTAACAAACTCTTATACATATGTAGCCCATACCCCTATCAATATACAAAATACTTTCATCATTCCAAAGAGAATGTTTGCTTGTTTTAGAAATATATTTGTGTGTATTAGATTTTATGCATTGTCCAGTATATGGTATACTTTGATGACTATTCCATATGCACTTGAAAAAGAAAATGTCTTCTGCAGTTGTTGAATATAGTGTCATATACATGTTAATTAAGATACTGTGATAGTGCTTTTAAAATCTATATTCTTACTAATTTTTAATCTACCTATTTAATTAGTACCTGTTGGAAGAGTATTAAAATTTCCAACAGTCATTGTGGATTTTTCTATTTCTTTTCTAAGTTCTATCAGATAGTCTTTTATACATTTTGAAGCTGTTATTGCATGTATACTCATTCAGATTTGTTATGCTTTCTCAGTGGATTGGCACTTTTATCATCATGAAATGTCCCTCTTTATCTCTGGTAATAACTCTTTGTCTTAATCTCAGCTTTGTCTGATATTAATATAACCAATTCAGCTTCTTATGATTAGTGTTTGTTTGCATTGTATATAATTTTCCACTTTTTACTTCTAAGATACCTGTCTTTTATACTAAAAATGTATATATTGATGGATATTGCTTTCATATCTAATCTGCCAGTATATACCTTTTAATTAGGGTGTTAATGCCATTCACATTTAATATAATTATTAACATTATTGCATTTAAATCCATCTTACAATTTTTTCTACTTATCACATCTGTTTTTGACCAGTTTTTCTCCTTTTTTCCACACTTTCTGTACTAATTGAAAATTGTTTTTTAAATTCCACTTTCTCTTCTTTCTATTTTTTAAAGCTATAACTCTTTGTTTTATTATAATTTTTTTAATGATTGCACACGATTTAGGGATTGCAATGTCTTCTTAATTTATCATAATCGACATGAGTTAATATATCACTTCTCATATAACGTATTAACCTTACAAGAGTACCCTTCGATTTACCCCCTTCTTTTGTCCTCTCATCATACATTTTATTTCTACATATGTTATTCTCCCACAATATATAGTTTTGCTTTAAACAGTCAATTATCTCTTAAAGGAATTAAATGGGAAAAAAGTCTTATATACTTATAGATTTACCATTTCTAGCACTCTTCATTCCTTCATATAGATTTGATTTTCCAATTGATGTCATTTTTCTTTATTCTTAAGAACTTCTTTTAACATTTTTCATAGTGTAGGTCTGCTGGTGATTAAGCTGGTGTTAGACTCATAGATTTTGCTTATTGGAAAACATTTTCATTTGTGCTTATTTTTAAAATATATTTTGTCTGGATATAGAATTCTAGGTTGACAGTTTTTCCTTTCAGGACCTTAAGGGTGTTGTTTCTCTGTCTTCTAGAGTGCTTTGTTTCTGATGAGAAGTCAATATGCCTGTTTACTCTGAGTGCCTCAGCATGTACATGTGTGTGTGTTTTAAATACGTCCTAACTGTGAGTCAGAGTCTCTTGATTATGTGGGTTGATATCTCTTTTTAGTTTTAGAAAATTCTCATCTAGTATTACTTCAAATATTGCTTCTTCCAAATTCTCTTTCCTCTCCTTCTGAAGCTATAAATTCTTTTATACTAGACTTTTTTCAAACTGCCCATATATCTCTTGCACTGTGTCATTAATTTTCATTTTCATCTTCTTTTCCTCTCTGTGCTTCATCCTCCATATTCTACAGATCTGCCGTCTAATTTATGATTCTTCTTTTATGCTTCTAGTTTTAATAGTTAATATGTTGCAAAACCATCTATTAAGTTAATTTCAGTTGCTATATTTTTCAGCTCTTGGATTTTTATTTAATGATTTTTATACATTCCAAGTCAATTTCTCCACCTATTCATCTATATTCTTAAGCATATAAGTCATATCTGATTTTTTTAAAGTCCTTGTTAGATAACTCCAAATAACTAGATCATTGATAGGTGTGTCTATTGTCTTTTTTTCTTGATTTTTAGTTATTTAGTCCTGTTTCCTGAAATGTAATTTAATTTCTAATGACATTAGACATGTTTTTTAAATAAAAAATGGTAGAGACTTTGGATGTATTATCTTCTTCCACTGACATATATATTTTTTTTTTCTAGAAAGCTATGAGTAAATCACTTTTATCCAAAGAAAGATTGAAATTATTTGAGAGTGGATGTCAGGCATTGCAAGGACTGGCTTATTTATGGGTTGTCTTAAGTGTAGTTCTTTAGCTGTCTTAGCTGAAAGTCTTAGGTTTCCTTGCTAGGCCTGAACTCCAATTTTTGTGTTATTAGGGCCATGGAACTGCTGAAACTCTGCTTATCATTTTAATCTCTTAGAAGTCACTTTCTTCTTGTTTCTATCTCATTTTGAGAGTATATATAGCTTAAGATTCAGTCAATTCTGTGAGGAGAAGTTAAGCTTACTTTTTTGACTTCCTTTTACTTCTGGGATCTTGGCCCCTCAATCCTGGCCACCTTGATAGCCATAGACTCTAAATTTTGAACATAAATAAAGTTATGGACTGCCATAAACTTAGACTTTCATGCTCTGCTCAATATCTCTGCCCCACATTCTGAGTTAGGAAATGCCTCACATGAAAAGAACAATGATGAAAATGGGACTTCAATATATTTCTCTTCTGTCTAAGATCTTATACTCTTGGATCCTATCTGCTTTGATTGTTCTCTTATGCTTTCGAATAGCTAGATTTCTTTTTGTCATTTACCTAGTTTCTATAGTTGTTATTTGTGGCAGAATTGGTCTAATACAAGGTATTTTATCATAGCCAGAAATAGGAGTCACCACTTTTATTTTTGTCAAAAAATATACTTGAGCCTCTACTATGAACGCATCAGTAATTATACACTTCCTTCAAAGAAGATGGACAATACATCTTTCCCATCCTTATTTTCCCTGCTACCACTGGTTTTAATTGGTATAAGATCATTGTACCTAGTTATTTGTTGTTAATTTTACAAATTAAGAATCTTCTCTTTCAAGAATTATTTATGACACTTTCATTCTATTTTGTATCCATATTTACCACAGTTATTTAGAATAAATTATGTGCTTAAATGCTTTCAGTTGCTCATTACCAGTTCTTCCACACCATGACTTTACTATTTATGAGTTTTAAATTTCGATTCATTTTTTTTCTGCTGGCTGAAGTAGATCTTGGAGTAATTTTTCAGGAAGAATGTATGAGTCAAATACTTTGTGAGTCCTTGCATAACTGAGATTATTGGTCTGTTGACTTCATATATGAACCATAATTTTCAAGTATTCAATCATTTACCTAAAAAAAAAAAAATCAAACACTTAACCTGAGCAAAGTACTGTCTGTGCTAGATGCTAGGAATACAGCACTATGTGAAATGTGCATGGTTGATGCTTTTATGGATTTTACACTCTAGTGGGAAAAACAGACATTAACAGCTGATTCCACAATTAATTACTGGTGATCATGATGACAAAGGAGATTAGCAGAGTTCTTTTCAGGAGAGGATCAAGGAAAGCAGGAAAGGCTTCTTTGAAAATGTAACAACTAAATGAAGATCCAACAAATGAGTGATCTAGAGTCCTTTTATTTGTGAAGGGATGATAAATTTTATGCAAAGGAAGCAACATATCTAAGAACTCGAGGCTGATGGAATAGGAAAAAGTGGCAGTGTAGTTGGTGTGCAGAGTAGGGAAGAGAATGATGTGACATGTGGCTAGTGAAATGGGCAAAGGCAGATGACACAGAGCCTCAAAGGCCTCGTTGGAGTTTTTATGCAACGCAAAATCACTGAAGGGAATTAAGTAGAATTGTGGCATGATCAATTCTGACTTTTTATTAAAATCACACTGGTCTACATAGAATGATTCAGAAAGGAATGAAAGGGTAAAGATGGACTGACCAGGGGGCTATTTGCTATTATTGCAAAGTTTCCAGTGAGAAACGATAGTGGTTTGAATTAGACTGGTAGCAGTGAAAACTGTAAGAGGTGGATATATTTAAGACAATGGTGGAGATACCTTTCACTCTTCTTTTTCACCTTCCCAACATCAAATCTATTAGCAAAGTCTGTCTGCTATACCTTTGAAACATATCTAATCCAAACACTATCCCCTCCTCTTTTGTCTTAGTTCAAGTCCACATCATCTTTTGCTTGGATTATTGCAGTGGCCTCCTAGCTATTCTTCCTGTATTTACCTTTGATCTTCTTCATAGAGTGATCCTATTAAAATATAAATCAGATTAGGTCATTCCTCTCAAACTCTCCAACAATTTCCCATTTCACTCAGACTGTGTGAAAGCCGAAGTTCTCACAATGGCCCACCAGGCCAAACGTGATGTGGTCTTGTTATTTCTGATATCTCTTGCCAATCTCTGTTTTGCTAACTCTAGTCCAGCTACACTGACCTCCCTGTCATTCCTCCACCATGCCCAGGATTTTTGCACTTGCTGTTCCCTTTGTGAGAAACACTCTTCTAAATTTTTGCGTGGCTTGCTCCCTTACATTATTCCAGGACTTGCACAAATGTCTCAGCTTAAGAGACCTCCTCCCTGGCCATCCTGTAAGAACTTCTGCTCCATTTCCAATCTGTATCCTCTTACCCTGCTTTATCTTCCTTCATAGCACCGACATGTTGAATAGCTTTGTATTTATCTGTATATTGTCTGTTTTCTTCAATTAAAATGTGAGCTTTTTGAGAGCAGATGTATTGTTACATTCATTGTTACATGGTCAGAAATATCCACAATGTGGGTGATTTAGTTCAATGTGGCGGTGAGGGAAGTGATGGTGCCGAGGATGACTCCCAGGTTTCTGGCTTAGACAAGAGGGAAGCTGGGAGCTCCATTTACTGAGAACAGAAAAGTAGAGGAAGCGAAGTTTGAGAGAGAGCATGAGCTCAGGATTGAACATGTTGAGCCTAAGATAGCTATAAGACATCAAGTGGGTATATGTAGTAGCCAGTTGGACACATGGGCTTGTAAAATGAAACATATTTAGGAGTCCTTAGCCCTAGGATGACCAGGTCATCTATTTGAGACCTCATCTGATTTTAGCACTGAAATTCCCACATCCTGGGAAACTTCTCTGTCCTGGACAAACCAGACTAGTTGATCAACCTACAGTTAGCATGTAAGTGGTAACTGAAGTCATGGGCATGAATGCAATCATGAGGAGAATGTGCAGAGTGAGGAAAGATTCCAGCTCACATTGAGTCTTGAGAAGCACCAGTGATAAAGGCAGGGTGAGCATGCCTCATGTCCCATTAATGGGGCTATGGGTTACCTGTGGACCGGGAGGTATGGTGCATGGTAGCTGCCCAGTCATATTTGTTATGAGTGTAAAAATAAGGTTTAAAGATTAAATAAATGAGATAAAAGGAAACTGAAAGAGATAGGAGTAAAGGAGAGTTTTAAATGAAAGCTTTAAACATTTTGTTACTTCTGTCTTCTGCTCAAAACTCTTCAAAGATTTTCTCTCTCAGATAAAAATTCAAAATCCTGCCTTGCAAGGTCCTGCTCATATGACCTCTCCCCCACCTCCTCCCCAACCCCTATCATCTACTTTTCTTTCCCTCATTCTCTGCTCCTACCTCAACCATCTCCTTAAACTTTCCAGGGCTTTTGTACTTCTCTGTCTGTCATGCTCTTCCCCTGATACTTGAAATGCTGATAGAAGAAGGAACTGAAATCAAGAGGGATTTTTTTCCAGTTTTATTTTTTACCCCGTGCTCTGCCCGCCCCCCTTCTTTTATAGTCTAAGTTTCTCTAATTTTAGCCATCCTGGTGGGTATATGATGGTATCTTTTTATGTTCTGAATCTGCACCTCCGTAATGAGTAATTATGTTGAATAATTTTTTTTGTCATTTGGACACCCTCTTTTATGAAGTGCTTTTTTAAGGCTTTTTGCCTGTTTACTGGGTGGTGTATCTTTTTCTTTACATATTCTGGATACTAATATTATGTCAGATACATATTATAAATATCTTCTACTCTATGGCTTACTCTTTCCCCTTTTAGTGGTGTCTTTGATGAATTCTTAAAAGTATTCCAGTGTATCTATCTTTTTCTTTATGGTTTGTGTTTTGTGTATTCTCCTATATTTTTTTCTTGAAGCTTTATCATTTGCTTTTTACATTTAGATCAATGCCATCTTGAAATCCTTTCTGCACTATACTATGATACCACTTTTCTTATTTCAAGTAGCCATATGTGTGTGGGTCTGTTTCTAGATTTTCTATTTTGTTCCATTGATTTTTTTTTTCTTTTTGCCTATTTTTGGGCTCAATGCTGTACTACCTTAACTACCATAGCTATATAACGTCTTGATATCTGGTTGTGTGCATCCTCCAAATCATTCTTGACTTGGGATATTGAAAGTGTGTATGCTAACTGTCCATCTAGCTGCCTCTAAAATCAGATGTGGGCTAAGGGGATGCGGCACAGGGCACAAAAGAGTCTGCTCAACCTACATTAATCCCGTTATCCCTAGTGTGAAATATCAACTCCTTACCAAGGCCTACAAGGCCCACATGAATGTCCCTGCCTATGTCCCCAATCTCATCTCACCTTTCTCCTACTTCACTACATCTCAGTAGGAATTTTGTTCCTTTGGAGACAGACATTCCAAGCTTATTTCTAACTTAATATCGTTGCACTTGCTATTCTTTCTCTCTGGATGTCTCTTCCTCATATCATCATAAGGCTAGATTTTTCTTATTCAGATGTCAGCTCAAATGGCCCTTACTCAGAAAAATTCCTCTAATCACCTTTCCTAAATAAATTTTCCTTCTCCCTTCACCCTTGTCCACATTCTTTCACATTGCCCTGCATAATTATAAGACTTATCAATATCTAAAATAGCACATTTGTTTAATTGATTATTTGCCATGTTATAGTTCTTCCTTCCACTGCAATGTAACGTCCAATGGCTGCAAGACCTTGTCAGTCTTTTGCATCATTGCTGGATGTTTATCTATTAGAATGGTGTTTGTCTCATAGAAAGTGCTCAATAAATATTGGTAGATGAAATGTGTTTCTTTTTAACTCTTTGATCTCAAGAATTTCTGGAGATCTAGTTTTCTTCCTCATCTCAGTGAAGCTTTAGAGATATTTGAAAACAGCATTAACTTTTCCCTGTTCTCTTCTTAAAATTAAATTTCTTTAGTTGCTTCCCCTTTTTATACACCAATGCATCTTATCTCTGGCTTATCTGTTTGGTTTATCATACAGTTAGTTCATTGACACTTTGGGGCACCTTGTACCTTCTCCGTACGAACCTATTCTTTCCACATACACACAAATACGCTTTGCCTTTCCCAATGCTGCCCATGGTCAGGAGACTCAGAAAATATTTGCTGAATGAAAGGCTGAATAGAAAGTGCTACAAACATAGAATCCCTGGGTACTCAGGCCTTGGAGGGTGAAAGAATCAAGCATGGCTTCCCTGGTGAGATTTATTACTCTCCCTTTCACTGCATCCTGTTGCCCATAGTCCCAGAGCCTTTGTAAATCACTTGATGTTATTCCTTCACTTACACATTTTTTATGACTGTCCTTTTAGGACCACATAAATCAGATGTCAAATCAGGTTATTAGCAGGGGCTATTTTTTCTCTCCTGTCAACAACCTGAGATTTTAATTCACTTTGGACTTTTCTATTTCTATTTGTTACCCTTCTCTGAGATGTTGGATGATGGCAGAAAGGTTTATTCTGAATTAAAACTGGAGGAGTTAGGCCAGGTATCAGACAACAAATGTAGTCTTGAATGATGAGAATGGTAGAAAAAGGAACTTTCCACCTTTGTCACTAACCTTAATCTCTGGATTAATCAGGAGGCTTTCCTATCTAGCTAAGAAAAAATGAAGGGTTTCCCCAAACCCATAGAATTGGAGAAATATTAACTTTAGGATAGAGATTAAAAGTTATTCCATCATTCAAACCATATTTGAGAGAACTGATAAGGAAATGTAAAGAGGGAGGAAGTTAGTGTCTGTGCCCTGTAATCTGTCCCATAAATCTGTTAGTCTACTATAACTTTGTTATTCATTGTAATATTCTTATTTTTCAAAATGGTCTTGGTAATTTTTAAAAATCAACTTTTTAAATTAATATATGATAATATGCACAAGTTTTATTTGTACCATTTGATGAGCCTTGACATACACATATATGCGTAACCACTATCCCTACAAGTAATAAATCCAATATATATTAACCTATATAATACATTTTTATGAAAACTAATCTATTTTCCAAAACAAAATAAAGACTGGAATTGCTTCACATTTTTGTAAATTTCTTCAATATCTAGCTTAATAGAAGATAGTTGGATTCTTGGGTTTGTGTCTGCATTCTGTTTCAAACATATCACACATCAAACCTCTGAAAAACTACACCATACACATGAGACAATGTGAATAAAAATACAAATAACATCAAACATGATTATGAAAATAGATTTTTTTTCTTGTACTTTTGCATTGGTTAAGACTTCCATTACAATGTGTAACAGAAGTAATCGGAGCAGACGTTGTCTTATTCCCAAATCTGGGAGTTTTAAGTATGTTACCATCTACTATGATGTTGGAGTTTCGTAGGTGCTCTTCAGCACATTGAGGAAGTTTCCTGTGTTACAGTTTTCTGAGGGTCTTTGTTTGTTTATTTTATCATGAATTAACTTCACATTTCTGGAACAAACTCCACTTTCTAAATATTTTTAGATATTGAAGAATAAAATTTGCTAATATTTTGTAGAACATTTTTGCACTGATATATGTAAGATTTATTGGTTTTTATTTTTTCTTCTAATATCTTTGTAAGGTGTTGTTATCATCATCTATGTTGACCCCATAAACTGAGTTAGGAAGCATTCCCTATTCCTTTATTTTCTGAATGAGTTTGGTTAGATTGCTACTATTTCTCATTTAAGTGTTTTAGTAGATTTCACCAGTGAAACCGTCTGAGTCTGGTTCTGTTTGTATGAAAGCTTTTGATTACAAAGTTAAGTTTTTAAATAGATATAGGCTGTTCAATTTTTCAATTTGCATTTCTTGAGGCAGTTTTGATAAATTGTTAAATTTCTAAAATTTTCTAAATTTCTAAAATTTTCTTCTATGTTGTTAAATGTATTTACATGTTGTTTATAATATTTTCCTATCATCCTTTTAATATCTATCATTTCTGCAATAATATACACTCTTGAGTTCCTGATATTGTTAATTTATGCTTTCTCCGTTTTTTATATTATTCAATTTTGAGGGAATTTGTTAATAGTAATAATGTTTCTTAGAAATAAATTTGGGCTTTGGTACTAGTCTCAATTTATTTCTCTCATTGATTTCTGCTCTTTTTTGTATTTTTTTATCATCAATTTTAATTGGCCTGTTTTTTTGTTCCTTGCTTTTTAATTTAAAAAATTAATTGATTTCAAATCTTCTTTTCTCATATAGATATTTTTTGATATCTACATTTATCTTTATGACTGCTCTACATGCCTCCTATAGGTTTTATTTTATCACAATTCAGTATGAAATAGTTTTTGTCCCTTTTAATTTCTTCTTTTACCCACAGATTATTTAGAAGTGTGTTATTTAAACATCACATATTTGGGTTTATTTTTGCATCGTATTGTTATGGTTTTCTAATTCAAAACAGTTGTCAGAGAATATACTCCATAAGACTTCAATCTTTTGATGAAAGTGTATGGTCTATCTGATGAGCATTTTATGTGCACTTGAAAATAATATATATCCTGCAGAGATATTGCTTGATTTTAAACTTTAAGTGCGCATGTTAAAAATTTACAGGTAACCACTAAAATTCAAAATAGAATATATAAGTTATAAACAAAAAGAAGTAAAGAAAACTTGGTAATTTCAATAGAAAGTAACAATGGGAAAACTAAAAAAAAAAGCAATATAAATATTGATAAATAAAAATGACACCATAATAGAATTAAATTGATAACCCAAACCACCCACATGAATAGATATTAAATAAACACATACACATATTAAAAAAATAACTCATGGGTCATAAAATAAATGATAATAAGAATTATAAAATATTTAGAACTAAATGAATTAGCTACACATCAAAACTGTGGAGTGCAGCTAAATCATAGGATAAACAAAACCAAAACAATTAAGAAACTGAAAACTTCAGACAATGAAATAAAATGAGAAAGAGAAGGCATACATATAAAATGCCATGAATAAAAAAGCAATATAGAGAGCAGAGATGTAAGAAATCAGAAGAAAACACTATAACAGCCTGCCTAGAAATACATTTGAACACAAGGTGAGTGCTTCCCAATCCTGCTGCATTAGACATATTGAAGGCTTTTAAAAAATAGTGATTCCTGCCCACTCACCCACCAATGAAATAAATTAGAGTCTCTAAGGGCTAGGCAGGTCGTCCACTCCAGCAGGGAATTCTAATGGGCAGCCATGGTCTTAAAACTCTTCCCTAAGTAGTTACAGGCTCATTAGAGAAGCTTTTCTGTGTTAGGCATTAGCCCTCTCAAGTGACTGTCATAGAAGGGTCCCCTTTGCTTCTCTCCCACACACAAGTAGCAGACCTCACAGAACACTAAAATCTGTCACTTGTTCGCCACCCCGCCACTTTCACAATGGTTAAATCTATTGTTGCCATGATGCTTTAAACAGAGGCCTCTCTTCTATGACTAGGATTATACCCACAGAAGTGAGCATCATTTTTTAGCCAGTGGTCCTGGGACTCTTTTCCTCTGAGTCAACAGTACATTTTTTATTTTCTCCTGTATGATTTTTATTAAATTTTGGAATGAGAATTGAGAAAACAAGTAGTGCTTTCTTCAAAATAAATTTAATGATAGTTATCACATATGGAGCATTATATATGTGATATGGAAGAAAAGTTTAAGACAGGCAAATCCCAAAGACCTTACAGTCCAATTGAGAATAAAACATTCAGATGCACACAAGTACATGCAAATTTTCATATACCTCCTTGTCTCTGCACGTGCAGTTCTCTGCCTGAAATGTTTGCTCTCCCCTGCTTCTTTATTAAATAGGGAACTTCTATTCATCCTTTAAAACCCAACATTGCACCTGCAGTGAGCTAAAATAGAGAAGGCATAGATGGATGCAAGATGGTATGCCAGAGAGTCCCCTCATGTGAAACAATATTTAGGTAAGTTCATAATGATTCAATGAGGGGTCTTCTCACTCAGAGAAACCAAAACTCATTTTTTGCAGCTCTTCTCAGAGCTGACTGCATTCAGAAGGAATGCCCCATGTGAGCTCAACAGACTTTCATGATTCACCATTAGACATCATATCCATATTCATATATGTTACTATAAAGCTTTCTTTCTTCCTCAGTGCCTTTGGCATTGCCCTGATTAGGATGAAACACTCTTCTCTCTTTGAAAGCTTACTTGCATATCGCAGCATTGGCTCACACATGACCTGGCCTGAGAGTTTTCCTTGGAGCTCCACTGTGAGGGCAGTGTAGTTTTCTCCTGAGGCCTCCCTTCTTGGTTTGCAGATGGCTGCCTTCACCCTGTGTGCTCACAGGGTCTTTCCTCGTGTTTGCATTCCTGGCACCTCTCTATATATCCTAATCTTCTCCTCTTATAAGGACATCAGTCAGGTTGAATTAGGACTAACCCTAATGGTCTCATTTTATATCTCCTATTGCAGTCACATTTTGAGGTATTGGGGGTTAGGGCATATAGTTCCAGTTCATAACAGCCACCCTAATAAGCTATTTGTTCCTGAATCTTTGTTTCAAAATATGACCTCAGATGAAATAGCCACTCTGGTTCAGTGATTTAGGAGGAAACTTTGGATTAGAGAGGAGGGAGAAGAGGCCCAATACCCTGCTGGAGTAAGCAAGGCCTAGGCAGGAAGCCCATGTTGAAAATGGCTCATAAGTTCAGTTATCCTAAGGAAGGCTGTACATTTTAATTATAAATCTCCCTGATATAATTCTGCCACAGTACCTCTCACAAAATATGTGCAGGGGAAAGGTTACCACTTGTTTTTCTGTAATATATCCAGTAAAAAATAATAATATATTTCCTCAACAAAGCAGGGTAATTCAAAACTTCATCAGCTAGGTTCATTGAAGACCAGCAACAGATGACACAGAACAGGTAGTCAGTGTCCCTATACTGATTAATATGTTTAAAATTAGGTTGGACTCAATAAATAAGTAAAGTTGGGGCTCTCTTGGAAGATCCAAGACTCCCTGTTCTGACAATTAGCAAGAATACAGTGGAAACCTGGGCAGAAATATGCAAATGAAGCCAAAAAGAGGCCCAGAATTCCTGCTATGCCAGAGAGGCTAGTTGGACAGCAGACAGGTGAGAAGAGTTGGTGACTGTCTGTAGCTGTTCAGATGCCCTTCCTGTCTCTCGGGTCCCTGACCCTGTCTTCTATGTATGATGGCACTCCGAGCCCTGGAGGTCGAGCTGAGGTGCCATCCTTGCAATCAATGAGCTCATTACCCTGGGAAATGGTTTCTTCTTTCTTCAGCTACTTTGCAGATTTCATTTGCATTTCCTCAGACCTGTTTTCCGTTTCCATCAGCCTGAGCTAGCAGTCAGTGGGGGCTGGGGCTGGAGCTGCCTCCTAGTCAAGTTACCCCCTCGATATTGCTTCTGGTTGGGCCTGTTTGGGCTTGCTTCAGCAGCACAATCCTGAGTGTCATTCAGGCAATTAAGTAAGGTATTTTATTTTATTCAAGGGGGCTGTATCATGCCTATTTCAGGAGCTATTTGATGGGAACTGGGGCAAAAAAAAATGTCCCTTGAAAATGGCATCCCATCTGTAGCCCTATGCGAAAGGATCACAGAATTAGCTTTTCTTTAACACTATTATATTCTTTCAATAGGGTGTAAAGTTTTAGGAGATGAACTTTCATGCTCCATGTCACGGGAGCAGATTGGTTTTGCATGTGTGACAGAGCAGGCCCTGAGACTCCAGCCATGGGGGGGATGGTGCGGAAACACAGAATTCTTAAGTGAGTCAAATGTCTTTCCAAGGCCTGCATATGCTTAAAAACTTTCCTTGGATTCCTTATGTCATTTTCCCTAACTTGTTCACTTTCTTTTAACTCTAACTAGCAGAATAATTTAGTGAAAACATTCCCTGTTCTTGTCTATAAGTCCTCTTCTCCATTACAATGTAAGTGGACCTACAAGTCTATGTGTGCTGAGTGCCAACTCTAAATGTAGGCCAGTCCAAGCCATTTTGTCTCTTTTTGCCTTCATTCTCCTTAGAAGTGAATCTTCTTGCGCTGAGTTAGTCTCATCCATGGCGATGCTGAGGTCCCAGATCTTCCTGTGCTTGAATTCACAAAGAGCGATCTGTGAGTTCACGGCCCTAGCAACTACAGGGTCATGACTGGAACATAAGAGTCATTTATATTAAGCCCTTGGCTCCTCTCTGCCCTTTATCTTTCCTAGGATACTAAATTAATTTTTAAGACTACAACTTAAGCGTTTTTGATATGAAAGTTGCCTGAAACATGGAAAAAGACAGAGTAATGGTATTTGCTAAACCTTCTGAAAGAAATAGAGCACCATACAATATTTTCTTCATAACTATAAAATTTTTCTTGTTAAAACAAATACCATATAAAAAATGAACCAAACAAAAAATTCCAAGGGTATATAGAGTTAACAACAGCAGTTAGTCATCAAATTAATTATCAAAATAACAAAGAAGAAACAGTCTAAAAGACAGAAATTCTAGTACTACTTGAAATCATTTTGTTATCATACACAAAAAAAGCATAAAAAGTTGTTTTCTTTCCGTTTCAAAGAATTACATGACATAATTTAATACTGCTAGCATTTGGTTTCCAAAAGGCCTTTATGTTTTAATAGATGTATTTGTATGAAGCAAACCTCTCAAACAGATAATTCATAGTGAGATGCAGTCTAGATATGAGCATAACTCCATGGTTGTATAGGCATTTACTACAGAGAAGAACATTTTTGGAGAACTTCCTGTCACCCAGAATCCAGTAAGATTAATGGAAGATGAAAAGACCTCAGAGGGATTCTGAAAGGATATTTTTATACATGGGAAAAAGCCAGAATATGATAGACTAAAATGGCAATTCAGAAAGAAAAAAATAAACTTTTCTTCCCCCTTCTGTTTTTCTCTCATTTTCCTTATTATGGAGGGAGTATCAATGAATTCTTGGATGTTCAATGTGTGTATGGCATAGCTCCATTGCTGCATTGTCTCTGGTGGAGTATATACTCTCTGGGGACTGGTCCTTATGTTCTAGACATCTGAGGGTCCTTCCCCTGATGCCCAGGATGTACCATCAAAACTGACTCAACTGATCACACCAAGGAAAGAGGTTTAAAGAGGATCCTACTGTGTTCGTTCGAGGAGATACAATTGATTTGAGAAAAGGCATAATTACGTAGAAAATTAAATATGAAAAAATCACAATGAGTTTAAAATACTAAGACAAAATAGTGCTAGAAGGGTGAATAGAACACATCACCTCTTCCCAAAAGCAAAAGTAACTTAATCAATGAGTTGGCCCACATCTTTCAGAAGACCTATCTTTAAATCCAAATTTGGCCTTGCCCCTTTACTTATTGGCTGCTAGCTGGTTACCCGTTCTTGGGCTAGTTTATTAATATTTATGAGCCTGTTTCTTTAGATACAAAACGAGTTTATATTACCCATAGGATTATTACCCTATAGATATTATCATAGGATTATTGAAGATTGTTAAAATAATATATGTAAAGTCCCTAGCGTAAAATATGAAACAATATATATTCAAAAAAGGTTATTTACCTTCTTCCATCTACCCGTGCATTGTCTTCAAATCTTTATAACCACAGAGACTTTATGCAGAATTAAAGTCCTGAGAAATAAAACACTAGAGTCCAGTACCTGAAATTTTGTTACTCCTTATATTCATTCCTCAGATGGAAAATTCTAATTTAAAAAATCCACTTTTCATTCAGTTCTTAGTAGAACCAAACTGTTATTCATCTCCACCTCACACTCACTAGTTACACACCCTAAGCTGAATTCAGGTCATGAAGAAGTAACTGTGACCTGACAACTGAGGTGGAGACCTAACTACAATTGTGGGCATCTAATCCTTTTGGACTATAGTTCTGGGCAATGTACTGCCCCCATTTAAAGGATGGGAATCTTCTCTAAGTTCTCAGGTAAGGGCTCACTGCAACCCTTCCCTGGCCCGATCTTAACCACCAGGACAAGATTGGGCCTCCTGGGCTATTCCAGTTTGACCTCTGTATATTATTAGTACTGTCCACAAGCCTCTAGCCTTCCTCTACAGCCACTCTCTTCCCCACATTCAATCCAGCAGCCTTCCTCAATCTTGACTCCTTTGTCTGATCACATTCCTCTGTGAAGTTCTTCTCAGCTCCAACTAAACCCCATGATCCTCACTGACAGGTAGACCAGGGGGACACCACTTTGACACTGGGATGAGTCACCTGCCCTCTTGGGTAATGTCTCTTTTTTCTTCAGTCCATATGTGAAAATGGGTGTCTGTCATAGGTTAGGTGAAAAGCATTGGAAATGATAACTATTGCCAGGCTGAAAGGAGAGATCAAACTATCATGTAACTGATAAATCAGATAAGTCACTTCTCCACGTAAAACCCTTAAGGGTTTCCCATGGAACATGACAGAAAATCCAAACTCCTTCTCATGGCTTGGAAGGCCCTTCACAAACTACCCCTACGGCCCCCTCTAAACCTATCTGCCACTTGCTCTCCTCACTGACTTGGCTTTAGTCATGCTGCTATTCTTCCTAGCCATCTTTCTCTCAGTCACAGCTCCGAGCTTTCCCTATGATTTGCTTTCCTTAGACCTCTCATAGTTGATTTCCTGTCATTTAAGCCTCCACTCAAATGCCATGCCTCTTCAAAGAGAACTTTTCTGAACACTCTATGAAATGTTATCCACCTGCCTGGTCACTTCCTAAACTATTACCCTGTTTTATTTTCATTATTGCACACACTTCTCTGAAATTATCTTATCGATAGTTGTGTACTTATTTAACATACATCTTCTCTACTAGAATCTCATCGCATCAAAGGCTGAGATTTGTATGTC
This sequence comes from Pteropus medius, assembly GCF_902729225.1. Taxonomy (NCBI): domain Eukaryota; kingdom Metazoa; phylum Chordata; class Mammalia; order Chiroptera; family Pteropodidae; genus Pteropus; species Pteropus medius. The sequence continues at coordinate 2,061,480 of NW_024353906.1, read as the reverse complement.
TTGTTCATTCCATACTCCCAGTGCCTAGAAAATGACTGACATTAGAAGAGTCCCTAAAAACGTGGAAAATTCACACTGTTCTAAAAATACATCTGTCTACATTGTAAACTGGCTGACACCGAAGGGGCAAATCAAACAACTAGAATAGCAGCAAATATTTCAAGTGAAGCAAGAGAGGATTAGACGGGCAAAAGTTATCCAAGGAATTTTGCACATTGGCAACAAGATTCCAGCCACCTGGACTAGAATTCAGTTCCTGAATGACCAGGAGATGGCAACAGGGCTCCCAATCCGGGTTAGGGATTATAGTGGTCTCAGCCTGCAGGAAGACACGGTATTAGGCAAGGGAATCAATCAGAACTAAGGAAGAAGAAACAAGGTTGAATCCTAGAATGGACAAACCTAACCAAAAAAAAAAATAAGATTGTTGTGGGCAAGACAATTGACCAGTAATTGACCCTGAAAGTACAGGTTTCCAGATCTGATGGCAAGTGGCTTGGTGAGGGCGAGCAATGCGGAACCTTGCCAGTCTTGACTCGGAGAACAGAGAATGACTGAATTCTTGACTGAATTCTATGCCAAAAGGGATACAGCTGAAGATGGGGGTGGATCAGGAAACCTCATGCTAGTAAGGAACTAGGGAGGACAGAGCCACACAGAAGTGGGAGCTGACAGCTTCTCCTAGCAGCCAGCCTCTGCAAGAGTTAATCAGCCAGCTCACGGTTCTCAGAGGCAGTCGAAGATGAATAGCTGTTTGCTGTGATTACTCTTCCTTTTAAACTGTCTTGTGTCTCCATGTTATAGGCAACACTTTCTGGAGTAAGTAAATCATGCCCAGCATTCATCTCACACATACAGACACATAGGAACCAACATTTCTCCATGATAAAAAGATGCTGCTGTTTATCTGCTGCTGGTGGGTATCCTGAATGTCGCTTCCTTTCTCTGAGGGAATACAAGGCTCAGAGGAAGGACCAGCTTCCCTGTCAGGGATTCAGTTTAGGCCTGGTTAGGGGTGACTACTTAAAACATAAACACACCATTACGAAATGGGATCAATTGTGCCAATTCTGGGTGGTTTTAATCAGCCCATGTAAAAGACTCTCCATAGCAGTATCTGCAGTGGATCTTTATTCAAACTTTACAAAGCAGAATTAGTTGAGATAGACTAAATGTGTATTAAAACAGGGGTTCCCAACCCCCGGGCCACATAATGGTACCAGTCAGTGGCCTGTTAAAAGCCAGGCCTCACAGCGGGAGGTGAACAGCTGATGAGCAAGCGAAGCTTCATCTGTATTTGCAGCCGCTCCCCAGAGCTAGCATCACTGCCTCAGCTCCACCTCAGATCATCAGACATTAGATTCTCATAGGAGTACTGGTCCCTGGTACCAAAGAGGTTGGAGACCGCTGTACTAAAAGACTGTATAGTTCTCCAAATAGAAAACTTAAGCTGAGCAATATTTATATATTTTAATTTACTTGTATATACAGGTTTCTCCAGCTGTATCTAGTCTGGCTATATATTAACTTTAGAATCACATACAACCTATAAGCCCGAATAGAGGCATGGAAACGATGTCAAAGAAATTGCATTGGATCTGGTCCCAATCTGTGGTCCCATGCCTTCAGCACCCCTGCCTCTCATGTGTGTATTTAAGGTGTCCTTGGGGTGTCTTAAGCAAGTAAGCCCACTCTTAGAGTGGCCCTGGCTCTGCATCCCCTTCCGAGTCCACAGGGTTCTTCTGTATCCTTCAGAGCCCACCATCACACGTGGCAGCCAAGGCAGTATGAATGGCAAGATGCCAAGAGCTGCTCAGCGTTTTCTTTTGTTGTGGAGAATGCTTCTTCCCTCTTTTCTCTCCTACTTTTTGGATGGTACTGATAGTAACAATGATAATAGTTTTAATGATAGCAGTGCATTATTGAACACTGGTTACTATGTGTCTAGTACTATTCTAAGTGTTTTACATGTAATTCATTTGATCCCCATAACAACCCTATAAGGCACATGCTATTTTACTGATGCGAATGCTGAGGAACAGAGAAGGCAACTTGTCTAAAGCTGTTTGTGACACAGTATTCTATAGAATTTTAGTGAAATAGCTGGGTTTTCTTACATACACATACACACAGAAGAAGAGAAAGATATCCTCAGAAATAATTAATATTTACAATCACAGACATACCTGCACACAAATACATATGTAAATGGTATCACACTATACAAAATGCTTTTAATGCAATTTTCTCACTTCCTATTTTTAGGCACAATATTATGTAATGAATATACATCTCCCAGCATCTTTTTAAACAGCTGCATTGTATTCCATTGTGTGAAGATACCATAATGTATTTGACAAATACCTTATTTTGAGCATTAATAGAGTTTTATAATTTTTTTCTATTCTACTAATGCTGAAATGAATCTCTTTGGGCCTGTATCTTTAGACTGTCTTATCATTTTCCTAAGATTAAATTCTAAAAATTGCCTTACTAAATCAAAGGGAAAGCACATTTCAATTTTGATAATATATTGCCCAACTGCTTTCTAGAAAGTTTGTTGTATCAATTTGAATTTACAACGAAGCATATGAGCATGCATGTTTACTGACGCCCTAGGCAACATTGGATACTATCAATATTTTTAATAATTTTCAACTTAATAGGTCAGAAATGACATTTCATTGATGTTTTGATTTGTGTTTTCCTGATAGCTAATGAGTTCCAGCATTTTTTAATGCTAAAAACATATGTATCTATTATTTTATGAACTGCCTAACCTGTCTGTAGGCATTTTCTATTGGAATATCTTCTTTATCTTATTGATTTGTATGAGCCTTAAAAAGATTGAGAAAACTAAACTTCGACTCATAATATCTCTTGCAAATAATTTTCAGTTTGTCTTTTCATGTTTAAGGTGTTTAAATAGATGACTGGATCAGAGCTTAATTTTGCTACTCACAAGTTATGGAATTTTATGTAGTCAAATTTCTTATTAGTCTTTTTGTTTCAGCTACATTTTAAATCTTTCACAATCACAAAATTACATAAATATTTATTTATATATTCTTTTATATTAATTTTTTCTAATCAAAACTTTAAAACATTTGGAATTTAATTTTGTGTAAATTATGGGAGAAGACTCGAAATTGTTTTTTTCAGTGCTTATATACTTGCCCCCAATCATATTTTATTGAATAATCCATTTAATAAATAGTTGATTCTTTCTCTAATATGTTAAACTGACATCATTAATATCTACCAAATTATTATACTTACTTAACTTAGCTTCTAGATTTTCTTTTTAGTTTTATGAATCTGTCTGACTACTTTGATACCATACCACAGTGATAATTTAATTTCTAATAGGGCAAGTCAATCTCATTACTCATTTTTCTTGGTCTTTTCATGACTATTCTAACACAATTATTCTTCTAAATGAACTTTAGAATAATTTGGTCAAGTTCCAAACAAAAATCTCATCAAATTTTAATTGGGATTGCATTAAATTTATAAATTAATTTGAGGAGAAATGACATCTTTAAAATATTGAAGCCTCTAATCCAGAAACAGGGAAAGTCTCTTGATTTATTAACATCTTTTATGTCCCTAAGTTAAATTTGTAATATTTCTCAGATAGATTTGTCATCTTTCTTATTAAGATTAGTCCTAGTTATTTTACATTTTTGTTGCTATTGTTTATTTGATTTTTAATGTATTTCTAAATAGTTATTTCTATTATATAGAGAAACTTCTTATTTTTATGTTAATTTGGTAAATGGAAACTATAAAGTGCTTTTCTTCTATTTTTCAGATGATTCTCATTTTTTTTCTGAGTAGACAATCTGAATCATGAATAATGTTAATTTAGTCTCTTTCGTAATATTTTGGTTAAATTGTTGTTTTGACACATATGTCTTAATATGGGAACCCTTTGGAGCAGGGGAGTTTTTGAAAAACTTGCAGTTCTAAAAAATTGTAGAATCATCGCTTTCTTTTTAAGTATTGTCTAAAACCAATTCAGCTGACCATTAAACATTCTCTAACTTTTGCTTTAATTGCGGGATTTTCTTTACACCGTATTTCATTCTTAAATTATTTAAAAATTCTAACAGTGAGAAAGAGAGCAATCAAGAGATTGAGATTGAAGTGGTCTAAATTGTGGACTCTGAAGTCAGACCGACTAGGTTCAAACTCTGCCTCTCTGTGTTACTTATGAATCATTACTATTTGGGGCTAATTATTTCACCTGCGTGTGGTTCCCAAATCTGTAAAATGAGGGAAATAATAGTTTCTACCTAATACAGTTGTTGTAAGGAATTACACACATGCATGTAGCACAACAGTACATGTTGAATAGCAACCTCTCAATAAACATTTACCATGTTTATTTATAATTTTGCTTAGTTACCAAATCTTGCTCTCACTTGCTGCTTGCTATCCATCAACAGGGCAATCTCAGCAGTTCTTCCTATCAGAATACATGAATAAAACAAATCCAATTCCAGAATCATTGATGATTAATGCATATTTTCATGGCAATTTCATGGGAAGGCAAAATGGTAAAACATTTTTGAAATACCCTTAAATTTTCTCCACTTTTCCCAAGGTTCTCCTTTCTGCAGTTGCTGCATTCTTTGTCTCTGTCCTCTGTCTCCAAACCTCGCTTTGCTACCTCCAGAACTGGTATTTTTTTAAGAAAAATTTTGTAACGGTAAACATACTGCAACAACTGTGAGAAATTTAATTAGATCCCATCCAATTTGAAGTTGAAATCATACTATAACCTATATCATTTCCCAGCGCACATCCCCCTGCCCTCTTCTTCCCTCCCTTGATATTTAATATATAGCCAATCCAGTAAGATTAACTCCTTAAATGCCTAAAAAGATAGAGGAAATCATTTTCTACATTTCAAATGAGAAACAACATTTGAATACCATTATTAATCAATGTAATATATTTATGTACTGGCTATTATACTTAGATACAAAAAATATAATTCTAGCAACTAATGTGCAATGTAGACCATTTACATAATCATCAGAGAAAGAGAAGACTGTTCTAAATTATTGGTGTTCGTATCTGAGATGAGCAAGAAGACGACTGGTTAGGTATGGTTATCTTTCTAGTAGTGCCCACCTACCAGCCCATCCCTATGCTGAAAGAGAAGTAATTTGATTTTTGGATTACATTAAAAAATCACTTATGAGGAAGATATCAATATGGTTTTGTGTTTCCCTATATTTTCTGATTAGATTTTTTGGTTGCAGGATGATATTTAACTAATAGGGGTGATAATGAGTATAGATGTCACATTCTTGATAGAATTTTCATTACATCACATCAAGGATACATATAGCATGTCTGCTAGCAATGAATTTCCTCAGTTTTTGTCTGAGAAAGTCTTTAGTTTTCCTTCTATTTTGAAGGATAATTTTGCTGGCTATAGAATCACAGATTGATGGTTTTTTTCTTCCCCTACTCTAAATAACCCACTCTACTTTCTTCTTGCTTACATGTTTTCTGACAAGATCTGTTAATGTCTAGCTTTATTGCATTGTATTGTTAGAGTGCCAAATGTATAATTTCAAATGAGGAAAATGTGTTGAGGTTTTATTAGTGGGTTAGAATCTAAGAATTTTTTTGGAAAATGCCATGAGCTCTGGAAAATGTGTCCTCTGTAGGTCATACAATTCTGTTGTAGTACATACAACTTTCCATTTAAATCTATGAAAAAATGAGACATATCTTTGAATTTCTCAATTGTACTTTTATTAATTTCTCTTTATAAATTCTTACAGCTTTTAAAAAATTTAAATGCTATGGTATTTAGTAAATTTAAATTAGAATTATGATAACAATTTTATATTGTATATTCTAATTAATGTTAAGTCACATTCTACTTCCTTTTTTCCTTTGTATGTCACATAAATTTTAATTTGAATTCTAATAGTATTTTAGACATTTTTAGGGTTATTTTTTATTTCTTTAATATATCTCTACCCCTGTAAACCTCTATATATCAACTTAGTTTTAAAACATTACCTGTCAACAGTATGCAGACAGCTTTGTAATTTTTGTATTATTATATTTTCTTTTAAAAAAATTTTCTATTGATTCAGAAACTACTCACTTTATTTTATTCTAATAATGGTTACCTGTATTTTTTTTTCTTAAAGCATACTGAACTTTTATTTCTCTATTACAGTGAATCAAATAAGCATTACCTATTGATTTCCCTACCCTATTTCCACCCATAAGCTCTAGTAACCGTGAGAACAGGCATAAATAAAGACTTGAACCTAAAACATGACAAAGTAAAATAATATAAGCCTCATTTCTCTCTCATTTGCTGTTCTGCAAAGGCAACCACTTTCAACTTTTTAGCTGATTATTAAAAATGTACTCCATAACACTAAATAGTATGTTTATACTGTTATATGTAGTCTCAACTGAATTTAACCAGTCCTTGTATAGACCCTCCCGAGCACCATTCACCCAAGTAACTGGGACTCCTGGTTCCTAAAAGTATAGAGTATTTTGTGATGTAAACTATATTCTCCACTTTCTCTGCTGGCAGCTTAGGATCCTGCTTTCCTCACTTAGCTGTGATAGTTACACTCATTCATTGACTTCTTGCCTTCCCAATTTTGTTGCTGGTATTTTCCTTTTTTTTTTTTTTTCCCATTTCCAATTTTTGTCTTCAAACATTATTTGACTCTCATTTTAGTGAGGTTTCAAGAAGAAATATTACTAGAGGCATGTTCAATCTGCTATTTTTTTTTTTTACCAGAAATCCTTGGAATTTTTTTAATCTTTGAAATTCAAACATGTTAACAGAATATATCTTTAGAGCATATCTCCTTTTATCAGTTCTACCTGTGTTCTCAGTCAGGAATTCGATTCTATAGATCTAAATTTTTCCTTCGTGTAAGGAAATCTATCTTCTATTATTTCTTTGCTCTTCTACTTTGTTTCACTTTCTAGAATTCTATTATAAACTATATCTTAGTCTATTTGGGCTGTTATAACAAAATACCATACACTGGGTGGTTTATAAACAACAGAAAATTATTTCTCACTGTTCTGAAGGCTGTAAAGGCCAAGATCAAAACACTGGCAGAATCTATGTCTATTGAGACCTTACTTCCTAGTTCATAGACAGCTGTCTTTTCACTGGGTCCTTACATGGCAGAAGGGACAAAGGAAGTCTTAGGGTCTCTTTTATAAGGACACTAATCCCATTCATTAGGACTCTGCCATTGTGACCTAATCGCCTCCCAAAGGCCCCACATCCTAATGCAATCCCATTGGGCATTAGGTTTCAACATGCATTTTTGGAGAATATGAACATTCAGTTTATAGCAAATAGATTGTATCTCCTGGATATATTCTTCATTTTTATCATCTTTTTACTCATCATTTTCATATGTTTTAATGTCAATTTAATTTTCTGCAATATTTAAAACATTATTCACTACTTTGTTGTATTTTGTGGTTTTTTTTTTTTGATAACCATATTTTTCATCTAGAAACTCCTTAATGATCTCAGATGATCATTTTCTGAGAGATGCAGTGCCCTCTTATGTATCAGTGAGAGCATGAATTACGGATATTTTTAAGTCCCTTCTTGGTTAGGGGAATGTACCTATTTCATAAAGGAATGTTAGTCCTGATTTTTAAGAATCATCCTCTTATATATGGACCAGTGAATGTTTTTGAATGGCTGTGATAGTTTTTTAATCTATAAATTTTTAAAGAAGTAAAGTACACCTGGGAAGAGTGTGGTACCATCTTTGGAAGCCACTGGGAATGAGTAAAATTTACAAAGTCTGGGAGCACTATATTATAGCTGAGAAAAAAACTGTGATGGGGAACTGAATGGGAGACCCAAAGTGACTCAAATCGTGCCATTACCCTCAGCAGAAAACCTCTCTAGATTAGACCTAGTTGCTCTTGAACTTGTCTGACTCACTGAGCTAAACTTATCTGAATCCCCTCTCTCCTTCATGGTTCAGCTCCAGGCCCTGTTTGTCCTTTGATACTTTCTTTAAATGTTTGACTCTGCAAGGATTAATACACATTTCTCATCTTTCCTGCTGCTTTTTCCAATAGGCAACAACTGTCTCCAATTTCATTACTGATATTTATATTATTATTAGTCCCAACAACTACTCCAATGCTTTAATTAGCATATGCATAGTCCACTTCAACTCTTCCCATTTAGTTCCAGGAAGAGAGAATACTTGTCATCTGCAATGGATGATTACCGACTTTCTTATTAAATGAATTGTTTAAAACCGGAGAGTGAATGCCTTTTGCTGTCTACAGAAAACTGTGTTGGACTGATGATTCTTTAGTGAAAATAACATTGAAACTCTACTTTGTTTTTTATTGTTGCTCAGAAACTCACACTGTATCACTCTGATGATAACATAGTCCAAATCTATAATCCTTTTCTTAAACCCTTATGACCAGATGTATTCAGAATTCCACTTTTTAAATAATTATTTTAGGAAGTTAGTAAAGAACAGACACCATGTGTTATATAACACTTCCAGCAAGCTTTGAGGCAGCACATCATGATCAAATGCATAAAAATGTATGACTGCTGACTCCGAATGGGATAAATAAGAATGACTAGTCTCTCCCAGATTATGTCAGGTTTTGTTATTAAAGGAGCTGTAAAAAAACTTATTCTCAGAGCTTTTATAGTCAAAAGATTATGGCCTTTTCTTGCTTTGTCAGTTTTATTCCATCAATTAGTTTAAATACAGTGATAAAACCTGACCTGGGAGGCAGAAATGAACACAAAAGACAGTAGGGTCTTCCAACAAATGATGGAGGTTAAAATCATATTTGGAAATGTTGTTCCATTTGTTTGTATTGACTGTTTCTTTCTAGAAGCATAGTTTGGGATAATATTCTTCATTATAGTCCAAGGTCATGGGGCATTTTGATGAGTATGACTGGGAGACAGAGTTTGATCTCTTGAGATTAAGACATTTTTACGAGGTGAGATGGAGCATGTAGGAGGGGCCTCTTGAGTTTACAGAGATTTCTTTATGGCTTCACCTTGCCTTTTTTTCAACACTTCCAAAATAATTCTCACTGTGAATAGTTCCAGTGATTAGGCCTGCAAGGGAGCTTGGTTCAATGTGCATTATAATTCATTGCCATCCCTGGGGAATGTTTCCTATCAATCCTCATTAAAGCTGTTATTTACAGGTCAGATGGTGGAGAGATTATTACACACATTTAAGAACCTAAAAAGCAGATTGTCAAATTATCCCTGGAGCTGGGGGAGAAGGAGAGAAAGTTGAGAAGAAAGGAAAGAAAGATGGAAGGAAGGAAAGAAAGAGGGAAAGAAGAAAGGAGGAAATGGAGTGGGGGAGGGAGGGAAGAATATTTTCTAATCTCATTCATTCCTTTCTACAGTTAAGTAAACAAAGCCCCAGAAAGCTGAAGCTTAAGCTCTGTGGTTAAGGTTCTAAGCTCAGGTACCAACAAGTTCTAAGCCTCCAGCTTGCCCCCTATGCTCTTCTCTCTCTCTCTCTCTCTCTCTCTCTCTTTTTTTTTTCTGAAAGCGTGGCAGAGGTAGGGCCATGGAGGGACTTACTCTTGTGAAGTCTCGTTGGCTTCTATTCAAATAAAGTTTAAGTGGAATGGCTTAGGCCTCTAGCTTGCAGATATGTAGTAAATGTTCCAACCTCGGTTCTACCATTTCAATCATGTTACCTGACTGCTGAGATACTCAGTAATTTCTAGAATCTCTAACACTAGCACCTCAGAACCAGGGGTCCTCAGGAGCCACTTCTTATTCTTGCAGGAAGAGGCAAAAAGGAGGAAGTCAGAAATCAAAGAGAAACTCTCTGTGTTCTCTTACAGTCCAGCTTGGCTCAGGCACGGGGAACCCACTGACCGTAGAGCTGTACGGGGCATGCCCTATGGCTGGTGTGGCAACTGCTCTGCACTCAGCTCTCTTTCTTGTGCTGCCTTTTCTCTGGCCCCATGTTCTTCCTACTTCAAAATCCAGCCCTGGACCTCTGGACATATACACTGCACTATGGTTTGTAGCATTTGCACCTTAGCTCTCTTTTGTGGGGCCTGCCTTATATCATCAAATTCATCCCTCCCAGGAAGTTCTTTACACCCTTATCATGCTTATTGGAGCCAAAGGCAGAGCTGGCAGGGAGCAGAGGAGTTAAGTGCTCCCTCGAGCAGTCTCTCCAAAGGCAGAAACTTTCAGACCTTGTGGCATGTAGGAAAGCTGGTAAGAGGCTGTGCCCCACCGGCTCCCCACCCCCTCACCCATCAGGATGGAAAGACGTGGCTGTGTTTCTACCTGGAGCCCAGTGCTCCTGTGACCTGACTCTTCTAGTGACAGGGAAATCCAAACCCTTTCCTCTAAGTCACACCTGGCCTCAGAGGAGGGAAGAGAGGGTAGGAGGACATTCTTCTTGCTATGGCTATAAAACAGAGCTTGGATGCCTTCCCCTCCCCCTAGGGAGAGTGCAGCTCTAAGAGGCGCCCTCACACCTGCCTGCATTTTAATTAATATCATCCCACCATCTATCAACAGCAAGTCAACATGCTTCACACCAGGGGAGAAAAACAATCCTCGCCTTGTCAGCCCTACTTCTCCAGGAGCAGCTGAGGGTCTCAACCCCACCTCCCTCCACCCCCACTCCCCCGACTCTCTGCAACCTCTTTTTCCCTGGGGGCTGTTGACAGCATGCAGTGCAGCTTGCCATGAAGATGGCTTTGGCATCAGAAGGTGGCAGCATGGGAACGTGGCAGAGTGGGTTGGGGCCAGCTAATGGTCAGGCGCAGGCATTAAGTACCAACTGCACTCAGGGCTTTCCAATCCTCAGAGCAATGCTATGCGATGGGAATTTCTATCCTCATCTTAACAGAGGAGGACTGGGATTTGGAAAAGTGCAGGAACTGCTGAGGTCACACTGCTAATATAGGTTCAGGCTGGGCATCTGAATACAGACCTGGCCCCTGGATCTCTCAGGGTGTTTCTGCCTCACTTCCCCCATACCCCATGGCAGCAGCCTGGGGAGGGGCTGGCCTTGAGTGCACTCTTGATGACAGAGCTGGTAGTGGCAGGGCCTTCCTTCCCTCATTGCCTCAGCTCCCTCACCCTCACACGTCAGCCACGCCCCCGGGACACTGCTCCGTGTACTGGACTTTAGAGTGTTTTCCCACATGATCAGCACCTTTTCTTGAGATATGAGATAATTGCCTGACTTTAGCAGCAGGGCGTGAGGAGCTCTCTCCATTAGATGGAGACAGGAGGTAAAAGTAGGCCAGACCACCTATTGGTGGTGGTAGTGTGGAAGCCTGTTTGTACCTATAGGTTATGTGTGCACATGTGTCCACGCCCATGGGAGTGTGTGGGAGTCAGAGCGGTATGTAGTTGTGACCAGGAGTATGGTCATTAGTGTTTCTCCATGCATAAGTGGAACAGCCTGCGTTGAGCGTTTGGGTAGGCCGTCATTCTAGCTTGGTGACAACATTATGGGACAGAGTGGCACAGATCCACCCAGGCTGTCAAACTTCTCTGAGCCCCACTTTCTTCATCTGCAAAAGGGCAATGAGGTGATTCAATGGTATGATATATGGAAAACCAGTATGGTACTTGGCACATGGTAAGCACTCAATAAGTTGTAAGTGCTAACTAGAGCTAAATCTACCTAATTACCATATCATCCATCTTTTCCAAGGAGATAAAAAGACTGTCAAATGTTTCATTGTAATCCAGACATGATTGCTCCCCTATATTTCCATAGTCAGTGAGCCAAGGAAGCAGTGAAAGAAAGAAGTCTAGTCCTTTGTAGCTAATTCCTAGGGAACACTCACTCAGTCTTAGGGGTCACTGCCTCCCTTCCAAGGGCTCAGAAAGACTAAACCTTTAATAATACTGTCACATGTGACATACTTCTGAAGCCTAAAAGAAAGAACCTTACTCTCCCTTCCTCTTCATAGGGCTAAAAGACATGTCCTTTCCTGAGCCTACCTTTTCCCCTTGTTCTTCTTGGTGAAATTCTAGATTCTGGAAAATCTTCATCTGCCTTTAAAGCTGGCTTCTGTCATCTTTACTAAAGGAGACCCACTCAGCTGGGTCCTCAGCTACTTGGTAACAATTGTCCAATTTCCAGTCTCACTTCCTTTTATTGCACAATTGCCTGAGCAGGTGTCCTCCGCGGCCCCCCTGCTCCCTGCGAGATAATGACTTCTTTTGTGCTCAGCCCAGCAGGAGTGGTCGTCCTGGAGATGCTGCTGCCCCTTACTCTAGGGACTGAGTCTCTCTGCCTGCCTAGGAATTCTTTCTCAGGTGATTCTGATGGAGGTACTCAGCCCTTCCCAAAGACATAGGCCAGGAAAGCGGGTCTATGAAAAAAGCAGGTCAGAGAAAAGAGCTAAGGCGAGGGAGTGGAGGGCAGACTACGAGTCAGGACTTCAAGTGTCAGAGAGAGGAATTCCGCTGTGTCCTGGAGAACATCTCAAGGTTTCCTAATCCAGATAAAGATGACCATTTCCTTTTCAGAGTTCCTGAGCCATCCCTTTTCAAGAATTATTAGATCTTAACTTCTGTTGCCCCATTACCTTTGTAGAAATCTGGTTTACCTCTCTAACTCCTTTTTTATTTCTTTCCTGGGTTCTCTTTGATTTAGCTCCCTTGGAAACAGCTTCTCAGTCCAAGGAAATAAAAATGCTTTCTGGAGTGGGGAAGTTACCGCAATGCCCACTTGGCAGTGCCAGAGCCCAAGATATAAAAAAGGACAAGAGCTTTCTAGATGGCGCAGGAAGATAGAGTAGAACAGAGGCAGGAAGAAAAGTGGTAAAGATGATAGAAACAAAAATAAAATACTTTCTCTTTCCACTTTTTCCTAAACCCGCAGGCCTCTCTGGTGTGGATCATCGTGGTGGGAGTGATGGCAGGAAGTGGGCTGGACCACTGTCAGGGAGATAGTGGTGACAATAGTAGTGTTGGGAACGGAGGTGATAGAAGTGATATTAAAGGTACTGAGGGTGGTGGGCGTGATTAGAACCGTCATCTGGAACCATCATTCTTCATACTTCATGTCTAATCCAGCCCTACCCATCTCATAATATATAAAGGAAAGGAATATGGACTTAGGAGTCAGAATTCCTAATGCTTGTGTAAATTTATAAATCTTATTTTGTCAGTTCTCAATTTGCTCATCTGTAAAATGTGGAGATCGGAGTAGGTGGATTCAAATGTCCCTACCAGCTCTTAAATGGTAGGATTTCAGGATTTCAGATTCAGTTCTAGATCTATTTTCTCACAAACACTCTAGGCCACAAATCTCCCATTTCTCTTTGTTTTTAGAACGCTTGATGCCTAAACCAATCCTTTCTTTGGTCATCAGCTTAGACCGCTATGCTAATAGCAATGTCCTGGTCTTAGGCCTTGGGCTCCTGTATGGCAAGGGCTATTTTTGGTTCCATGCCTGGAACAATGGCTCACATATAATAGACATTCAGTACATGTCTGATGTTCCCTGGGGATGAAGACTCAACCAACAGTTACTGCATTCCAGGCCATGACCCAGGTCCTGGGGATAAAGAGATTTAAAGGAATATTTTCTGACTGTGAGAAGGTGGCAGGCAATTCAATAAAGCACTGTGTGATCAGTTTTATAACACAAAGAACAAAATGAAGTGGCCTTGCTAATGAGGGGGCACAGGTAAGGTAGGATGTAATGATTTCATGTAAATCTTGGAAGATGACTCTTGCCTCTCCATTGACAAGAAGAAGGCACTCAGGCACACAGAATTGAAACACCACATGTCAATGTTGAAAGGGTGGACCTAGGGAATAGTTGACTGGTGGGAAGGCTGCAGCTTGACTGTGAAGAGAGTGGCAGTGGAGGGTTTTAGGCAGGAGTACCACACATTCCCAGCATTTTCAGAAAGGCCCTCTGATGGCAGGTTAGAAAATGGACTTGGATTCAATAAAACAGAGGCAGAAAGATGCAACAGGAAAATCTCTTAAGTGTAGGCTTTATCTTGAGACCTGACAAAAGGCAGAGGTATTAGGATTGAAAAGGGGCAAAGCGCAAAAATTCAAGGGGGACTTAGCAGGAGGGATCTATAAAATTCAATGACCTATTAGATCTAGAGGGTAAGGAATGGGGAGAAATTTGTACTGGTTCTAAAATTTCTTGTTATGATATTAGACAGGAGGTGGGAAGGAGAGTTGATGATGATGAGATTAAGATGAAACCATTTCTCGTTACATCTTTGATCTCAGTGTGGTACAGATATGTAATAGACACTTGAAGAGTAAACCTCTTTCTTCCCATCCCTCCCTTGCCCACTTCTCAGCAACTCATGAGGTTCTACTGACCTGAAGGATGCAGAAGCAGGCTGGGAGGAGAGAGCAGAGGGGTCTCATGGATCCAGGTCATTGGTTTTACTTCTCAATGACCAAATGCCTCTGTCCCAATGAGACCCATCTCTTTTTGAAGGCCCCCAAAGAGGTCTCAGCTTGATGTGGTTGAGTAGTGGGCTCTATTTTTTTTCTTTTTTCTTTTTTGGGGGTGGAGGAGTGGGGAAGGGGGCTTTTTCTTTTTTTGGACTAAAAGCAATTTCCATTTTATGCCTTTTGTCTCTTCATCCAAGCAAATGCCGGTGGGATCTGGCAACCTGAGTTCAATAGCCAGTCCTTTTGGTCTTTCAAAGGCTATGAATGTAATAAGAGCACTCAACCCTTCTGAAGATATGCAAATCCGTGCATTTAAAAGATTTACATTCATCCTTCACAGGCCCTGAAATATAAATATGAAATACCCAGAACCTTGTCACTTCAGTAATAATTAAGCTGATGGCCTATTATGTTCGATTGCAAATCAATATAGTATCTTTTGGTGCCACTTGAGTTCTTGAGGGTTGGCACGGGGCCAGCTCCAGTTATACAATTGAATTGCTGCAGCTGCCTGGGAAACTTCGCTGCCATTCCCATTCAGGAAGAATAGGCGGGTAACAATGGTGACCAGCCTCCCTGCAGTAATTGTGTACGAGGACACATTTCCAATGGGGTTTTTGTTCAGCAGGTGCTGTTATTTTAGTTTAATTTGAATTCTGAAATATGGAGGAGAGAAGGAGACTAATCTTAACAGCATCTAACCTACAGCTGTTCGAAAGAGGCCAGCAAACAGCATATGTTGCTTAGATGGAAATCATAATTACTCATTCTCCCTGGGCTGTTGGCCCACCAACGTGGAGCCTCTGAAATTAGCCAGCATTTTTCCGGCATTTTCCACAGTGGTGAGGCCTCTGCAGAGCTCGAGAAGAGCTATTCTAGAGTGGTTCACCCGCCAAGAGGCTTTTGCTGCTGCTGCATCTCCTCCTTCTTTGTCGACCTTCTTTCTCCTTCTTGGTCAGCTGAGATGAGTGGCGGATGCTACAGAAAACGCATTCTGGGTTGTCTTCCTCGTTTGAGGCTGCTGTGGGGAGGCATTGGGAGCACTGGAGACGGTTGGTGGCAACCCCTGCACCAGACTCTCTTAGGGGCAGAGTGACCCATACCCCTGGGTCAGAGCTGTGTGGGCAAGAAAAAAATCCGAACAGTAAGAATCAGTGTAGATGCTCTGATTGGGATGAGAAATAATGTCCACAGGGCTTGCTACCCTCTCTGAAACTTTCCAATGCTTTGTGTTTTTATCCACATCCTCATGACATCCCCCAGAAAGAGATGACGGTATTTCCAATTGATAGAGAGGGAAGCTGAAGTGGTGGGATAATTCCAAAACAGAAATGACAAGCCTGGAATGTAAGTCCTGGAATTTAAAATCCCACGTCCTTTTCTCATAATCAGATGCCTCCCTTTTTTACTCTAGTGACTTCCTTTAGCTCCCTGGTTGACAAAAAGTCCTAAAAAATCAGCTTCCTTCATCTTCTAAATCTATGGTAATGAATACTAGGTCATGTCCAGATTCCTCTGGGCTCTTCATCTGAAACCGATGTTTGCCTGATTTGGAGGCTGGGATTAGGAAGTCAGAGGTGTGGCATACCAAATGTCAAGGCCTCTTTCTGGTCCTCCTTCTCACCTTTTCCCTTTCCCTTCCTTCCTTCCTTCCTTCCTTCCTTCTTCTTCCTTCCTTCCTTCCTTCCTTCCTTCCTTCCTTCTTCTTCCCTCTCTTCCTCCCTCCTCCTCCTCCCTCCCTCCTTTCTTCCCTTTCTCACTTCCATCCTTCCCTCTTTCCTTCTCTGCTCCCTTTCACATTTACTGAGCCCCTGCTCTAAGACAGGCACATGACTAGGCCCTATATAGGGAATGCAAAGATGAACAAGGTAAGTTCCTGGTCCTCAACAAGCCTAGTCTGGAAGCAGATGAAGCCCCACGAAATAGCAAAACAGCTTGACTGTTGCCCTAAGAGTGGGATGTACAAAGTACGGGGGTCCTGCATAGAAGGTTTCATAGGGAGGTGACCACGGAGACAGATCGTGGAGGATGTGCAAAAGTCTTGCAAGTGGAGGAAAGAGGACATGGATTCCAGCCCTGGCATGAGTCACTGGTCTCACCCTGTCATGGGCCATTTATTGATAGGGAATTAGGGTATGAAGGGCTTGGGCAGTGGACTGATTTAGCTAGGCCCTCTTCAGGGCATCATATTCATTGCTGGCAGCCTCAGGACGAACATTCGATGTGAGGTGTGACCTGAAGAAAAGGGCAGATGTGTGTAGCAGGGATCTGGCTCATGTGTCTGTTGTTAGTCCCTCCTGGCCTGAGAGTTTGGTGACTTGCTAACTTGTCCTGAGTGTGGATGGAATGGTGCTTCAGCTCAGATGCTGAAGCCATCAGGAAAAATGTGGGCAGTTCCTAGAGCCCAGGGCCTTGAGGCTCACAGTGAGTCTCTGCTCTCTGTCAGAAATCCCTTTACCCTTTTTTTTTTTTTTTTGCCAGAGGCTGTCACTTCCTCAGGCTAACATTCATTCTCACCTTGTCCTTGTTTTGGAATGATTTTGGCTATGAGGTATAGAGTGAGCCCCAAAGTCATACCAAGCTCAGGCTCAGCTCCCAGAGAGGTTACAGGTCTCATAGTTAGGAGCATGGCTTTGGAATAGTATAGCTCTGGGTGCTAGAACAGTTCTAGAGAGGATGTAGAAGATAGTATTTAAGGGGATGGACTTTGAGGTCAGACTACCCAGGGCTGAACCCTGATTTTACCACTTCTAGCTTCGTAACTATCACTTAATTGTCTTATCTACAAATGGGAGACAGATTGTTAGAATTGGTAGAATTATTGTAATGGTTAAATTAAGTAGTACATTTAAAATATGCACAAGGCATGGCACTCAGAGCCCATTAATTTTTAGATGCTCGTAGTGATGTAGAAGCAGCAGTAGTAGTAGGAAAACAGTAATGGTAGTGGCAGGAATAATAGTAGTAATGGTAGTACTGTAGTAATAATAGTGCTAATGGCAGTAATGTAGTAATAGTAGTGATAACGATAATGTAGTCCTGCCAGTGGTAATGGTAGTAGTGGTGGTAGTAGTAGAGATAAAGGTAGTAATGTAGTAATAGTAGTGCTAGTGGTAGTATTTCTAATAACAGAAAAGTTTCTACACCTCATCTTAACTGAAAACTGGGCAAATACTATCTCTCTCACATCTGTGATGATGTTAAGAAATAATTCAATTTCACAGACATTTCCTGAGCACTTTGAACATATGTGAAATTGTCTATAATCCAGAGTCTGTCACATGGAATTTCACCAAATGCTAGATAAATATGAATGTGAAAGCCCCTAGTGGGTTAAGTAACTGGCGCTTTCCTCCACGATTCTTCCTTTGCAGACAAAGCCTGGTCTTTCAGAGGAAGGAAGCTAGACCTCAACAGTGTCAACTGCACAGTATGAACCAAAGGCAGGGACTATGTTGTCCCTTTCACCACTGGTTCCCGATAGCCCAGCACTGTGCCTAGTGTAGAGACTATTTAAGTAAGTAATAAATTGGTTTAATGAACACTTGTTGAATAAAAGCTGAACGAAAAATGCTGGGCTGCCTACGTAAAAGACCATGGGGATCTTAGAAAGGTCTTTAGCAGAGGAAGGTTATGACTATTTGGCTCCTAGACTTCGATTAGGACAGGAAGGAAAGAAACTCAGCTCTGGAGGCCACCTTGGATGCAAAAGCTCTGGGTTCCCTTTGTGAACGTGGGGAGAATCTGCTTTGGAACAGCCCCTCTGCCTCTGTGTTTTTACTTTAAGCAAGCCAAGCAGACCCAGGAAGTGTGTGGGTGGGAATTTATTTTGGCAGCTCAAGCCGGGAAGGGAAGCCAAAGCCTGAGGCTATTGAGTGAAACAGCACATGTTAATCTCAATCTATCCCTAGTAATCCCAGCAAACATTTTGATCCCAGGAAAGGGTAATCCCAGATTAAGCAGCTTCTGCAAGGACCTTGTTTGGGTGTAGTTCAGTGATAAAAGGAGGATACAAGTGAGGTATAGGGAAGAAACAGTTCGTCCGTGTGGCCATGATCACACCCAGAACCCCATTCCAGTCCCCAGATTGCGATGTTAGGGGAGGAAGGATCCCCTGAACTGCCAACGACTGAGGTGACTGCTTTGCATCTAAGAGCATGAGCATTGAAACACACTGCAAAAAATTAATTAATTAATTAATTAATTAATTAAAAGATGAAGCAATCTCTAAGAAAATAGCAAAGATACTAAAATACTTGCTCTGTTAGGCCCTGGCACAGTGGGATCATGAAGATATGGCTGAGGGCAGGCTGTCTACACTAGGAGTAAACAATCAACTCAGGTGTCAGGGTCACTTCCCAAAGGCATCGGCATGGCACAGGTGGACCCTGGCAGCTCTGATTCATGAGGTTCTGACTCCTCTGCTGATTGGTGTCTCTCTCCATGGATGTGCCTCCTAACCTTCCACCCCAAGAGGTAGATACTTCTCCACCTCTTTACAGTTAATAAATAATCAAAGAATCTTTAATTTTGATCAAGGTGGAGTTATTGACCAATGGCCATATATTCCCTTAATATATTTCCTTGTGCGTGCGTGTGTATTATAAATAGAAATAGAGATAGATGTTATGTTCATCTATGTCTCAGTCATAGCATTTTCAACACTAAAATAATTTTAATTATCACATAACATCTCTTTCTATTCCCTTACCACACACGCATCCACTAGACACTCATTCCATTTTATAGATGGGACAACTGAGTTGCAGGGTAAGGAAGGGCCTTGTCAAAGCATCAGATGAAGCTGGACCATGACTTACACCTTCCTCCTGAAGCTTCATTGCTCTCTGCCTCCCGCACTCAGGGTCCTTTTTTTTTTTTTTTAACTATTTAAAAAGTGTGATGCTTCTAAATCACCTGTACATTCTTTAGGATGAGTTTTACTTGTATCTAGTAGGCTGAGAGTAATGTTAGCCTTTGAGATAAATCATTACAGGCACAAGATAAAGAGGATGTCGTCACGAGTTCAAAGGAAATGAGGCCAAAAGATTAAAGAGCGCGTGCGCGTGTGCATGTGCGTGTGTAGATATATAAATATATGTGTAATGTATACATATAAGTATATTTATATAAGAATCTATGTATAATATAGATATGATGTATAATATCTAATGACATAATAGCTTCTTATTCATTCACTATGAATTTGTGATTATGAAGTGGAAAGCTTAAATTCAAATCTTGATTCTACCACTTGATTCTACCAAAAGATGAATGGCTTTTGTGTAGTCAACCTTTCTCAACTTTAATTTCCTGGCATATAAAATAAGGATAATAATACTTACTTCCTAGGGTTGTTGTGAGGGACATATAAGATCATATGCTGTGTTAGGAATGCTTTTGGCTTTGAGTGACAGAAATATTCAGCTCTAGTGACTTAAACACATAGAGAGTTAATTTTCTCGCACAAAGAGATATCTGGAGGCAAGCACCTGCTGGTTAGTAGTTCAACTCTATGTGAGATGATATCTATGCAATTCCCTTCTCCTTTCCTTCATCGTTGTAGTACGGCTGCTTCAACTCTTTTCATCATTTCCGCAATCCAGTAGGAAGTGGTAAGGGAAAAGAGGAGTGTTTCTGTTAGGAAATCAAAAGCTTTCTGAGGAATCTCACAATAGGCCTCCACTTATTTATCATGCCCAGAGCTGTGTCACATGACCACCTTAGGCTGGAAGTTGGCAAAGAAGAAGAATTGGGAATGATCAACCTACTATGTCTGCCAGCATAAAGCCTCCATACTAGGACACAGCTGCATTGGTGTTGAATAAATGCTTTCATTTATCTTCTTTCTGAAAACTCCTATGCATGTGCCAGAAGCTCTAGAATAGAGGGAAAATGGTAGGTCTGGCAAATGGCAAAAAATGGGCTGAGATGCTTATCATTTCCTGGGGAACTGGGTCATTTGTTGATAGTCTTGCTCACACAGGAGACTTTATTGAACTGGAAATCAGGGCTACCTGGTAAGTGAGGTGAGCTCTGCCACTGAGGACTACTAAGGGACAGACATCCCACCTGACCCTACCCCACCCACCCTGGCTGGGCTGCTGAACACTTCCACCTGGATCTTGATCTTTAGTCTTAGCACACTCAACATGTCCACAAACACCTCGGCATCTGGGGACACTGAATCATCTTTACCACTGGGTGACTGTCCATTAGGGGTTACATCAGCCTCCTCCTTCCTTGGGCTCTAATGCTGTTAAGAGCCATCTCTTTGAACGTGAGGACCAGTTCCTGGCAGATTGGTGGCTTGTTTCTTCCAAACACAGGGCAGTGCTGATGGCAGAGGGACAGTCAGACAAGGGAGAGGACAGTGAGTTGGAGAGGAGAATTTTGAAACAATGGGAGGCAGAGTGAAGTACAGAGGCTCTGAGAAAGGGTGTATCATCTGGACAAAAGCAAGGTGGGTTCTCATCCCTGCTGACTCTCCTCTCTATTTTTCCTTCTGGTCAGACCAAAAACCTGTTGCTCAGTCCTCTCCAGTGTCTCATGCATCTCGACTCCTCTTTTTCTCATCCCTTGCTCCTGTCATGTGAATTACAGGGACAGCCTCATCCTGAGCTACATGATCGTGGTCTTCTCTTCAAACCAGACAGGAGCCTGACAGTGTGGAAGGGGCACTGGTCTTGCTGGAGTCAGGAGAGCAGAGTTCTAAGCCTGACTCATCTCCACTGCCCAACCATGTGAATCTCACTAACTCATCTGTAAAATAGGAAAATAATGCCATCGCTGAAGAACTTCTGTCAGGACTGAGATAATCAGTATTTTTGAAAGAGACTTCATGGACTACAAGGGCTAATTTGGTGGGGATTTGGGTAGGAAGAGATGGAAGGAGAAGGTGTGCTTCAGGTCTCTTACTCAAGCTTCAATAGGAGTAGCTTTTAGCTCCTATTCTCTTTTGTATGTTGGGCTTTATTCATGTGGGAAAAATGTTTCTCTGCAAAGAACAAACAAACAAAACCCAAAAAACAAAATACAAATCAGAACTCACCAAATTATATCTACCACTTAATATTATTAGGCACTTAATATAATGACAGTTTCTTCTCTCCCGACTCAACCTCTTTTTTCTTTGAAGAATGGCAATTGCCATTTCCAATGGCTTTTGCTCCATGCACTTTTAAAAGTTTAAAAAAAAAATACACTAAATGCTTGCCACTTGCTTCTAATTATAAGAATGGTTGGTCCAGTGATTCTGTGTGTTGAGATCACAACTCCGGTGCTTATCTCTTAATCCATCAGTTTCAAATGACCATCCAGGGACTCATTTTTCTTTGGTGTGACTTCTTTCTGCAGCCAAAATTTCCTGGACCTGCCTGAACTCCCATTTCCAAGCAGCTCCCCTTTCACTTAGCTGACTGATAAATGGCCAACAAGGTCTGGTTTCGGCAATGGGCACATTTCACTAGAAAACAATTAAAGTGGCCGAAACCTGCTGAGATCTAATAAATATTCACTCATCCGCCTGAACAGATGCCAGTTACAGCAGAAAGAAAATACAGCTCCCAAAGTGAGGGAATTTGCTCTGGTCTAGAGCTCCTAGCACAGGTGTCGAAAGAAAACGGGACGAAGTGAAGATAATATTGCAGTAGGAGGGGCATCAGGGATCAGAGACAGAGTGCAGGTTTCTATCCATGTGAAAGTGATACCCAAGGATCCTGTGTATGGATTTGTCTCCCTTTAAGAGAAAATGGTGACTTGGATGTGTTTAAGCTCCTCGTTAAAGATTGCATAGTTAGTATATCTTTGGCTTCCCCATAGTTCCAGAACAGGTCTCTTAGATTCAGAGGGTACTTCCTGAGTAAAGCTTAGAGTGTTCGTGCTGCAGGAGATGTGGGGACACTCATGATGCTTGTAATCAGATACTTCTGCTCTCATTGGAGGCATGACCATTCCAGGCAAAGTCCAGGAAGATCTAAGAATTCTGAAATTTCAAAGGGGAAATCACCTCTGTCTGGAGGGGATTAAGGACACCTATGGCAGAAGGAGCATTTATAATGGGTACCAAGATGTGGAAGTGGGGTGAGGGCACTGGAGGAAGAGGAGATTATGCTCACAAGGGCCAGGAGGTGAGAGGGTGCTACCTGTGCTGGGAAAATCCTGTGGTTTAGAGACAGAAGATCAGACCAGTTCATAAGGAAACTGAGGTTAGCTATCACTCTGGAATTTCATTAGAAAATAATTGGCAGTGTGAATTTGAACACATAACTTTCTTTCTTTAAACCTATTCCATTCCATTCCATTCCATTCCATTCCATTCCATTCCATTCCATTCCATTCCATTCCATTCCAGAGAACATATTATTTCATCGGCATGGGTTTGAATGGGCCCAGTGGGATGGGACAAAGCAAGAGAATAAAGACACAGAGGTTGGAACAAAAGCATCCTGAGGTCACCTGCCTCCTGTCTATCAGACTCGGTATGGATCTGAAGAGCACAAAGCCTTGATCTTGGCTCCACCTCCTATTTTCAGCCGATGCCTTTTCAGGCCTCAGCTTGATATTCTTTATTCTCCCTGCATTGCGCTTCAGGTCATGAAAGATGGGAATTACTAAATTTTCTAGCTTCCTTCTCTGCGCCGACTTGGACATACTTTTGTACCAGCTCTCTAGCTCCCTAATCTCTGGGTAAGTCATTTCATCTCTCTGAGCCTCAGTTTCTTCCTCTATAAAATGAGAATGTCAATCTCTACTTCAAAGAGTGTGTGGCTAATACATTAAATAATGTTAATTAAGGGTTTAGAAGTATGTCTGGCACATATTTGACACTCCATATACAGTTGTTTTAGCGGTAATATTATCAGTAGATGGTGTGGTTGTTAATATTACCATATTGATCTCCTTCATCACTCAGTCCCCAGTTGCCAGGATCCACTGACCTTGAACCAGCTGGCCAGAGTCTCTGCTGGTCTTCCTCTGCTGATGTGGGCTGCTGACAAGATTCCTTTTTGCCATGTGGCAGAAAGGACTGAGCTAGAAAGATGGGGGTAGGGTGGGGTGTACCTGGCTGGGAGGCCAGGACTTTCTTGGCAGTAATTCATGAAAGTGATGGTGAGACCTGGGGTAGGAGCAGCAGATAAAGGAGGTGTTGCCTCCTGGCCATCCAGGACTCCCTGGAGAAACCACTTTCCGAGAAGGAAATGAAGTCTCTTTCCTCTTTACTCTCTCTTTATTCCTGCCTCACCCTTTTTTGCCAACTCTGGGCTCCAGCTGGTCTGGGAGGCAGCTCACCTCTGCCTGGTCATTAACAGTTCATTTGCTTAAATACCCATCATCATTACTGCCAGTGGCTCCTCAGGGCACCATTGCATCCCAGAAATTGCAGCAGACATTCTCCTCTGACTGATGGCCCCACTCTCGGCCCTGCCACCTGCTAATGACTCCTGGGCTGACAGCCCAGCCTGGGGCAGCAGGATGTGGAACACTGAAGGAGATCTACCTTTCTCCTTGTGAGTCCCTCTGACCCTCACAGTCCTGGGAAGGACTTGACCCTTAAAATGATGATGCCCCCAAACCTCCCAGGAATGAGCAGAAAAGCTTAGAGAAGAAAAGCCCTAAGAGGAACCAGAAGGTGTCCTCAGCGCCCTCCTCAAATCTCACCACCTGTGACCTCTTCCCTGCTCAGGCCCAGGGTATCCGTGTCTTCCTTACAGGGCACTTTAGCATGTTGGTAGGTGTGAGCCCAAGAGAAAGGAACGCCCCCTGACTTGAGCAGCACATCGTGCCGGGCCATGTAGAAGCTCTCTCCATTCTTCAGGTCTCCACACTCCCAGGTTAGTGGGGTTGTGAGTGAGTTTCCCAAAGTCACACAGCCAGGACGTGGCAGAGTCAGGATTCAAACTCAGTCTGGTCTGAATCCAAGGGCCGTGCTTTTTCTTCTGCTTTCACATCTATGAGGTGACTCTGCCTTCTTATGCTAAGATTCTCATTTTCTGCTAGATTCTAGTTTGAGTGGATTTCTGTTATTGCAACTAAGAGAGCCTGTCTAAAACACCTCAAAGACTCGAAAGGTTAGTCTAAATTCTACTTGGTTTATAAGGTAACTTTTGAAAATAACTGTATAGTTGGAATATGACTCATTTTATTTCCTTTATAATGCCATCGCGGATGATTTATGGCTTTTTTTTTTTTCCTGAAATAAAATTGTCACATTGTGTCCAGGGCCATTGAAATAGCTCAATGTAGTTGAAACAGAATAAGCAAAGTGAACTAGTAGAAGACGAAGGGAGAGGATTAGCAGCTTCTCTATAACTGTGGGTGTAACAGATTATGTACAGCTTTATAGTGAAGAAGAGTGTTTAAGTTTCATTCTGAATTTTTTAATATTTATTCTGAATGACACGGAAAGCCATTGGGGAGATTTGAACAGAGGAGTAACATCATCTCAATAAGTTTTAACACAATCTCTAGGTAATGTATTGAGACTAGATTGTTGGGGGCAAGGTGTGAGCAAGGAACCCAGTTAAAAGCTTATGGCAATAATTCAGGTAAGGGATTGGGCAGCCTGGGTAGTTGAAGTGAATGTGGCACAAGTGATTGGATGTGGCAGTGATGAGTGTCTGATGGATTGGACCATATCTACTTTGAGAGGGCAGAACAGTGATATGTAAGCTCCCATAGGCTTATCCCAAATATAAATTACTAAAACATCATAAATTTGAGATTGGTAATAGGGAATCTATTGAAATTAAAGTTGTGTGAATGTAAAAGTTTTGAAATTTTTTTTATGAGGATTCCAGGTGACTTCTTGAGAAGAAAGGATTCAGAGCTAAGCCTCTTCATTGTATAGATCATGAAAAGAGTTCAGTGGATATATGATTATGGGGATGGACAAGGGACCCAGAACTGACCTGGCTATCCCCTTGGGAGGCTGGTGCCCTAGCGAAGTGGTCGAGTGAGTGAATTTAAAGAGGGGAGCCCAGGCCAGGGGAATGGGCTGAGCAGATCTTAGAGGAGAGGGGGTCATTTTCCATGGCCCCTTGAGGACCCACTGTGTCCTGGGCAGGCCTGCTTTAGCTTCCATGGCAGACCCTGTAGCAGGGTGCTCAGCCCCATAACTTCCAGCTCAATAAGCAGCGAGAACACATCCCGGCAGGGAAAGGAGTGGTCAGCAGCAGAGAGTGGGCATCTGTTTGAATTGCCCGCATATCTGTCTGGACAGCAGGCCTCCAGGTTTATACCTCCTCTGATGTTAGAAGGCGAACATAGATCATGGAATAAATCTCACTCTCCACCCTGCCAAGTGCGATGTAATGGCAGAGCTGTCAGAAAAGACACTTGGCAGAACGCATCTTTCTACTTGGCATGATATAATTTGCACCACCTCTACTAACTTTTCCTAACTGTTTCCTAAAAATAGTGCTTCAATTAGAAACTGACACAACTTCTGTTGGGGAAGGTGTGAACAGCCGTGAAACGCTCTGTAAGGAACAGGTGAGACCCAGTAGATCATCAAATGCCAAATGATACACTATAATGATATACTATAATTGGTTATTATTAAAATAGTCTATTGCTTATCATACAGTAGCTAAATGGCCTTTCTGTTGCTCTGTAATTACCCAGTGATGTGTGATCTGTTTTCTTCTTTGGAAGCTGAGTACCAAAGGTATCTGAGCAGAAGCTGTCACAACAGTGGAAGAGAGCATGGAGAGGGGAGGGTTTCTGTCAAGGTAGAGCTGAGTAGGTTCTTTCAAAAATCCCCAGCAGGGCCAATTGCTCTGAAGGGTCCCCACAGGGCCAGGGAGCAGAGGATATGGTTCAGTCTCTGCAGGTCTTACCCTGACTAGCACTCCTTCTTACAAAACCTTGAAGCTACCTGTTTTGAAGTTTTCTAAACATTTTTGCTGCCAGTGGAGATAAGACACATTTGTGTGGGGTGAGGAGGGGTTGGGAATGCCAGTCCCTGCTTTTGCTTCTTCACTGAATCCAGTAGGCAATCCTGGACCTCACGAGAGGGTGCTAACATCTAGTCTCTGGAGTTAAGAAGTAAGACTCGATGGATCTTAGGAGAGACCTGGATTGGATCCCCAAGGAGGTGGAGGGAACAGAGGTATCAAGCTGAAGACTCAGACCAGGACAACATGAGAGAGGAGAAGAAGGCAAGGCCAAAGGAATCTGAGAGATGGAAGGTAGGTAGCAACCATGGGTCTCAGATAGGAAAGAGAGAGCTAGACAGGGAGGGACTTATCCTGAACCCCATGCCGTGGTGATGTCTGGAGCTTAGGTGAGAGTTCTGGTCTTCCGAACCCATCTGGACTGGCCCAAACCGGAGAATGCTGCCAACAGATGTGTGTGGAGGCTGGGAGCACAGGAAAGAGGAGGGGTGCAGGGCCCCCAATCCCCTCTTCCATTCCCACCCCCAAACCCTGTGCTCAACAGGCCTCATCCTGACCCTAGGGCAAAGTGAGAGGAGGAAACAGTTTCGTGGAAAGAATCTGTGGGGTGGGGGCGGGGCATAGAGGGAGTTCCTGTGGCATCCGAGCTGGTTCATCTCTTCCTGGGTGTAGCCAGAGCTGTGGTTATAGTGGATCAGAACTTGGTCAGTGAGATGTACGCACATCAGGAGAAAATTACTCAGGAAAAATCTCTGCCACTTCTGGCTTATTGGCTCTCCTTCACGGGCAGTGGTAGGTATTCTTTTCGACCCGACTAAACTCAGAGTCTCACACACTCTAGGTGCTTAATGAATGTTTGTTGAATAAATTTATAAATAAATAGGAGGATGTACAATGCTTAGCATTACAAACGAACCATTTCCATTGTTCTAGAACTTAAAGATCTGGCTTGTGTTACTTTTTCTGGGAAGTCTTGCTGGACCTTATCAGGAAGAGCAGGGATGTGTTTCCGCAGCACTGTGTGCATGTGTGTATTGTCATATCGTGAGTACCTGTTGAGGTGTTTTCCTTCCCAACAACAATTTCCTTACCTTTGTATCCTCAGGAGTTAGCACATACCTAGCATATTGTAAATGTTCAGAAAATGTTTGCTGAATGATTAGGACACACACACACACACACACACACACACACACCCACCCACCCCACCAATCTAAACTCTTGAAAACAAAGGTAGATTTTTTTTTTTTTTTTTTTGGCCCTAAAGCCTCCATTCCCCTACGATCCATTTCAACTCTGATCTCAATTTTTTTTGGAGAGATTTCTTTCCCCTTGTTACTTATAATAGGACTATAAATCCAGATACCTGCTCTTCTACCATTGAAGCCAAAGTGGTCTCTGAGGGCTTGTCAGCCAGACCCAGGGGTAAATATGTGATCAAGCTTGGCCAGTTGACGCTCTCTCTGAGGCATCTGATTTCTAAGCAAATGTTATAAAAATGAAAGAGGTCATCAGAGTTCACTTATCTCTGCAGTTCCCTGATCTGATTACTCCTCCTATGAGAATATACTTGTAGTTCCTAATTCTACATTTATTTGCTTCTAGCCTATTTCCAAGACTGGTTCTCCAGCTCTCCCACTAATTCATTCAGCTCATTATCCATCCAATAATATCCTTATATGTCAGCCAGAGTCGGTTTTGTTGCTTGCCACCAAATTCTTCTGACAGTGTCACAAATTCACTTCTGAGCATGAATAGATACTCAAACAATGGACTGCCTATGGAATAAATATATTATGTGCAGTGGGTCCTCATTTATGGCTGCCACTCACAAGTGTTCACCGAAGATATTTACTTTTCACAAATATCACTGAAACTCAAGGGTTCTAAAGCAAATCCAGATTTCTCTCTTGGCATCTCCCAGATTGGGAAGAATAAAATAAAAATAATTCTGGAAACTGACAAAGATATTTGGATGGACATTTAGACTCTGGGATGCCTGGACCCTGCCAACCTAGAGGGCTTTTTCTATCTTTGCCAAGGGGAAAGGTGCCAGGCTGCTAGAATAGAACCACCTGTGGTCACACCTACCCCCAGTGTGGGTCTTGGTGACAAAGATGGCAGTGAGTGAGGAGGTGCCACATCTATGCACACCCAGGAAAAGAAAAGGCAGCTAAACAGAGATTTTCCATAGAGCTGTTTGATTTTCTAGCCAAGAACTGACAATAAAGGAGTTTGGAAAACAAATCTTCCAAGAGACCATTTCCCCTGGCCTCCACCCTGGGTATGGAGTGGTGACTATTATTAGAATTAATAGAATATCCAGTGCAAGGTATTTTTTGTTTGTTTTTGAAGACACTAAATATGTTGGGCAGCAGCATCCCTCCTCTCTGAAAAAGTTGAGGACCAAACCAGGTGGGTATAGATGCAGCCCTGCTACAGGAGCCAGGATGGTCTTTGTATTGCACATCTCAACCCCCCAGGGCAGATGCTGGGGTTTGGGGTTGAGGTGCTGGATGACCACCAGGGCCGTGGGTGGGGATTGGCTCTTAATATCCCCCAAAAAGCATTACTGTAAGCCAATTGTTCAGGGAAAAATAAGTTAGTCAGGAGCAGTGAAAGGAAAATTATCTCATCCTGTACACCACAACTCTATAGGGTAATAAGAATAGTTATGCTGTAAAATCTCTATGTCAGCTCATTAAATATAGCAACCTATGAAATGTTTTTATACCTATTCAATAGAGCTCAAAGCCAAGGTCTAGAGGGGTTAAAAGTCGTAATGTTTAATAGAGGAGATCAAACTTAAGGATTATTCTCTGATTCCAGATCATCTGCTCCTTTTCATCTACCATCCTGATTCCCTGTGGTTTTGTGACTTTGGGAAAATTCTTTTTGTTTTCAGACCTCCATGGCCTCACCAGTACAACGGATCAGTTCAATCGCCTCTGAAATCTCTCCCTGCTAAAGTTATATTTCTCTAGACTGAGGACCATTGTACCCATTAAAGACAAGGCAGCCACCTCTTGGTTGATTCAAGTACCACAGGGAAAGCTGGTTCTTGCTCACAGATGGACCAATGTAGGTCCTATGCTGGAAGCAGAAAGATGCATGGAGTCTAGTCCGATAGGTCCCTGGTCTCTGATAGGTGCTGTGGGGAATTTAGGGGAGAAAGGAGGTTAATTGTGGGAAGACTGCTTGGGGGATAGGGATGGAACATAGAATTTTAGCTAGCTCTTAAAGTGATGAGAAGAATTTAGAAAAGGAAAAGCACTTTTGGCATGTTAGAGAATGATAGATAATAATTGCTAAAATTGAATAAGTAAGTAATCATCTAAGATCTTTGCATATGTTAATGACATTTAATTATCACAACAATCCTATGAGAGATGCAATGTTATTATTTCCATTTTACAGATGGAGAAATGAAGCCTCCAGAATCTTAAGAAACTTGCTTGCAGTTAATGCAGATATTCAGTGGCAAGTTTGGCAATTGACTCTTTCGTGATTTTTCAGGGTTGAAAGATACAGGGAACAAGTGAAGGGCAAGGAGGCCAGACCACAAGTTCTGTAGGAGGGGAGTTGAATCAAGGATGCAGTAGCAAAGGAGTCCTTGAAAGTGTCAGATCTCAGAGGAGCTTGGAGGGCAGAGCACAGGGGAGTTGGTGAGGACAGTTTCATCACTTGTCCATATTCCTAGCCTAGCAACTCCAGCTTGTGTCAGGGTAATCACAATAAGAGCTCATTTTTTATAGCTCTTACCAGGTGTCGAGCATGCATATACCTATTGTACTTCAGACTTTCTATACATTCACTCTGTGAATCCTCACAGCAGCCCTTTGAGGCAGCTCCAGCTATTGGCCATACTTTAGATGAGGAAACCGAGGTCCAGAGAGGTTAAGCAACTTCCCCAAGGTCTTTAAGCTGAATGAGTGGCAGTCCAGCTACAGAGTTTGTGGCACGATAACTCTACACGCTGCCTGGCGGGCCAGAGGAGTGAAAAGGACATGAGCCTGGGTCCAAGTCCCAGATGGGCAGCCTCTCTGAGCCTTAGTTTCCACATTTGTAAAGCAAAGATGACACTACCTCTGCCAAGGGTTTGTGTGAAGGTTACATAAGATGTCTAAAGGAAACTGCAGTCCAGGCGGGTTTGGGGTCAAAGGCAAACTTACTCCAGCTTTCCATTTCTTCCTCTTATTCCCCAAATCTTTCCTTCCTCGGGAATCTTTGGATTTCCAGACTTTCTTTCTGGGATTGTTCGTAACAAAGCAATGTGAGGAGTTTCAATCCAAATTTTATTTCCCTAGAGGGGTCTGACTGACACTTTCTTTACTCATTCAGCTCAGAGATGCTGAGAGCATTGAGGAAACATCTGGGGTTTTCACATATTGCCTGCGTCTTTTAAAGAACAGCTCTAAAATGTACTGGAGACTCCAATGCTTAAAATAGGCCCAAGCAAATTCTCCAATGCCTATAACTGAATAGCAGTTTGAGGAAAAATAACTCCAATAATGTTGCGCTTTAAAATTATAGTATTAATTGTGACTAAGAGTCTCTATTTTCAATCAAGAAAGTGGCCTCATCATAAGTAAAGTAGCAAAAGAAAAAACAAAAGAAGTCAAATATTTTCAAACCAACTGAAGTACAAGGCATAGTCTGTTCCCAGGTAGAGGATGGGGCCAGCCAGCCTTTCAGAGGCTGGGAGCTCACGGGAAGAGACCTTTTTGTAAGCATCCTTATACTGCAGAGAACAGAGACCCAGAAAAAAGAAAGACCTATCTAATGCATATCTTTCATTGTGAAATGAGGCCCTTCAGCCAGATGATTTTTAAGTTCTTTTTCCAGTTCAGGTATCTCCCATTTTACAGATGAGGAAATTGAGGCTGAGAAAGGTAGGCATCAAGGATCCTGCTACTTATATAAGTTTGAGCTTGTGCTTGGGGGACGTAAGGAAGCCTAGGCTTGAAGCCCTGCCTGTTGGTTATGGCATAGGCATTCAGGTCACTCTGGAAAAATGGCCGCAGGCCATCCCGAAAGCCACTTGCACTCACCATCTATTGCTGGCACTTAAGAATTCACATTTCTCTCACTTGCCTACAACACGTTCACAGGTATCTGGCTGACTATCAAGTCCACAGTTAGACATGTGGGTACCAGATGTGCATAGCATTGCATCCAGCTGTGCTTTTGCCAGCTGTAGGAGGTACCATATGCCAATCTCTACCTATCAAACATCTGAAGAGCAGAGCCTACAAGAAAAGAAACACCTGACATGGTACTAAAACAAACTGTCCATTTGACTGACAGTTGCAATGCCCTGAAAATTCACAACAAGCCTAAGTGAAAGCTAGAAGCTGAATTCTGGCCAAGATATTCAAGAAATATTTATTGAGTGCTTACTCTGTGAGAGGCACCATGCTTGGTGCTACAGACCAGTGAAAACAAGACAGAAAGGACCATAGGGGAACTATGATCCCCAAAGCAGCCAGGACGATCCTTTAGGAAAGTCGATCAGATCACGCATTTACTCACTCAAAGTAAAAGTCACAGTCTCTAACATGACTTGTATAAGCTCACCTTCTTCTGCCTTCCTAACCTCAATTCCTAACACTCTTCATCTTGCCCAACCCACTCCAGCTCCACAGACTTCTTTAGGTTCCTAGAACAGTGTGTTTCTTTAGGTTCCTAGAACAGTGTGTTTCTACCCCAGGGCCTTTGTACTTGACATTTTCTCTAGTGTCAAGTACACAATAGGGACTCTCAGTCTTAGTTTCTTTCCTTTTTCTTTTCTTCCCTTCCCTTCCCACCCCCATGAAATATCTAAATTTTTAAGAGTGAGTCATTACAGTTGATCAAAGAAGGAACAAAGTGGGTGGTGGCTTAGCTCCTTCCCTACTCCATTGTAACCTCAATATTGTGCCTGTACCTACACTCAGCTTCAACTTCAGATCTGGACTTCAAGTTAGAAAACAGACTGACGCTGGACTGATCTGAAATTCTCACCAGCATCAATGGCTGGCTTCTCTTCTCTGCCCCTAAAAGAGTGGGCTGGGCCACTTCCCAGATACATCCCAGGGAACAGGCCTGCTCTGTGACACTGTCAAGAAGCAAGGAGCCTCAGGAAAGTCACAGACATAAACAAGATAAAGCCCGTGACCTTCCAAGGCACTTGGGCCTGTGGACCAGAGAACTGTCAATGGCTCGCCCCTTGTTCTGATAACAGAGGGTTTAAACATTCCAGGAGATGTATTTGTCTCTGAGCCCAATTGGAGGGCAAAGGCTGAGCATCCTTAGAAGCTGGGGGTGGGGGAAGGGAGAATGCTTTTGGGAGACTCTCCAGGGCATGGAGCCAGCCTCACTGCCCTTGCTGTTCCTGCAGACCAGACGTGGGGCAAGGAATTCAAATTTGAGGAACTCACCTTCCAGACCCTGCCTATTTGGCCTTGCTAAGGGCAGCGGTGCTGGAGGAGATGCCAGAGCCGAGATCTCAGATCTCCAAGGACTCAAAAAGGCTCAACAGGGCATGGGTAACCAGCACAGGAAACAAGAAGGGAACAAAGGACAGGCTTTAGGACTCTGAGGAAGGAGGCAGTGGTTCTGTCTGGGGTTGTGGGAGTCCAGGAATATTTCAAGGAGAACAAAGCCCCTGTGTGGGGCCTTGAAGGTCTGGTGTGATTTTGACAGATGGAAAAGAAGTGGCATAGAAATCAGTGTTCTTGAAAGCATGAAGGAAAGCAGTCGCAAGTTCAAGTCAAGGCACCCAAAGAGTTGCAGTGAGGGGTGAAGATGAAATGGTAGATCCAGGCTGGAATAGGAGGGGTCTTGACCCCTGGGAAAGGGTTTGAACCCTAACCTAGAAGCATTCAGAGCCTAGGCTGGCTCACCAGTAGGGCGGTAACAGGCCTTGCTGGACTTTACATGGTGGAAGGAGGTGTGCATGGGGAGAAGGCAGTAGTGGGGTTGTGATATTCCAAGCAAGAGGTGGTGAGGCTTGGGATACAGCGGCAGCCATGGCACTGCTGGGAAAAGTTGCTGATTTTTTGTTTCTCCTCTTCTAAGATGGTCATTCCCAGCTGTGGTGCCACCTATGTGTGTACTGAACACTCTGTAAATGGGTTCTGAGGCAGAAAGAGTACCCAGGTGTAAGTCTGTATCCTACATCTGATTAGGCAGAGTTTACCAGGATTCCCTGGAGCCCAGCCAGGTAAGGGCCTGGATGATCCTTCTAAAACATGAAAATAAACACATCCTTATGCTCCTTAAAACCCACTGTTGGTCCTATATCACTCTCAGAATAAAGTCCAGGCTCTTTGGCTTGGCATTTAAAGCTTCATAAAACCTGTACTTACCTTTCTTGTTCCATCCTGTGGCCCTCTACCCCCTGCCAGGTGTGTCTGCACAATCAAATCACCTGGGAGACCTTTTAGAAATTCCAAAGGCCAGACCAATCCGCTGACCAACTGAATCACCATCTTCAGGAGAGGACTCAGCTCCTCAGGTGACCCCAGGCAAGCCTGAGAACCTAGATCTAGGGCTTCCACCTAAGCTCCAGTCACACCAGGTATATTAGCCTTTTCCATTACAGACCACTTGAAAATCTCAGTGGTTTACAACAAACATTTATGCTCATGCTCACATAAAAGCAGACCGACTGCAATTTGGCTGGTAAAGATTGGTGGCCGCTCTGCTTCAGGCTTCAGATCAGCTGGGCTGGACTCTAGGCTGCTCACTGCATTCAGGTAGTTCTATAGGTGTCTCACCTTCCTGAGAGCAGCAACTTTCCCAGGGCAAGTTTACAGGCTGATGACAGAAATGCAAGTCCCCTTGAGAACTCGGCTTTTAGCTGGTACCCCTTGGCTCCCACTCACATTTCATTGGTCAAAACAGGTCAAGATGGGCAAGGCCAGTATCATTGCGGCAGGGAAATAGGCTCCTCTCACTCTCCTGCTTTGTAAGTCACATGGCAGGAAGTTAATCTTGTGACTTTGGAGGGGTCGCTTCTATGGACCTGCTTCCTCATGTGTAGAATGGAGAGCATTACACTGAATGTTCCATAAATGCCCATTTACATCACCGCTCATCCCAGCTTTTCTCATCCACACAGACGTTAACACACATATGCACAACCATCCGTGTCCACACTATACATGTTAACCATGAATATTATTTTTAAATGCTTCGTAATCTCCAGTATGTTTCTGCACACCCACACAGTCATCTTCACTTTCACATGCTTATACATACAGTGTGTACATGTGCATATATGAATTACTATTCAAACACAGGTTTCCATGTGGACCTATCATGCATATATACAAAAACACACAGATGTACCTGATGCTTGTGTGCACTCACTCACACAGGCACATGTATCCTCAGACATGTGTGTTTACAAATACACCTTTCCGCACGCTCATTTACCCTCACACACACATTCTGTACCTCTGTGAGAACAGCTGTTTAATCAGAATCAGGGCCTGCTGAGGAAGCTGTTGCCTGGCCCCTGGGGGCAGCATTAGCTATTTGCTGCCCCCATCATGGCTGGCTATACCCAATGTCCTCCATCTGCAGACCTCAAGGAAAAAGGGCCACAGAGGAGACAGGCGAAGCTGTTTTCTCTGCAGGCCTGGGACTCGCCTGGTGAGACAGGGCCAGGGAGAGAGAGCAGGAGACAGTGGTGCCAGCACTTTGGACCCTTTGACTTTACACATTTTTCTCCAACCCTATCCCTACCCCTCATATCCTTGGTGTTAATAAGTGGGATAACCAAAAAACTTATCATCCAAATCAGTACAGCTCTGAGAGTGAAAGAACATTATTAACAATTACTACAAACAAAAGAATTACCTTAAAAGGTCACTGGCAAAGAAGGATGTGTGGTCCCCCTACTCAGGAGAGACCGGATCTCATATGGTTACTTTGAACTCGTGTTGCAGCACATTTCAAGGACAGTCCGAGATGAAAGAAACTTTAAGGTGGAATCTGCTCATTTCTTCTGAAACTTGCCTGTGTCACACAACACGATGGTAACGAAACAGGGTGCAGAACTGTTTTTCAGTCTCATTGGTCCTGGGAAGCAGACTTAGAGATCAGATCAGTGTGCAAATGCTCACTGAGAGAAGAGGAGGAATGGACAGGGGACAGTGGCCTCTGCTGATGCCATGGGGCGCTCTAGTGCTGGGGGGCTCTTCAAAGCTGCCCAAATTAGGACAAGGAGACTGAGGCTTTGTGCCTCCAGGGAAGAGATTTGACCTTGGGTGAGGGAATACCTTGTAGCTGAGAACAACCCCCCCAAGAAGGACCCAGCTGTGAGCCCCGCAGCTGCGTCCACTGTGGGAGTGAGTGGGCACCTTTGTCCTCAAGGAGGAAGTGGGCAGCACCCCCTGCATCCAATATTCCCTGCAGCCTGGCTGTCCCTGAGCAGCAGGTGGGATCTGGCACCCACTTCATTGGTTCCACAGAGGTTGCTGGAATGAAATGGCTGGGAGGGGGCTGCCCGGCTGAGGCAGCCCCCTCCCAGAGCTGCCATCTCCGCTGCTATAATTTTCACTCAACAGAACTGTCACCGTTGCTCACTTTGGTTCCATCCTCAATCCCGCTATGCTGCATGATAAGGAAGAAGGGGAGACCAGTAGGCCATTGCTCTGTGGTGAGAAAGTAAGATTCTTGTGACAAAACAGTTCCTGGGTCCATCTCAGTCAGGGAAATGGGGGCATCTTGAGCAGAGCAGAAAGGAAGCACCCAGAGCACTGGCTGAGAGGAACTATGCAAATTTATTCTAAAGCTTGAGGTAAAAAATCAAAATGAGAAGTTTCAGACTTTCCAAGTAGAGGGGAGACACATTCCACACAGGCTTCAGGGTCCAACAATCCTGACTCAATCCCAGTTGTGATGCCTGCTTACAGGAGGGCCTTCAACACATCTCCAGGTGACCCATTGTGAGAATTCTGTAAGGCAACCTGGGAGCCCACTTGAGAACAGGAGAAGGAGCAGCAGCGTGCCAGCTCTCTGCCAAGGTCCAGCATGCAGCATAGCTGGTGTCACTCATCCCTACGGCAGGCCTGCGTGGCGCTACCCATGATCCCATTGTACAGATGAGCAGACTTGCCCCAGGACCCAGAGCTGAATTCAGACTGAGACTGTGCAATTGCATAGTCCCTGTCCTTTTCAGTGACCTCTACTGATTATTCCTGACATGAGGCAGCTCATGACTTCAGTAGGGATAGAATTTTAAAAATGCTGGCCTGTAGCAAAACTTGGCATTTTATTACTTTTTTTTTTTTATCATATTGAGTGCAATCAATGAGAGGAGCAAAATCCTAAAATTCCAAGAACTTCAGGGCCAAAAACAATGGCTCCAGAGATTTTTCCATTCATTCACATGCACATGCGCGCACACACAGGCACACACACAGACACACATATGGGCATACACAGACAAGCACACACATGGGCACACAGGGCCCCACACAGGAACACACATGACACACACACACATATAGGCACACAGGCACATACACATGAGCATACACACACAGACAGAAAGGAGTGCACACATACACTCATACACACGACCTCAGAGTTTTTCCTGAGGGCCCTGTAGAATTGTTTTTTAGAAAAGGGAGCTAATGGCATAGGGCTCTTTTGGAGAGCAGATCAAATGAATTGTCAAATTTTGGGTGAAGGGCACTCTAACTTTGTTGATCATCAGTGGATGCTAGCTAGGCTGGTAGTAGGGATTACTGACTATTAAGTGCAGCTCTTCCAATGTGGATAGCTGACTTGCATGTGCCAGGTTCCTGCTAGGGAGTTCATAGTCTCCTGGAGAAGATAAACATAAAAACAGGAAATTACAGCATGTTAGTAAAATTACAAGATGAAGTAGTAGAAGCAAGTACAAAGTCCCCAGATAACTTGAACATGGTGCTAGCTCTGTTTCGGAGGCTCAAGGAAGATTTGCTGAAGTATCAACTGATCAGGTTTTGCAGGATGAATAGGAGTTTTTTAGAAACTACCATTTAATTTTACTGATTTATTTTTTCTGTCTAGAGAGTAGGGAGCAGGAAGCAGAGGAAAAGGACTTATATGTATTTGTACACATACTATTTGTATACATGCCTTTGACACTTTATGTACATTTGGACATTTTAATTCTCATAACAGCCTCGTGAGATGGGATTTTTGCAGTGAGGAAACTTAGGATCAAAAAGAGTAGATTAAGTCATTTACCCAAGGTCACACAGCTAGCAAGTGCTGGGGACAGAGACCCCTTCCCAGTGCTTTTGGCTTTAACTCCATGGCTCTTTTCCTGCTTCTGGCTTCTATAGCTGACAGGAGGTATACGTTAATGGAGCTTGTTTGTGGCAAACTGTGACTTTTTGAGGTAGAATGATGTTAAACCATTAGAAACTGATTTAGCAAATGGCCTTACTCAGAATCGACCCTACAAAATCTCCTCATCTGCTCACAGAATCTCCAAGTCTCCAAAGCACTGTCCTATCCACCCAGTCCTCAATCCAGGCCTGCACCTTGAGTGGGGAAGTCCCTTATCTGGTTCATCAGGGACAGAGCCAGGACTAGAATCAGTCTCTTGACTCTCATTCCAGTGCTCTCTGCATGACACCAGGGTTGCCCATATCTCTTTTGTACCTCTTACACTGTGAGGAAGAACACTGGTAGGCCCTGGGGACCTTCTGTATTCTAGTGTAGGATAAAATGGCACTTATCACAGGATCGGGATCAAGCTTTGTAATAAGGAGTATGGTTTTGAGTTTCTGTGCTGACTACTACTTGCTTATGTGATGTTAGTCCATGTTACTTAACTCTTTGAAATTTAAGTCATCTGAGAAATGAGACTTAGTGATAAAGTCCTACCTTATAGGACTTTTGTGCAAAATAATTGGAGTAACATTTCCATATAGACGAAATACTTGGTATTTACCAGATGCTTAACACAGTACACTTTTCTTTCCTTTATCCTTCAAAGCATCACAACTTCTGTCCAGGATACACAGGGTTAACCTCACTCCCCCAGGGACCTAGGCATTCCAATAAAATTAGAGATTTTATGTCCTCGTGCACTAATGATCTATATATTGGACAATCTGAATCCAGAGTCATGGAGCAGATCAACTTTTCAAACTGGGTTCAAAAAAGCCCTGAGGTTGTGGGAGGTGGTTCAAGGGTGGAGAACTCAGTAATCAGAACTTCAGGCCACACACACCCTCCTCAAGTCAACAGAAATAGTATCTCTTTGATGTGCTTTCTTGGTTGGTTTCTGTGTAGAATTTCATTTTAAGAATGAGATCAAGTGCTGAAAACAAAATTGAAAAGCTCTGTTGGAGAGAGTACTAGAGAGTTTAACATGTGAGCTTTGCATCTCAAAATAGTTTGGTTTCTCACTCTTTTTCCTTCCCTCCTGCGCCTCTTAATAGGGAAAGCCCAACTCCAGAAACTTCTCCCAACCCCCTTCCCCACATGGAGACCAGTCACAAGAAAAAAGATGAACTGAGGTCTGTGCCGCTAACAAGGGCCTGGGCCTAAGATGACAAGGTGAGAGCAGAGAAAAGTGTTGAAAATAAGCAACTGACTGTGGGAAGAATCTTGTTCCACACCATTCCTCTTCCTACCTGCCACCCAGTAAGGCACGGACTTTGGATCCAGACATAGCTGGGTTCAAATCCTGAGTCTGTCACTGATCAGCTGCTTGACCTTGAGCAAATCATTAACTCCTACTCCTTCCAGTCTTCACTTCCTCATCTACAAAATGGGAATACTAGCACTCTCATAGAATTAAGTATGAATGTATATATTATATACACACACATATATATTTTAAAAACACTTAACATATTATATGGAAAACAACAGATACAAACTAGCTACCAATGAATAAACGTCAGTCTCTATTCCTACCATATCTGTATCTTCCAGACTCATATATACATTGGGATATTGGGCTGTGGAAAAGATTGAATGAAATTGTGTAAATGAAATTTTTTGTGCAATTCCTGGCTCCCCGTAGGTGTTTCGGTAAGTCATCTTCTCTGCACACTCCCCGCCCTCTGCACAGTCTGTCTGTAGCCACTCCCATGCTGCTTGCCTCATGGCTAGGTGATTGACTCAGTCTCAGAAAGGGCCCCCATCCCTGACTTCAATTCCCATTTCTCTGGCACATGCAATCACCCTAATCTTCTTCCAAACAAATGAGCAAAACAAGACGAGTGGCAGAGCTCAGCGAACAGGTTCCCCGGTTCCTGCTTACAGAAGCAGTACCTGATTTAATTCTTCATTTACTTTCCATAACAATCCATGAGGTCGGTGTTAATAGTCTTGCTTTCCCCCTTGTAATGATAAACTTGAGGCTCAGAGAAATAAGCAGTTGCCTAAGCTTCCTCAACCCTGTGGGGCGGTAGCTTGAGGTCCTATCAGGTCTGTCTGCAACCAAAGAATCTTCGGCAACATCACCCTGCTCCCGGAAGTGGGCAGGCTGGGCACTGAGAGAGGTGAGGTCTGGATTCCAGCACCAGCTCATCATCGGTTTGCTGCACTTGAGCCTGTTTCTTCCCCTGAAAATGAGGAGAAGAATCCTTTTCCTTCTTACTCCAGATGGCTGCACCCAGGTTTCAGGGCCAATCCCCAATGGTCCGTGTGCTCACTGTCCTCTGTACCCTTGCTGAAGCTCTCTCCTCCGCCTCAACCACCTCCTCACCCTGTGTCTATCTACCTGGTGAATTAAGCTCCAAGATTCCATCAATCAACTGTCACCTCCTCCAGAAAGCCATCCTAGATAGCTCCACGCAGAGTCAAGTGCCTCCTTCCCTGGGCTTCCGTAGCCCTGTGTCTAAACCACAGCATGATTCTTTTCCTGGTGTACACATTTGCTTGTAGGACTTTCTTCTAGCAGACTGAGAACTCTCAGGTGTCTCATTTATCTTTATACCAGTGTCCATCATAGAATATTTGCTCAGGTAAGGTTTATTGAATGAACTCATTAATGGATAAATGAAGAAAGAAAGCAAGGGAGAGAGGGAAAGAGGAAGTCAATGAATGAGTGCAGGACTTTGTTAAGTTCCAGCTTCGCCTTCCATAACTTAGGATAAGTCATTCTTTCAGTTCTATTCTCATTGACTTCAGATCTCCATAGGGATCAATGGCCCCATGCTTAGAGCATGGTATCCCACACCACGTAATCAGGGTCTGACCCTGAGAATCAGCCTTAGGGTTAGGCCCCAAGTCTCTGTGACAATTATCTGCCCTGCCACCAGCCTCCGTTCAGAACATGGCTCCTATCTTACCCTGGCCAGATCTATTTCAGGGCAAGTGCCACTCCTCTCCCTAACAACTCCTGACCTCTGCCCCCGACCTGCCACTCCAGCTAGCTGGTGGCAGGGCCTGTTTGCTATTTATGAACAGGCCTCCCTGAGTATGACTACCAGCCAAATTTCCCTGTCTCTATATCCCACTCACCTGCTAGGTTAGCCTCCCATTATAGCTAGGAGAGGGCTATATCCTCATGTGCCAGGCTTTACTCAACATCAGAAGTCTCTGATGTCAGCTCTTACCCCTGAGTCAGATGCCCCACATATGCCCAAACCCTCAGGGCAGCCCCTGACCAGTGTCCAGCCTTTTCCCGCCTGTCAGTGACGATCTAGCCGTATCTAGTAAAATCTGGAAATGGATGAGAGAAGGCAGTCAGAACCAGAGAACACTTTCAATGAAGGTTTGGATGTGGGCACACATGGAAGGTGTTCGAATTTGACCAGGCCGTGGAAATGAAACTTCATATGTGGTACAAACCTCAGGCTGTGTTCCTTTGGACAACTAATTTTACCTCTCTGAGCCAAAGGCCTTTTCATCTGCAAACTGAAGCTAAGAACATATGATAACTACTTCAGAGGATTGCTGTGAGGAATAAATTAGATAATGCATGTAAACCTCAGTGCTCGGTGCATCCTGAGACTTCAATATACGTGAGCCTTTTTCCATGTCACTGTGACTGTGGTCCTTGTTACTGTTGTTGCTACTATTGTCATTAAGAAGGGTGCACAGCATCCCCAGGTATGTCTTCTGTGCTTCTTCCTTTCCTCAAACTGTTCATTAATATTCTGAAGACTAAGTCAGGGTGGCAGTAGCAACACACCAGGCTTCAAACTAATCAACTTCTTGTCGTTCCAAATGAACTTTTCTCACTAATTCTCAGATCTTCTGCATCTTGCCAGTGGGGGCATTTTTCCCGCATAATGAAGTTTGGGCAGCCCTGGCTGGCCACTGCCAGCTCTTGCCTGGCCCCAAGTGTGACCTCCACACAGTCACAGCTGTTCCCAGGCACTGTGCTGTGACCCTCCCTCCATCGTCTATCGCCTTTTCAATGGGGGGGGCGATACAACTCCAACAGATTAACATGATGTCCTTGTAATTCTGCATCCAAGACATATGCCATCTTCCTTCAACACATTTGGAAGGAGGGCCAGTTCAACTTTGTAAAGACCGTCACTTATTTTGAACGGGAAGAAAATAATTTATTTGGTCAAAAGTTGTGTTTTTTCCATCAAGGGCATATATTTCCCTTTTGTAATGGGAAATGGGTCCTTTTAGATCCCCCACATGGTCCACTCTCCAAAGTCATTCCAGTATGGGACTTTCTTCTTCAGTTTATTTTGGTGAGCTAAACCAACAACCAAGAAAACGAGTTCAAAAATAACCACACAAATGAGGCGAAGGTGAAGAGGCAGGTGCATTAGCAGGATTCTCCCATTTCTGGTATTTCTGAAAGAACCGTAAGAATACCCTTCATCTGACTGGAAATCAGTTCGAATTCTTTCTACCATGGAAAGAAATGTTTTGGAGGACTCCTTTCAAGATCTGGGCCCTAGCTTTCTACTTGGAAACCCTACTATAGTTCCCAGTGCCACCATCGCTCAACTAAGAGAGCTTCCCAGTATTTTTCTAACTCCGTGCTGGGCCATCTGGGACACCAAACATGGGGACACCTCTTGGAGGCTGAAATTTGTCGGTGGCAAACCGGAACATTCATGACCTTGACTGAAGTTGCAAAATCTCAGGCCCAGAGAGATTGTGCCTGTGGAAACCACCATGCACTGCCCTTCCCCCCTCTACCACCCGTGAACCATTCTCAGCATGGTTAAGTTCTTCGATCTGGAAGGCACGAGTTCTAGGCCACATCTTCAGGCATGTGAACGGTGAACTTGTAGACCATCTCAGACATTCAGACATTCTCAACATGACTAAGAGAAAGGGCATGTAACTTACTCAGTGTCACACAGCTAGAAAGTAGCAAAATTGGACTTCGACTCTAAGTTTGGTGCGACTTGGAATTAGGCCTTTCTGCTGGCTGAGATCCCAGTAGTTATCTACTTTCTAGAAAGCAGTGAACTTTGCAGACTACAGTCAGATCCACTGCCTTGGGCTCACTTCTGGAGTACTTTTCCAAATTACAGGCATCTGACTGGGAGGGTGGGGTGGTAATGTCCCTAAATATTCGTGACACTCAAGCTCACACTTGCAA
Source organism: Pteropus medius (assembly GCF_902729225.1). Classification (NCBI taxonomy): domain Eukaryota; kingdom Metazoa; phylum Chordata; class Mammalia; order Chiroptera; family Pteropodidae; genus Pteropus; species Pteropus medius. The sequence continues at coordinate 2,018,591 of NW_024353906.1, read as the reverse complement.
AGAAAAACTGGATCTCAATCCCCATATTGGACAGATCCTGTAGGAACTTTATTTAAAAGTCTAAGAAATGGGGAAAGAAAGTGCAAAATCATTAAGGCGGTGGTAGGCTTACAGCCTAGGGAGAGAGCATCACCGCTCATACCTCCCGCACTGGGCTGGGGATTGCATTTGTGTTTAATAACAACTTTGATCCCTCTGCTGGCGGCGGTGGTCATTGAGAAATCCTGACATAAAGAAGGTATCAGGGAGATAAAGTTCTGCAAGCGATGATTACTAGCACTTAAGTTCTCTTTTTGTTGAAAGGAAGAGTCTCAGATTGAACAGTGCATTGAATGATATGACAAGCAAGTACTTGATCCCTGTCCAGCTGGAGTGGGATTGTACCCATCAGCAGCTTTTTAGCTAAGGACGTCTTTATATTTCCCTTCTTTGTCTGGGCCTCTCTAGTTCCTCCTTTTACTTCATGTCAGCACTATATAGTAGGTATGCCAAGTGGTTTTGAAATTTAAATTACAGTCTCTTTTTCAGATGTTATTGGAAAGAACATGTAATTTATAACCACGTGTTAGGAGTACAGGATGTTCATGGTCCACTGCCAATTTTTCTTTTGTAAAGTTAATAAAACTTTCATAAAACACTTATACACTTGTATATTTCATGGTAAAGATTTTTTTTTATCTCATAGGCTAATGTAAAGATTTATTAAAACCATTTTTTTGTTAAGAGGAGTGTCAATAGTTTGCAGCTGAGTGTAATTTTGAATCCGTGGAAGATGACGGTCTGATGGAAAATGACAGTAACAGCTTTGTTGATTTAGCACTAAAAATAAAGGAGCCTTTCAAACTCGAGAATGCTCTAATATCCAGAGTGGGCTAGGATGCACTCAGGCCAATGGAGGCGAGCTGGAGGAGCCGGCCACCAGCACTCCAACCCCTGGCAAGAGCAGAGAAGGACTGGCTAGAGCCCAGGTGAGAGGAGGAGCCACAGCCCCCCAGGGATTAGCTGGCAGGAAGGCTCTTTTGGGGAAGGGAGGGAGGAGTCAGGAGGAGTGTCTGAGGCTGCCTTGACTTCTTGTGAGAAACTCCAGGACCCGCCTCTCCACAAAGGTACTCCTAGCCCTTCTAGCCTTCTCGGGGACCTGATTTTTCCTAAAAGTCAAGGACTACATAATATGGACCAGTTTGTCCTGGCACATCGCTTCCCACTTCAACTCCACCCCATACCCTTCCACCCCTTGCCCACTGTGCCACCACCCCTGCATCCTAAAACATCTCTTTCTGATTTTTCTTTTTTTGCAACTTGTAAATGGGTGTCTCTCCTGTGTGGGATTGAACATTGGGTTTGCTGCTTAATTCAATGATTTGGAGGAGTAAATAGATCTCTTAGAGCTTGTGTTTTCTCCATGACATGCATACGATGGCTCCTACCTCCAGGTCACTTTAAGAGACCATTCTGAGATTTGTAGTTTGCAAAGCATCTGAACAGGCTTTGGAAACTGTAGGCAGTGGATATGGGAACTCTTCATATTTCAGGCTGGATCCATAGCCCTTTAGAAGGAATGGCGAGAAGATGCTCAACTTATTACCCGGTTAATCCTCTTCACGACCTTGCACCACTGCCAAATCTTCCTCCCATTCCAGACAAAAGCTCACAAATTGCACACCTGGTACAATTTATGACTGTGCCCTGTGTCCCCCATACAGAGTCACAGAGTCCAGGTAGGGGAGATTCTGCTGAAAGCCTTTGCCTTTGTGCTTCTGGAGGGGAAGGTATGACTCACAGAGGGCAGGAGGTGAGGTAAGGTGACCCATGGCCTAGCCTCCTTCCACATCTCAATAACTCTGAAATTTGAAGCATAGGGAGCTCTCGGCCACTGGAAGAAAAGATAGAACAGAAATTAGAACTCCAGGAAAAAAAATTCCAGAGAAGCAAATAGAAGACACTTTCATAGTCTCTGTCTCTGTCTCTCTGGGCAAAGACAGAGTAATTGGGGCCAATGGGCCCAGCCAGGAGCGTAGCCTGAAGTATGGGTGTGAAAGTTTTTCTTACACTGGTCAGGTCTGGAAGAAATCTATGGTTCAGCAGAGCAAGCCATTTCCAGGTGTGCAGTTTTGCTCATTGTTGCTGCTGTTGATTTTCTAGCTATTGTTGCTTCTAGATGAGGCAGTGTGGTCCATTAGAAGGTATTGCCTCTAGAACCTGAGGCTGCAAACCTGGGGAGTGAGTACCACTGGCTGGAGCCCTGGCTGGGCACTGAGCCTCACAGTGCAACCTGGCCAAGGCCCCTTAGTCGGGTAATTGGCTGTAGCAGAGGAGTGCTGGCAAGGCTGGAGGCTCCACTATTACCATCTGTCAGGCTTGCAGCAATTTAGCAGAGCTGTCAAGAGTTCAAGTTCTGCAGTCAGACAAACACGCAGCCTAGTAGCTTTGTTGACTTGGGGAAATTATTTAGCATCTCTATGTCTCAGTTGTAATTATAAACAGGACTGGTTTCATGAGCATGTGACCTATGCATCCACACAGGGCCCCGTGCTCAGAAGGATCCTGGGCTTCATTTAATATTCTGCTATCCCCATCATTTGCAATTGAAATTTTTAATGACATTTTTTACAAGAGGTCATATTTTCATTTTGCACTGGACTGGGCCTTGCTAATTATATAGCTGGTCCTTATTATAAAATAAACATTTATTACAAGAGTGAGGGTGAGGAACAATACAATAACGCAGATCTATATCTGGCACACATTAAGGGACCGATATTAAGGGTCATTGTTATTACTGCCTCCTGGGTTAGCTACTAAGTATTTCAGACAGATTTCTAGAAGGTGTCTAGGCTTCAAAGACAATCAAGGACGGGGTTTCTTTAATCCTCAAATGGAAGTCAGATCAAATAAAGAAGACCTTGGCTGGCCTCATAGCACATTTCTCTTGGAACTCCGTGGTGTGAAGGAGAGCCTACAGATGTCTGGCTTTGTGGAGAAGACCAGGGATCACCTGGGTGACAGGATGCCCAAGAACCAAGTTCACTCTCTCCTGCCTTTGTTGCCTCAATCTCAGAAGAAATGCGCTTTGCTATACCCACTGAGTTTAACATTTCTGATGCTGGTTTGCCAGACCAATAAGTCATCTGTTTGCTTCCCGTGTCTGGGAGTCAGTACCTGGTTGTCCTTCCCAGGTGGACACATCCAAGGCAACAGAAACAGGTGGCAGAAAAGTTGGTTTCACTCTTCTTTCACCTGGTTGCTAAATTAGAATGGCCCCATCTCTCTGCAGGCCTCTCTGACCACCTCTGACTTGTCTAATATGGACAGCCATGGCCAGCAGCAACCCTTTCCTTTACTCTTCTGATAAATCTTCGATTCATTCCCTAATTTCTGAATCCAAGTGCTAGAATGCCTTTGTCCATTTGATTCTGAGACTGCTATCATCATCCTTTGTCCCTTTGATATGTCCTCTAGAGCAGCAGTCCCTAACCTTTTTGTCACCAAGGACCAGTGCTCCTATGAGAATCTAATGCCTGATGGTCTGAGGTGGAGCTGAGGCAGGGATGCTAGTGCTGGGGAGCGGCTGGAAATACAGCAGCATGGCACAGCCCCTAAAATTTCTTGTGCAATCCCAGGTATTCTTTAGTGGAGAGAGGGATTGGGAAAATCAGAGGGTCTCTTTACCATTGGGTCTCTGAGGAGTCAGGGAGGCATGGCAGGTATCACAGAGCTAGGCTTTGAAAAGGGGTCTCTGAAATCCAGCCCAGTGCTCTTTCTTCCTGCTGCTGTTGATGTTGTCTCTATTGAAAGATTCTCCTTTCCCAAACACAGAGTACAACAATCCCATTGAATGCATTGCCAATGATAAACTATGTATGGACAAATAACAACAGTGACAAAACTGCACACAGAGACAAGGCAGTCTGTGTCGGGGAAGAAAGAGAAAAATAAATGAAATTAACAGTGGTAGACAAAAACAGAGGAAAACCCAGCAATTAGATTAATCATAGACTTCCAGGAAATTGGCCCAAATTTCTTTAAAATCTTGTTGATTGTTATTCAGATTGAAGGGTTCCCTCAGCAAGATTAGCCAGAGCTCACCAAGCTTGCATACCAATCTGCTGAATCCACAGCAAACTGCTCAGATCCTGGGGTTGTCCCTGCTACACTAGGTCACCTGGGCAACGTGACGTCCAGTAAGCAGAGCCCAGCACTGGGAATCAAGAGGCGACATTCCTAGTCCAGACTCTCCGGCTAACTCACTTTGGGACTGTGAACAAATCATATAACTTTCTGGACCTCAGTTTCCACATCCATAAAATAGGCAAGTTCTACCTGCCCTTCTTAAGGCAGTGGGTTTTGAGAAGTTGAGGAAAAAAAGTGGCTGCGTCAGTCTTGTGGTAGGCCAAAAGTACTATTTGAGCATAACATACCCTTTTGACTATTTTCAGAATCAGAAAGAAAGCAAGATATTGCCCAGGGTTCAAATACCTCCCTCCCAAGAACCAGGGTAGAGGAAATGCAACGTGGTACTAGACTTAGTCAGTTACTCCAAAGTGTTCCAGATGCAGTAAAACCCTTGGTACATCTTGACCCAAATATTCCTCCCTTATTTATGATCTGTATTTAAAAGAAAGTTGAATGACCTGTCTCTGAATTTATTAAAGCTTAAATCATTAGTATCCCGGCTCCAGAATGCTCTTGGGTTGCCAAAAGGATAGCAGAGCTTTCAAATGCCTGGAAGTTGCCCTTTACCCAGAGCAAAGTAACCCAAGCGTAGAATGATTTGGGTTTGGTTTGAAAGATTGAATGCCTGAGTTCAGTGTTTGAAGGATTGAATGCCTGAGTTCAATGCCTAAACCCTTCAAATATGATCATATTGGGCTCAAGGTTAAAAAAGAAAAAAATATATTGGCTGTGTACTAGGCTCTAGGCTCTATGCTAAGTGCTTTGCATGCCTTATTTAACATAATCCTCGTAACAACCCAGGATGGTAAGTTCTATTAATATTTCTATTCTAAGGATGTAGAAAGCAGGACACCCTTCAAGTATTATGGAAGAGATTTTGACTGATTTTTCTCTTGACTTCTGTCTGAATCTTTGAATCTTATGAAAAAATAATCTGATGGCTGAAGAGGATCAAAACAGCCATTTAGTATTACAAGTCCCAAACTATGTCTCTGCTAGATTTAATAGGTGTTAGCATTTGAGCATCAAAAATAGCTTGAGAAAAATATTAAGTAGAATTTTTTTGTTGCAAGACTTTTCAGTGCCTTTGAAATGAGTGTTTACTCGGACTCTCTAAAAAGGGAATAATGCATACAGCACTTTCTAAACTTATTTCGTAACTGAAGATTTTTCCCCCAAAGGATCCTAATATTCTTAAGAAAATCATTTAGAAAATTGGTATATATCATCATATCATTTTATAGAGGAAGAAACCAAGGCTCAGTCAGGAGAATTAACTTGCTCCAGGCCACAGTATATTAATGGTAGAGTCAAGATGGCAACTCAGATGTCCTGAGTCCAAGCCTAGGCCATGTTCCAGATTTCACTACACCAAAGAGAAGTACAACAAAAGGGCCAGTCATGGGGCCTCCATAGGTTCAAGCGCAAGGGCCACACATAGCATCACAGAGCACTAATCACACATTTGAGACTCAAATGGTCACAGGTATTGTAAGCCAGAAGAGAGGATTTTATTTCAACTCTTTTGTGCTTGAAGGAGTTGTATCAGTTAAGGTTCTCCAGAGAAAAATCCAAAGAGACAGGGAGCAAAGGAGGGAGAGAGAGAAAGAGAAGGGTAAGAGGCAGGGAGAAAGAGATTTATTGGGAGATTTATTTAACTAATTGACTCATGCAATTATAGAAGCTAGCCGGCCCCAAATTTTCAAGGCCGGCCAGCAGGCTGGAGACCCAGGGATGAGCTGCTGTTGCAGCTTGAGTATGAAAGCAGTCTAGAGGCAGAATTTCCCCTTCCTTAGGGACCTCAGTCTGTTTTCTCTTAAGGCCTTCAACTGATTGAATGAGGCCCACCCAAAGTATGTAAGGTAATTGCCTTTATTCAAAGTACTGATTTAACATTAATCTCATCTGAAAACATACCTTCACATCAACATCTACTCTGGTATTTGAGCAAATATCTGGGTATGGTGGCCCAGCCAAGTCAACACATAAAATTAAGCATCATGATAGTCAGTCATGCCTCTCTTACCCCCAGAGGCAAGGCTGGGAGGAACAGGGTTCCTATTAGAGTAGTCCTTTCTGTCCCCTTCCTGGTCCCACCTTCTCTGACCCTCTGTCCATCCATCTATCCATCCATCCATCCATCCATCCATCCATCCATCCATCCATCACCATCTGTCACCTCCCCTCCCCCAGATCCAGGCTAGGGGAGGGAGAACCTAATGATGGCTCCAGCCTGAAGTCCTGGCCTCCCTCAGCTGTCTGGGAAGGAGGCAGTACCTTTTAGGGGAAAGGACATGAGAAACAGGGACTGCATCTGGTTTTGGTGGTGGTAGTGGGGAAAATAACAATAAAGGAATGGACAACAACAATAAAAATTGACCATCATGGGGGCCATGTTCCTCTTGCCCTTAAAATGCAGTGGCATCCTTCTATCTCATCCTCACCTGCAGAATGTGAGAATCACATCCAAAGATCACCCACCACCCTGGGCTTCAAGCTGTGCCTGGCAGGGACTCCGTGGTACCACAGAGGTGTCTTGTGAGTTTTTTCATCAGGGGATGAGGCTAGAGGCAGAGGCAAAGGAGGAAGCCTGAGCTGGATATATTCAAATATTCCACCATGCTGCCCCCCATCAACCAGAATAATTCCATTTTTATGTGTTACATATTAAACTTCCATTTAAACTAATATTAAAATCTGTTAGGCATTCTCTCAGTCTATACTAGCATACAGGCTCCTCCAGACCCTTTCTACTCAAAGTGGATTCTAAGGACCAGCATTGTCAACACCACAAGGGACCTTGTTAGAAATGCAGAACCTCAGGACTCACGCCAGACCTACTGAACCAGAATTGTATTTTAACACAATTCCTAGGCAATGTGTAAGCATATCAAAGACCAAGGAGTAATTCTTTAGACCTCAGCTTTTTGGGGACAGAAACCAGCACAGCACAAGACACGTAAAGCAGTTGCAAATTAATTTTGTCCTGAATGATGGCCTGACTTAGGAAACTGAGGCCCAGAGGGGAGAAAGGTGACACAGTAGAGTATTGGTACCAGAACATAAGATTCTCTGAGACTGTGTTCTTTGTGCAGGAATATGACTCCTCCTTGGAGAGCCCAAGTCATTTCTGAAAACTATTAAGTCTCCGGTTTGAGCATTTCAGAAACCAAGATGTTCCAATGGAAGCATCCAAGTTCTTTGTGTTTATGGGAAAACTACCATAAGGAGTTCTGTCCAGAAAAAAAAAAAAAAAAAACTCCCTTGGCAAGAGTAAGAAGGCTCCCCTGAGAGGCCCATTGGTATGGGGGAAAAAAAAGAAAGAATTACATCTTTACTTGCAGGTATATTCTAAGTGAAATAAAAGCCCCCTTCTCTGAAACTTTGGGTCCATCTGAACTGCTTTTTCCACAAGGAAGAGAGAAATTCTGAGCCGATGATCCGTCGAGGAGTTAATTTGCTGCTGTGCTAAACTGCTAGCACTGAGGCTGTCATAGGGGAGAAGAAGAAGCAAGTGGGGAAATCTTTGATCCTCAGTTCAGCCAACTTCTTCCGGAAACTTGAATGGGAGATCAAACATGAACAGCAGTGCAGGCTCTGGGCTCTGTCCAGGGCTATAGGAATCCAATACTCCAATAATCATCCAACTTTGACAGAAGTCAACCCAGGAAGCTTGCTGAGAAAAAGCCTTGACTAAGAAAAGGACTGAAGCTGTGACAACTGAGGGAGCGGGAGAGGAGGCTGCAAATGTCCTTGGGCTGTCTTCTTTCGAATACCCCACCTGTGCATTTCCTCCCTTTCGCAGCCAGCCTTCCTCACAAATTCAAAAGAAACAAAGATAAAGTTGAGTAATTATCTGCATTTCTAGACTCAGTTAAAAATTCAAGGGACTGGTCTTTTTTTTTTTTCTATGCTAAGGATTCACACACTCTCAGCCCAGAGAATGGACTTACTTGTTCAAACAGCACCATGTGCCCTGAGTCAGGCCAACACTTCTATCTATTCACGATAAAGGTCCTCACATCGGTATAGCGCCTTGCAGTTTACAAAGCGTTTTGTACTCATCATCTCATTTGTCCTGCTGTGGGTAGGGTTGGGGTGGGGTGCTGTCTGTGTGTTCAGGGGCTCAGGATTGATTTCCAGCTGCCTCTTCACCTCTTTTCACTTCAAGAATCTTGGTCATAAGTGACACTGAGGACAACTTGATCAAAGTCCAGCAAATTCTACAGTGTGGTCCCTTACAGCTACTACCAATGCAAAATCTATTATAGTCACTGGAATACAGCCAACCACGCTGATATTTGGCATAAGACATGACAGATAGGCAGAATAGCACATCTTATAATGGTCTGAGCATCCACACTGATGCCACCTTACTTAGACATATCCAGACGCATTGCACAGAGCAGAGAGTAAGTAAAAGCTGTACCATGGGAAATAATCTCTACTCACAGACTTGGTCCTGAACCAGTTGTTCACTCTCCTAACTATCAAATGTCCTGGCTACCTGCTAAAATACTGGTTCTTTCTTTGTTTCTAACCCACCAAATCCTCCTCTCACCTCCCTCCAAGATTTGCTTTACGACCCTGACCTTTTGTCAACATCAACCAGAGCCAAGCTACCCTGCCCAAAGCTTACTTCAGGATCATTCTCTTCTAATTCAACCTAGCCTAAAGGACACTGTCCACTGAAGAATTAACGTATCAATCTTTTGAGGAAAAACACTCACAAATTTTTCTATAAATCACAGGTTGGTATGGTCCATTGCAGAGCTATCCAATAAAGAGCACCATAATCTAGAGAGGGAAACTAGCAAAACCCAGTGAGCTCTGGAGCTGTTCAGTGTGGTGGACTAGCCAGTTCACCCATAATTAGGCTAGTTGATATAACTAATACTTATGGATAATATAACATAGTCCCTTTTCTCAAGAGGCTTAGAGTCTATCAATCAAGGAAGACAGACATTAAATAGGCAATTACAGTTCTACAGGATGATTGTTTTAAGAGAGATTTTTCAAGTCTTTTGGAGTATATTGCAGGTAGCACCACCACATTGGACAATTTCAGTGGGCACCATTAACATTAGAGGAGGCTAACATAATCTACCGGTAGAGTAAGCCCTTGGCACTAATTCTACAGAACTGGACTGCATAATGCCATAATGTTCATAACACATGATCATCTGGCAAAGGTCAAGAATTTATCCTTCTATAGTAAGGCTGTTCAGCCCCATGAGGGCCCGCAAGTCTCCCAAACCCAGTACAGTTGCAGGTGGCTCCAAGAAAAGTAGGGTAGATAACCATCCCTGAAGCATATGGTCTTTGCAGGACAAACATTATTGGAGAGTCTGTCTGACTTTAAAGTAAAGAAAAGTTTGTAGGCTCTGTGCTCAGAAAATTGGAGCTCCAGATCCACTGACTGCAACTTCATGGTCTTGGGCACCAACTTCCTTCTTCTGTCCAGAGGGTGCACTGATACCCTTCGTACAGAGTTTCTTGTGAAGATTAAGTATTAAATACCTGCACACCATGTGACACAAAGTCGAAACTTAAAAATGTTTCTTCTTTCTTTTCTCTCTTTTCCTAAATTTGGTAGAGATTTGGTAGAGATTTGGAGTTAGAAGAGAAGAAAAGATCATCTAATCCAAGTTCCTACATCTTATACATTTGGAAGCAGAAGCACAGTTTGGACTTAATCTGATTGTCAGTCATTAAAACTGTCTAAAAACCATATTAAGCAACTATTATTTGCTGAAATTAAATCCCTCTGTGGATGAGGTTCAATTGTCCCAATAATGTTATCATCTATAAAACAAGAATAATCTTGACATGATAGACTAGTATGAGGTTTAAATTAGAAAATATAGGTAAAGTATCAACAGTTCTGTTAAGTTTTAAAACTTGTTTAAAGTTACAGCTGCCTTGAGCAGAAAGGAGATAAGGAAAACAAAGAACTTGTATTTCTTCTATCCAGTATTTTAAAAGTCCAAGATTTTTTTTTCTCTCTCTCTCTCTTTTCTTTTCCTTTTCTTTTCTTTTTTAGCAGTGCATGGTCTAAAGTGTTAAGAATCCTCTCCATAACCTTTTGGAATAGCAAAACATGTCAAGGATAGGAAACCTCTCTTTTTACAGCTAGATGGATGTTTCACACCTAAGGAGGAGGCTGCATATTCTCTATCCTGTCTCTCCCTACCCATACCAACAGAAAGAGGGTGATTCTGAGGGTGCATTCAGAAGGAGACAGAACCGATGCAGAGTACATGGACGTTCACTTTATGAAGCCTTGGGTAAAGTTTATCTTTCTGAGTCAAGTCTGAACTAGGGCTTTATCTGAGCCCCATGGCAAGAGCCTGCTGAGTTTCCACCTGTCAACAGTTTACATTTCACTTTAACTTTTTCCAGGGACATAGAGCTAAAACTATTGGCAGGACGATCTTTGTATGATAGCCTAAAATTATTATAATTATTGTTGGCAGGTGTGTCCTTTTTTGTGGCAGTCTGGCATCTGATATTTACCGAGTACCTATTGTATACTAGGCATTGTGCTAGGCATGTTATATACACTATTTCATTTATTTATATACATATGAACCTATGAGGGAACCATTATTTCTCCTATTTTTTAAATGAAACTCGAAAAATTCTACTTGCTCATGGCCACACAGCCAGTAAGAAATAGATCTGCAATTCAGAACCAAACCTGATTTCCAATCCTCTCTACTTTCTTCTAGACCCCCTCAGCCTCAAGTCTGCTTCTGTAACTGGCTTTCTCTGGCTTCACAGCTCCTTTTGCTGGTCGTCTGATCGGTAGATAGAATAAAAGTTTTTAACTTCAACAGGTAAATATTATGATTATTAAGTTATTTCTGTACATCAAGTGTTACCCATCCTTTAACAATTATCCAAAATGGGAACTAGAGGGCCAGAAAGATAGATCTGGATTGGCCACTCATAAGCCATGTGAATTTGATCAACTGTCTGGATCCCTACTTCCTTATCTATTGAGTGAAGTGCAAATTTTCAGAAGGTTCTTAACAGGTTTAAATAAGAAAACGGAGCTGAAAATATGACTTTTCTTCCCTCTTTCAAAAGCAAGTCTTCTGGAGTGAGTCTAGTTTATGTCATAGCTTCTTCGCTCTCTAAATATAGAAACTTAACTGCTCCTCCACCTTGTAAAAAGGGTATAACAATTGTATTTACCTTATGGGATTGATACCACTGGATAAATGAGTATAGATTATTAATATATGTGAAGTGCTTACAATAGCACCTGGAACATAATAAGTTCTATACGAGTTAGCTATTTTGTAGTTTTTTTTCCATTATCCTTCCCTCCTTCTCTATCTTCCTTTCTTTCATTCTACTGATAGGATAGAAGATCTCTTCCTGACAACACAATCCATTTGGAATTATCAATTTTTGGACCACTGATCTCCCCTCAGCATCGAAAGAGTTAAGATCCTTTCAAAACCAGACGCCTGAGCCACATGCTGCTCCCTCTCCTTTATAGAGGCTAAGGCCTTGATCATTTCTTAATGTAACTACTTCAGGAAATTTGTCACACTAATAATGTTAATATGCCTTATTTCTACACTGCTCACGCCCTGAGCTCTCAATCACTTCAAAACACAGTGATTGAGATTTTTCAAAAGTCTTTGATTTGGAAGTTGTTACGGAGAACACTAGTCAAGTATAAATATGGCAGAGTGATTTAAGGCAGTCGGAGCAATCCAAATGTTTAAGCTTGTTGCAAATAATTATCAGTCTTTCTGTTCTACATTTTCAACACCCCCCTTCATTTGAAGGAGTGGCCCTCGCTGAGGCCTGGAGCACACTGTTGACGCTGCCAAGTGCCTCTCTGTTCCCCATACTGTTGTCTCGTTGTCATAATCACGTTATTAAATCCTTAATGGCTTGTGCCTGCTCTTGGTATCAGACTCAGGTCATAGAGAGAACCGGTCACCGTGGAATCAAAAGCTCATTCTGTGTCTGCATCATTCCAGGCAGGCTCTTCCTAAGCCATGGCTCTGAGGGTGTGCTGCCAAGAGGGTGGTGCCCTCTGATGGCCTCGCAGCAGTCAGTTCAGATATCCACACAGAAGTTGTGGCTGAGCACCCACCTTGAGGTCCTGGTCTGCAAAAGGACCATAGGATAATACTCCAGGACATCTTTGTGTATCACTTCTCACCCTCTTAGCTCCACTTTGTAACTTACTCCAGCCACGCCTACCTCCATTGGCTCTACTTGGATCGTGACAGAGTCTCATGGGAGTTACTTGTTTCTCGGCCTAGGTGCACATCACATACCTCCCTGTTCCTGCGTTGGGGCTTCTCTGACATGAAGATGAGAGCTACATGCAAGTACAACTGGAAGTACGGGCAATAAAATGACCGAAGGACCACCCTCAACTAATGGAAGAGAGAAGATGATGGATAAATACATGTTTTCTTCATACTCTTGAGTTCTCAATTCCAAGACACGTTTTTCGAGCCTCCTCCGAAGGCCCCAGGGGGTAAACATCAGTTGCTCACATCTTCCCATTGTCTTTCCCTCTGGTGCTGTTTCATCCCCTCAGGCCTCTCTCCGGCGCCCTCCCTGCTCAAATAAACTACCTGCACACACTGCCTCTGCCTCAGTCTCTGTTTCCAGGGGAACTCATGAATTACCAGGATTAAGCTCGGAAAAATCCCAGGCCCTGAAAAAATAGACTTGGAAGGACTAAATCACATGGATTTCTGAAAACAAAAGGAACAGAGCCAGAGACACCTTAGCACAGAAGGACGAGGTGACCCAATTGCCTGAGCACAGAATGACCAGGGGACAGAACTATCTCAGCACAAAGGGTCTGCTTGACACAATTTTTTTCAGCACCAAAGAACCAAGGTACAGGTTTACTGCAGTGAAATTAGTTCAGATGGTACAGTTATCACAGCACAGGGGACCAGAGGGCTGAGCAGAATAAGATCAATAAACAGAATCGCTTTGGACAGAAGCTTCAGGTAGAACAGTTGCCTCCATATAAATGGGCCAAGGGCTAGAGTTTCCTCAGCACAGAGGAACCAGAGCCCAAGGGATCCAGAATGGAGACTGGCCAATCTCATTCCTACCTCTCTCTGCACCTCCACACACAAATGACCCCCACTGCTCCCACTTTTACTCGTGTGGTACACATGAAAGAGAGCATGGATTTGGGGTTCAGAGGAACTGAATTAAGGCCTCACTCTACCCCTGCACTGCCTGTGTGACTTGGGCAATTCATAGAACTGTGTGAGAAACACTAGCCTCTTATAAACAGAGAATAATATAACATGAGAGAGTAGATATCAAAGTCCTCTGTAAAACTGTAAAATCTTGTATACTTAATGTTGGTATTGCCATTCATATAAAACGGATGTTTCGCTGACACCAACAAGAATGTAAATTTATCATTATTATCATCGTTATAATTATTAAATAACATTTACAAAGCTCTAGTTTACAAAATATTTTCGCAGTTCTAAACCTATTATGTCACTTGATCCTGTCAAAAATTCACCTGGCAAGTTGGATCATTACTCCTCATTCTAGAGAAAAGGAAACTGCTACTCGGAAAAGGCAGCTTTCTCAAGACACTCAGGCAGTGAGCAGCGGATCTGGGGCACGAAGCAGGACTTCAGGGTCCATATCCTTCTCTGTGTTTCTACCCCAACATGCCAGAATGGAGTGTTGAGACCCTGGTTCCATGTTTTTCATTTTTCATTAGAATGATGCTGGGAGATAATAGTCCTGTTTAAGAATGCTGAGATGATGGTGTTTTGTCTCTACCCCGGGGGCCAATCCTGGGTAGCGCTCACTTCACGCTGTTGCATAGAGAAGCTTTTCAGGCCTGTGTTTAAGTAATAAGACATGACTGACCATGTATTTCTGGGAAATTATTACATGCCTGGGGTGGTGGTAGGAGGCGGAGGCTGAGGAAATTTCTTTGAGTGTCGCTTTGGCTATTATAAGATATGTATAAATCAAGATGAGGTGAGGGCTAGTCAAAGAGTTAGATAACCACTCAGAAGGTGGTGATGGCATGGCTGTGACATCACCACCAGTCAATCCCATAACTCCTCCGTCTTGCCGAATACCCAACTGATTTGATCAGGTTCAAAGTCATCCACAGAGTTCTGAAATTATCAGGGTGTGTGAAGCTGGAAGGTTTAGTCATGAGCCAGCGTGATATGATCCAAGTGAACCTGGTCTTGGAGGAACTGGACACACAACCTCCTAACACACCCATACTTGCCATTGGGTAATCACTGGATTTGCATGTCTCAAGGTCTTGTGGGTTGTGGTCGTGGTTTTACACTGATTTGGGGGAGAAGCCTTTACTCTTCGCCAGGTTAAATGACTAGCAGGCTCTAAAGATGGCTGCTGAGCTGATCAGAAACAGACCTCTGGTCTGATCTGCAACTGGATCCTTGAGCTCTGATGTTTCAGCCAAGGTTAGGCAAATCCAGTCTGCGTGCTTGGTCTCTTCAGGGTGTTCTCGTGTGAGACATTCAGGCTGTGATTAGGAAAAGTAATGTTTTCCAGAGACTCTGCCCTCAGGGAACTGATAATCAGGAAGAAGGTATAAAACAAATACACTCAGATAAATCCAATATGGGGCAATAAAAAGAAATACTAAAACCTAGTCATATTTAGCTATATCAGTGTGTGGCACCTATTTAGGGATAATACTTGCTTAGTCAATGCTTGTTGAAGGGATAAAAATGTCCTAAGAACACAAAGTGCTAAACGAGTTCAGGTGCTCCAAGCCTCAGTTTTTTAGGCTCTAAAGAAAGGAAAGTGGGACTGACTTTCCCTGCCTTTCTTGCATGGTTAGAGTGAGAACTAAAATATGAAAATTATAACCCAGTTATAAGTAATTTGCAAGGAAGGATATGATCATACATCTGGCCAGTGTAACTGGGGCGACTCAAAGAGAAGACTCTTGAAGGTTTGGAGGTTTGTAAACATCTATAGCCTCTTTTCCTTCCTCCCCAGCTCCACTAATAGAGACTTGGACTGGACCCAGTTTTCAAAGAGCTTTCATATGTTGGTCTGTTGGTCTGTTGGTAAAGTCTGCCCTGTATACTCAGTTGAGTAAGATTATGAGATTTCATCTAGACTCAGCGGGGGACTGCCCTGATCAATTAATGATGTCTGCCCTGGACTTGGGTTTCAGAATACCAGCATGTACGGCATTAAAATATTTTGCCATTCTTTGCCTAGACCTTCATTTTCTCACTCAGTGTAATAGTTTCCTAATTGGGCTCCATCTTCTGTTGTCATCTAAAGTTGTTTTCTTGCTTCTGCAACCAAAGTCGTCTCTTTCCAAAACAGAAATCTGCCCATGACATTCCCCACTAAAGTCATTTAAGGCTTTTCAACGTGTTCTGCAAAGTGTAGCCAAACTTCTCAGCAAGGCCTACAAAGCCCTCAGTGACTTGATCCCTACCCTGATAAATTATTCTGGCCCAGCACCCACAACTTTACCTCCAGCCACACCAAGAGAGCATAGCCAGCATGGTCGCAAAACACACCATGTTCAACTCACTTAAACTAGTCTAGTCATCCTTAGTCCCTAATGCACTAATTATCACCTCTGTGATATCACCTCATCACCTTCAAGAAGAATTAATCTCCTCTTCATCTCTACTGTACCCTATATAGATATTTATTATAGCATTTTTTTCTGTATAAAAGTATTTCTTTGCTTGTGAACTGTGAACTTTGTAATACGGGAGACCATGTCTTATATACACATCTTTGTATTTATCCTGGGCACTGTGTCTGGGATGAAATACATAGTCAGTAAATATCTGTAGAAGAAATAAATGAGATATAGAATGTACTGAATTGGCCTGACATATGTACAGCCTTTTCTAGGGGTTCCTTCTTTATAAGTCTCCATTCTTGGATCTGATTGGATCTAGGGAGAGCACAGACCTAAGACAGCTATTCTGTAAGCTGGATAGAGCCTCATGAACTGCCTCCAGGGGATGCTGGTGCTACTGGTCTGAGGACCGCACTTTGAGTAGCAAGGTTCTGTGTGATCCCAGAGGGAAAAAGTAGAGTGCACTGGAGGAAGTTAAAAGACAAGAGTTCTAACTAAAAAACTTTCTGCTAGTTCAGAGCTCTGTAGAATGGAATGTGATGCTTCAGTATCATGAGAGCCTGAGCAGAAGTTAGGCAACAATTCAGATGTACATTGCAGAGAAAAATTTCCGCTCTGTCTGGAAGGTAGATGACAACAGATGATTTCAAACTTTTTTGTTCACGTACCTCCAAAAAGTTTTAACAACTGTGTACCTACCTGACAATTTTTAGAATGGCATCTAAAATTATACATCATATATTTAAATTTATTTATTTCTTAACAGAAGATAAAAACATTAAATGATTTATTAAATAAAATAAAGATTAATTTAAATAAATACTTTATTAGATCTAGTATACAAGTTCCAGAGAGCAGAGGAACTTTTTTGTGTTCTAATTTCAGTGCATCCCAACTTTGGTCAAAATACCAAGGTTTTAATGCTAAATTTTACACAAGAGAATTATGATCAAGACAAGAAAAAGATCATATAAAGCAGGAGTCCCCAACCCCCAGGCCATGGACCACTACCAGTCTGTGAACTGTTAGGAACTGGGCCACACAGCAGGAAGTGAGTGGCCTCTCCCCAGCGCTAGCATCACCGCCTGAGCTCCACCTCAGATCATCAGGCACTAGATTCTCATAGGAGCACTGGTCTCTGGTGCCAAAAAGGTTGGGGATCACTGATAAAAGATATAATCCCTTGGTTCTTTTTTTAAAAAAATAGAGAGTTCTATTAAGACATTCTTAGACATCCCAGGGCTGCCTCTCTGCTCAAGGTCTGCTTCTGAATCCTTACTGCCTTGTTCCCATCTACCTGTCAAAACATTGCAGAAATCTGGGTTAGGACCCCAAACGCCAATGACGTCTCTGGAATACTCATAGGCTGCCTATTTTCATACTCTCTGGATGCGTCAGTCGGATCACCAAATGAAATTTTTCTTACTGCCCACTCTACCCTCAGTGGGCAGCCAGTCACAGACCTCATACCAGCCAGTACCTTTCTACTAGCATGGGCAGGCAACTGCTCAGTGGCTGGTGTCAACATGGGGCCATGATGCTCAAGCCTTTGACCACAAACAGTCTCTTCTCACTGCCCACCTATATATCTTATGCTATAAATCTCCCCTTTAGCTCATTTTATTCTTACTTTTGGCATTCTCTCCCCTCTCCACATTGGCTTTCTGAACTCTGACCTTTGGCCAATAACCTATAGCTGGAATCTTCCTGGGTGATGTGTTTCTGTCCCCAACCTGGACTCACTTCCAGCTTCTGTCCTACTCACATTACAGTTGCTACAGAGCTTCTTTATACTGCCCCCACTCTCAATCCTAACTCAGATGCTAGCCTTTGTCCTCTCTCTTCCCAGCCAGAAAGACAGAGTCACCTGCAGCAGACCTCCTGCCAGCCCACTCTAATGTCATTAGTGGGAAGATGCAGCCCCTCATTCTGCCTTTCTTTCTTTTCCTTGTTTGCAGCCTGTCTTTCTAGGCACATATTAGAGATTAGACTAAGATCCTAAGACTCTGTGACAGCAGAGCTCTAATACAGAGAGGGAAATGGGACTGAGAATGAATCCTGGCCAAACAAAAAATACTTTGATTGTGTCTTTTTTTTTTTGAGACACACCATAACTCATCTGCCTGAAGCAAAGTGGTGATATTCCAGGGTCTGTTTGATAAGTCCATTAGACAAGCCCGCAGACCATGGGAACCAAGAGAAAATGGCACTGCAGGGTTACATGGGCCCCGGACACATTCCCGGACAGAACAAGTGTTATTGTGGGATGACACAGACCAGAGCTCAAAGCAGATGCTAGTTTGTCCTACTCTCAGAGGAAATGCTGGCTGGAAATGGAGCTTTGAGACAGGGTCAAAAGGCAGCAATGATCTTTCTGGCTGGAAGCCCTCATCCAAGCCTCGTCTCCATAGAATTTCACTGGGAACAGACAGAACACAGAAAAATCTTTGTGACTGTCTTTATAATTAATTGTAATTGATATTCATCCAAGGGAGTGAATGGATCCAGAATGGAGAGAGAGATGTCTGATCAGAAGGCTAAGTAGGATAGTTCCCAAATTTTCTTTCTGTCCCATTAAAATCTCATCAGGACAGATCCTTTGGGAGACCTAACATAGTTGCCCTAGAAGCATTTGAAAAAGCAGATATCTGGGCAGGAAAGAGGGTGTCAATTTAGATGTTCTCCACTGGATGGGGATAGCAGCAAGAATAGGACAAAAGGAATCATCAGAGATGATAAGAAGCTTGGAGATCATGATTTTGGAAAGAAGCAAAGTGGGGCTCAGAGAGGAACAGAGTACATGCCCAAGGTCACACAGTCACAAGGTGCAGGGGGAAGGTAAGCCAAGACCCTCAGTTCTGTGGACACCCCGCCTAGCCCTTTTTCCTTTGCACTGAGCCTTGAAGGACAGCCTACGAATTGGCCAGGACGCTGCTTCTCTTTTCTGCTGCTCTGGGGCTGGGGAGAAATGGGCCAGGTCCTAAATGCAGCTCTCTGGGAAGTCTCTAGCAGGTTGTCAAGTGCTCCTGCCAGTGCTGAGCTGGCAAAGGAGGGTGGGGAGAAGTGCTTAGAAATCCTGAGCACTGAAAGGTGGCCTGTAATTGTAAAATTCCATTTCCTTTCAATTAGCAGCTGATTGCATTTGATGAGCTGCAACATTGTTTCCTCCGTGTAGATTAGGAGTCAGAGCAGTCAATGAGCTGTGAAATTCTCTCCCTGCTGAAACAATAGACAGTGATTAAAGCGCAGCTAATCCGATCATTATAGCCAGAGCCCACTGATCATTAGCTGCTAACCAGATCCCAGAGAGCAGCTCCAGCCCGGCCAAGGCGGGCTGGATGCAGCAGGTAAATGCTACGTACCAACACGCCAGACTCCCTTCTCTCCGTGTGCAGAAGTCCTTGGTGGACCCCAGAACTGGGGTGAAAACCAGAATGCTGCAGTGGAGGCAGGGAAATGAGACTGCCAAGGACAGCTTGATGTCAGGGAGAGAGCTAGGACCTTGGGGGCAGATGGAACAGATCAGGGATCAAATCCCATCCCCCATACTCCCTAGTTTATTTGTTATTTGTTTTTTTTTTAACCTGTGAGCCTCAGATAAGTTATTTGTCCCAAATCCTTAATAATACCTTCTCGTGTAGTTGTTCTGAGGATTAATATCACAGCCTAGGTTAAGATCCCTGATATAATGCTAAAAGTCAGTAATAACACTAACTAACATTTCGAGTGTTTGCTACGTGCACAGCACTGTTCTAAGGGCTTTATATGGATTAACTTGTCTAATCCTCATAACAGCCCTGATAAAATAGATGCTATTATTATTCCTGTTTTTCCAACTAGGAACACAGAGGTTCAGTAACATGCCATAAGTGACAGAGCTGGGATTTGAACTAGGCAAGCCCGTTCAGAGGTCCTGGGATTCACTATCCCACTTTGCTGCTTCTCCTAAAATGTTAACATTCATCATGTCTCTTTGCTAGGCCTGTAGTTTTCAAACATTATTGTATAGATGAGCCAAAAAAAAAAAAAAGTGCTGAAAATGCAGATCATCAGACCCCAAACCCCAGAGATTCAGATTCTGCAGATTAGCGGGAAGACTCAGGAAGGGAGTGTTAGTCAATAAGCACATATGTGATGTTGGTGCAGTGGTCCAGGACCTACCTGGGGAAATGCTCTAGGTTCTGGAAAGCAGAGGTGTGGCTGGCCAGGGCTAGCACCTTATGCCTGATGAAGAAAGCCACAATTGCACTTACAGAGGATGAGAAGGAATCAAAAAGGACAGGCTCTTGGACCACATATATCAGGATTTGCAACTATCTCTTCCCTTAAAAGATTGGCCATATAAATTATCCAAAGCAGATGACCTTTGAGAGCAAAAGGGGGAATTTCGTAGTTATTTCCAGCCAACAATGACAAACAGAGACTGTCCCAGGCAAAGTGGGCATGGGGCAGCAGACACTGCAAGTGTCCTTCCCACATCCCTTGGTTCACACCTCTGAAGCTGAGGTCTGCTATGGCGAGTGCCTGCAGAGCATGACTAGCCAGAGCAAGGGACAAGCAGGAAGGGTGGAGTAATGTCCCCAAAGCAGTATCAAACAATGACAGATGGGGAGTCTGTCAATAAATGCCCTAGCATCCTTACCCCTTCACTAGACTAATCATTCTGGAAATGTTCTACTCCATCTCCCGGAGTTGGAGGGAGGGCTGAGCTCCAGCTGCCTACCGTAATAAACTATAACTCGACTTTTGTCTTCTTTCCTTTTCCTATTTTGTTTCACATCTTTGCTGGTTGTTTCTGGGAATCACCTCTCAAATGAATTACTTACCCCCAAATCCTTTCTCCAGAGTCTTCTTCTGAGCTCACAACTGAGTTACCTTACCACTGACTACTTGTGCAACCTTGAACAAGTAATTAAATTTTCATTTTCTTAAGAATAAAATGGAAATAATGATAGTTAACCTATGGAAAGCGCAGGACATAGCAAGCACTCAATAAATATACAATTCTATTATTATTGTAAACAGTAAGAATATTGGTCATTGCTCTGACTCACATCTGGAAGCATCTTTTCTCTCTTATGCCACTGTGGCTGTCCTTGTCTCTCCTCTGGATTGTGGCAATAGTCTCTCGTAGGGACATCAGTTCCCCTCACATTCGCAGTGGCCTCCAGATCGTGCCAGTGTTCTGGTCTCTCACTTCACCACTACCTATTGTAAACCAGGCGGAGTACTAGGCTCTGAGACATTGAAATATATTGTTTTTAAATCTGCTTTGAGGAATGGCGCAGAATGGCCACTTTTGAAGGAGAGCACGTAATTTATTTACAGTGCAGAAACCTAACACTTACATTGAAGATCAACACACATTTCTGAAGTCCTGAGTTGATCGTCACTCTCTCTTCCAAATACTTTCCATCACTGCCACTGAACAAAGTCCAAATATAGTGTTCAAGCTCAAGGCATAACCTCTAAGCCACCCAATAGGTCTGCTGACACTGCTTTTGCTCAGAAGCTTCTCCCTACAGAGAAAATGCCACAGAAAACCTCTGCAAGGCTCATTCCTCTTCCTACTCTTCCTTTGAATGGAAAAAAAAAAAAATGTGAGGTGTGATCGCCTACTCCTTTTAATTTTTGCCAAGCACAGTTGAACAGCTGATTTCAGTCATTTCTACCTATGGTTTCCCCCTTAAAGCTAATTAGTTTCTTTTCAAGTAATTGCAAATAGTACATTTTCTAGGCCCTTGGAGTCAAGGCTGACAACTAGCTGGTTAGAGTGGGCTCTTATCAATAGCTCACAGAAATTAGACTTGCAAACATCCCACTGGGGCCCCGAGGGTTGCTCTAAATTGTTTAGAATAAATAGCTCATGGAAGTCTCAGGGCTCTTTTATGAATGGCCCTACTAATGCAAAAACTCTGGGGTGTGATGGGCACAGTGATAGTCGGTAGCTTCCTTAGGCATCAACAGAGATCAGCTACCTCCACATGCACAAGATTTGCTGTGTCCCAGGCAGCATGTGTGCTTGATGCTGAGTGTGGTCCAGGGATTGGAGGCTAGTAGAAGAGAGCGGGAAGTTTTAAAGAGGTAGACAACAATGTTCCCTGGAGAAACAGAGATGGACTGGCTTCAGAGAATAAAAATGGTCTCCTTCAATCAGTGAGTCTGACTGGCCAGTTACAGTAACTCATCCTTTGGGAACCAAAGATGAGTTCATGCCTATAAAGTTCTAGTTCAGTCTTTGGGACATGATGAGTTCTCATTCTCAGATCTACTGCTGTTTTCCATGGCATCTAGTGTTACATGTTCAAGGAGGCTTCTTTTATTCTTCTTTTCCTTCAATTTTAACATTGCTGTTTTGGACCTTGGATGAGGAGGGTAGAGTGATGCGGACGCCTCAGTTCCCAGCATGATGGTTTCCATCATCAGTCCATGCAAGTCCTTTTATCCCTGGATTATGTTCCTATTGCTGCTATAACAAATTACCACAAGCTCAGTGGTGAAAACAACACAAATGTATTATTTTACAGTGCTGTAGGCCAAAAGCATGACTTGGATCTCACTGGAATAAGATGAAAGTGGTGGCAGGATGCATTCCCTTCTAGAGAATCTATTTAGGAGAGAATCTGTTTTGGTTCCTTGCCTTTTCCAGCTTCTAGAGTCCATTCACTTTCCTGAGCTCCCCTCTCTCTAACTTCAAAGTCAGCAACTTCAGGTCTAGTCCTTCGTATGCTGCCATCTCTCTTAAATAGTCACATCTCCCTCTGCCTGACTCTCTTCCCTCCCTCTTCCACTTTTAGGGACCTTTGTGGTTACACTGAGCCACCTGGATAATCCAGGATAATCTCCCTATCTGTTGATTAGGATGTTAATTCCATCCGCAGCCTTAATTCCATCTTGTCTTGTAACAAAACAGATTCACAGGTTCTGGGGTTTAGGATGTGGACATTTTCAGAGCTGAGGGCAGGAGCATCATTTTGCCTGCACAATTCCCAGTCTTACTCGCATTTCTTGTCCTCATCGGCAGCTACTCTAATGTATTTGATACATGCCCTGAAAGGTGCACGTTTCCTCATAAGCCTGCCATTGGTGTGTATGTTTTTAATTGGCATACATGGCATTGTTCTATGTTCTATCTATGGTATTGTGCTTACATTTTTCATGGACACTATGGTTTTAAAGTCTCCCGCATTGTTATGGACACACTGAGTTCGATGCGGCTGACAACTGTATTTTATTTATTCACTCCTCCACCGACAGACTCCTAGCCTTTCTTTACTCTACAATAAACCATGTAATGACAGACATCCTTCTTCAGGTTGCCATGGACCTGTACAAGGACTTCTCTGGAAAACATACTAAGGCTAGAATTGCTGGGTCCCAGGGTATATATCCTTAATTTTACCAGCTAATACTTGATTGCTCTCTTGGGGCCGTGCTAGTCTACCAGCACTAGTATATTTGTTAAACCTTTCTTTACCCAGGAAAGTGATGCAGTGCCTTCCCACGTCAAACCTCTTGCCCAGGAACAGAGCTGAGAACCTTCTCTACATCTCTCTGATGTGTATTTCTGTTTCTTACAAAGGTTTTGGGGTCTCTAAATTGACTTTCCTCCAGCAATGTTCGAGTCCCCACCTGCTTGCTTGTCTTCTCCACATGCAAAGTGCTGTGCTAGGTGCTGGGCTCCATCAGAGAGGTCTGATCTCTGGCTCCGCGAGGTCATAGTTTTACTACTATTCTTTCTCCTCCATCCTCATGACTCTGGACTGTGGTTTTATTAATTCAGTAGCTTTTTCTTGATCATCTACTGGCCCAAGTGTATTACCCTCCACTCTTCACCCCAGATATTGAGGATGAGAAAGGAACAGTTAAGGGGATTCCTTTCTGGTGTCCTGTCAGCTCAGTCTCAAAAACTTACCTATATCCATTCACTTCTCCCCCAAACCAACTCAAGCCGAGCCAACCTCATTTTTCACCTGGACAAATGTATTTGTCTCCTACTTGGTCTGCCTATTTCTGCCCCATCTAGTCCTTTCTTCATACAACAGCCAGAATAAACATTTGAAAATATAAATCAGAGTCCATCATTTTTTCATATCTGTTGACATTCCATTGCTTATAGACTAAAACTCATATCCCTTGGCCTAGCTTACAGGCTCCATACAGCTGGCTGCTGCCTGTCTCTCTGACCTCATCCTGTATCACTTTCTTTCTTCGTTCACCATATTTCAGCCACATTAACCTTTTTTCTTTCTCTGGAACAGATCAAGCCTGTCCCTGCCTCCTGGCCTTTGCACTAACTGTTTCGTCTACTTCGAATGCTCTTAACTCAGAGCTGCTTATAGCTGGCTCCTTTCTGCTACCCGGACTTTGGTCCTGGTTTTATTCTCTGGATAAATTTTTTCATTAGAATGGTTTGTTCGTTTGTTTGTTTGTTTGTTTATGAGTTTCTTGTTTGCCTTCCCCTCCAGAATGTGTTTCATGAGAATGCTTTTATCTCTCTTGTTCACTGCTCTTTCAGCACCTCGTATACTGCCTGGCGCAGAGAGGGTGCTCAAAAATGCTTTTTGCAGGGTGAGTGAATGAGTCTAAAGCAGTGGTTTTCAAGCTTGGCTACGTATTAGAATCACATGCAGGAAGTTATTAAAAACACTGATGTCTAGGCCTCACACAAACCAACTGAATCAGAATCTCTGGGCATAGGGCTAGGGTACTGGCACTTTTAAAAGCATCCCAGACAAATGTATATCTATAGCTGTGAGCCATCCATTTGAAGGATAAGAGCCCATCTTAAACTAGGCACTTTAGGAACTTTTTCTAGGATGTAGTATTCAAACTTGGAAGAGAGATAGAGACAACTTTTCTCTTTATTTCTGATGTTAAGTGGAGGTGCTGTAAGCTTGCAACTGTCTGCTGCCATGTCAACCACCACTCTGCCACCACCACTGGCCACAAGGAATAAACCAAGTTGCAAGGAGGAAAGAATAGGACCACCTCACAGAGAAGCTGAGCCAATGCAAATGGGGAGGCATGGGATAGTAGGGATAGGTCAGAAAAATGCTGATGTTGTGGAAGCTGCCCAGTCTCTGAGTCTAGCCTAATTCAAATTGTCTTTTCTACTCAAGCTGGTGGGGGTTAGGTTTCTATCACTTACAACTAAAAGAATCTTGATCGATGTTTGATCCAAGCGAATAATTGTGGGTAGAAGAAAGATGATTTAAATAGAATCCAGAAGACAGAATATTAAGGCAGTGTCTTTATTGATAAATCCACAGTTCCAAAGACAGCCTCTTGCTAAACTAGAAATAATTCTTCACTTCTCTTATTTCAGCCGATGTTAGTGTGTTTATGAAATGTCCTAGTTAAGCATTTCTAGTCGAATAAAAAGTGTAGATCACTTACTGTTCTTACCAAAGGGAACAGATTGGTGCTGGAACTGCACTGTATGTTCATCATAGGGTAGCACATATGCTAAGCTTTCTGTTCTCAGGGACTCCTCTCCCACTTTGGGACACAGAGAAAACTCAGCACCCATATTGAACGCTGAGCCCTCTCTTAGTTCTCTGTCTTTCACAATCGTAATTGCATAGCTCCTTTTGAACCTTGAGAAGAATGCTGAAAAGGTAGAAACTGTGGCTTTAGAGGCCCTGATGAGCCTGCAAGGTCCCACCTTAAGCACAGGGGGATAGATCAAAAGGAGGTTGCCCACGATGCCAATCTCTAAAGGGCACTAAAAGATTTCAGGAAATAGAAGAAGCTAGAGGATATTGTATTTAAGAGCATTCCTCTTGAAGAGAATACTGTATATGATTGGAAGATACTAGGCTGTACAGACCAGATATGAGGCCTGGTATACACTTTTGGAAGTAAGTGCCTGACCTCCTTGAGCTTCAGAGGCTGACAAGCTCCACTTCACAAAATCCCAGACACCAATATGCCTTATTCCTGTGATTTTCCTGCATTTCTCCAAAGATAAGCTATACAGAAAAGAGAAATGGATGGTAACATCCCAGGAAGATTTCTTTCTGGGCCTTGTGTATAGAAGCACTGAACAGGTATTGGGCACATAGAATGGCACAGGGAAAGATGTAAACCAGGTCTCTAAGATAGAGGTAAGAGCCAGGATATCCTGTCACAATATTGTTAGGCTCCTGCCACAAATAATCACTGTGTTGTATGACTAGAGTAAGCCCTAACATTAGCCCAAGTTAAAAAGCTGCTGTAGTTGATTTCTTATACTTCTGAGGCTGCGGTCTTTCTTTGGTGATGGGTCAGTGGTTGTGGTGAGCTACAGAGAGCTTTTAAATAGATAGCAACCTGCAGTGGGCAGCAGCCAAACAGAGCCATCTGCCTTAGGATAGTATCCAATACAAAAGAACATTTGATTAGCCTGTCAGTACTGTGTAAGATCCCAGAGGCATGTGCTAAACAGTGTCATGAGAATGGTGAGTCTCGGTAACTAAGAGCCTTTTGTTTTGCTAAGGGGAGTGTCTAAGTTTGGGGCCAAGCAGAATAGCTCAGTATGGTAGAGGAGAAGCTAGTGCTGCCCCTGTGGTCTTCATTCCACAGCCCGCGGTGCTCAGCTTCTCCAGTAAATAGATGTTAAACAAATATTCCGAGGCTATGGGTCTGAAGGACAGCCAAATTCTTACCTGCCTGGAAAGCCGCACATTACCTTTCTGTCCTGCTCACAGATATTCAGCAGCCCCTCACTTCCTGAAGTCTTGCATGGAAGGAAGGTAGGGTGGAGTCACCCTTCCCAGAACAAACATAATGAAGAAAACTGCACCACAGCCTAGATGATGTCTCTATTGCTTTTATATTTCCAGTTTTTGAACCTGAAATTACCCCCTGGTCCATTAAAGCTGCCTCCTGTGGGCTTGCTGTGAAAATATTTCTATTCTGATGAAGCTAAAGCCTGAGTAGAATTCCCCACCAGCAATCAGAACTCTAAAACCCATCTGAAACGGGTTCCTCCATCTGACAATCTCTTGAGACCTAGACTCACATCATGTATTCTATGACAGACTCTCTAATTGGGATGAAATTCTAAATAAACCCCTTCTTTGGAAGGCATAAGCCTTCAGGTTTGAAAAGTTAGAGGTCTGGTAATTCAATCATCTGACTCCCCTTCCTATAACACCTTGTCCACCTACTGACACCACACCTTAGGATCACTCACTTGTTTAATGTTAGTTTTCTAATGTGCACACACACACACACACACACACACTTAAATACAAATAAAAAAATCTGAACAAAACAACAAAACTGTAAAATAACTTTAAAAAATGAGGATATTTTTTAAAAATTTAAAGGTGTGATATTCATTCTCATCACATACCTCCCCCCTTTCCAATGTGATCTAAATATATTTCTCTGCTCCCATCAACATTGGGCTTGCCCATGCTAGTTGCTTTCCAATCGGATGTTAGTGAATGTGACATGAGCAAAACCAGGAAATATTTTGTATATCCACCCTCACTGTGAAAGAAACATGCCCTCGCTAACACACTGATCCAAGGAGGACGAGAGTCATATGGAGCAGAAGAGAACTCAAGCTACCCTTTAGAGCCAAACCCAATTTAGATCAGCTAATACTCAATCCGTAGACACATGATTATTTTTAAGCCAGTACATTTTGGAGTGGTTTGTCAAAAACTTTATTGTAACTACAGCTAAATAAAACGGGATAAGATTTTCTGAAACAAGACATGAAACCCAGAAGTCAAAAGGTAAAACACTGGCAAATTTGACCATGTATATTCTTAAAGCTGTGTAGGGATTTTTAAGGAAACAAAACAACATTAATCTGAGCCAATAATGGAAAAGTTATCTTTAGCAAAGTGGAGGTGAGATGAAGGAATGTGCCAAAGACAGAACATATAGAATACATATGCAGTAATGCTTCCCATCCCTGCCATTTGACACGTCCTGCAGCTGATAAAAAGGATGAAGGCGATCATTTGTGACCCACCATGTAAGGGTGTTCATGATGAACAGAAATTTCAGAACACAGGATTAACAAGCTAATATCTTGAAAAGGGATTGGGAAGGAAAACCACTGTACTTGTTCCTAGGGTTCGAAATTGGGAGAGGGGACGTGAGAGTGGGGACTTCTAATTGGGTGTATGTATGTTTAATTATTTTCCAATGACCATGTATTAGGTGTGCGTTTGGTCTCGGGTGCCCTTTTATCCAACTGCTCGATATTTTAATAGCACCGTTATCATATGGTGGTCTAGCCATACGAGGGAGGTCTCCTCCAGTGGCAGGAAGCCTCCTGCCCCTGACATTGCCCTTTCGGATAAAGGCAATTGTCAGACAGTACCTCCAAGTATCTCCGTATATTTAAATAAAATCTGCTGCCCTTTCTTCCAAGTTCAGTCTAACTTTCCCTTTGTCTTATTTGTCCTCTGTTTTTCCCTGAGTGAAGTTTAGTGTTAACATTTAAAATTGGAACATACATACATGAGGGCGTGTGATTTCACTCTTCAATTGTAGACTCTCAGAGTTACAAGGAAGATCTCAGAAACGAAAATGAGGCCCTAGAGGGACAATGTCCTGCAGAGGTCCCAGAGCTGAGAGATCGGCACCAGGACTCAGACATGGTGAGCTGATTCCAGCATAGCCATCTTTTCTATCTTCTACTAGATCCCTCTACAATTCAGTTGTTAAGACTGGTTCTTCCGGGGGCTGGGAAAGCGGCGAGGTAGCAGGATATGGTGGCAAGCGAATGAGCTTTGGAATCAGACAGATGTGAGTTTAAATTCCAGTTCTGGGATTTGTACAAACTGTAACGTTGGGTACGTTCCTTAATGTCTCCAAGTCTCTGTGCCTTAGCTTATAAAATGGGATGGTAACAGCTACCAGAGTTACTGTGAGAGTAAAATGAGCTAAGGTTTATAAAGCACTCAGCGCAGTGCCTGGCAGAGAGTAGGAACTAATTAAATGTGAACTCCCTTCCCTTCTCTGTGGAATACCTTGGTAGCTGAAACACTCCTTTATGCATCAAGGAATTAACACCACTGTTATGAGATTAATTCACAGCAATGCACATGAAAACAGTGATTCAGATCATCGCAAAAAACTATAATTAAAGTATCTGGTATTGTTTGATTACAGGGTTGGCTTCACTCACTTTAGCACTTTGTGGGCAGAGAGCAGGCAGCCTGGGGGCGAAGCGGCTTTGTTTTCTGGGAGGTTTCTGACCACTTCCCAGGGCCCTGCTGGGCGGTGATGGTTCTGCTGATTCTTATTTTGCACTGAACAGTCCGAATCTTAGTGGGTTGGAGTAGAGAGATGGATCTCACATTTACTGAATAGTTACTGTGTGCCAGGCCCTTTAAATGCTCATTCTCGCTTTATTCTCCCAGAAATCCCAAAAAGGTAAGATTCATAACTGCATTTGACAACCAAGAATGCTGAGGTTCATAAAAATGTTTCTCAAAATGTCATTCCCAGTAAGGCATCGAGCAAGAGTTTAATTCAAGTCCACTGGACTCCAAAGGCTGCATTCAATTCACCACAGAGGCTACCTCCTGGTTTGGGCACCAAATTTACAGCCAAGTAAGTTACAGGCTTTGTTTTTAAGTACTTTAAAAGTACAGCCAAGACTGCTAGTTAACTATACAATTCCATTCTCCTCTTCTTTAATAACAAAAGTCCAAGTTTTTATTCTGATAGCAATATGCCTAACCACAGATCATTTCCCAGTTTCCTTTGCAGCTAAGGAAGCCTAAAAAGATGTGAGAAATTGTTGGTTGGAACTACCAGGAAATTTTCTAAACAGATAATTTGAAAGACATGACTTTATATCCACTGTTCCCTCTACCTTCCTTTCTGCTTCCTGTCTAGAATACATACTAAAAGTTGGTGCCTGGCAGCCATTTTGAACCATGAGGTTCATGAGGTGACCTTGAGGGAAAAAAGTAGCTCCAAAAATGGTGGAACAGAAAGCAGAGGAAGCCTGGGCCCCTGACAACTGTGCAACAGCCAGGCCAACACTGGATTGCCAGTTTTTCAATTTTTTTAACTGAGAGAGAAATAAGCCTTTACTAATTTAAGTCACTTTCTTTTCGTTATCACAACTGAACATAAACCTAACTGATACATCCATAATATCTTATTTAACCCTCCAACAGTTCCACGAGGCAGATATTATTTTTGTTCCTGGATTTTTCAGGTGAGATGACTGAAGCACAGAGAGGTTAAGCTACTTGCCCTAGATCACTGAGCTAGTAAGTAACAGAGAGTGGATTTGAACCCAAGCCAACTTTTCCAACACTCACTCTCTTAATAATCATATTAGACTGCCGAGTTGAACTAGACATCAAAGAGTATTTTTCTAAGCTGAAGAACTTTCATATCTCAGTGGAATTTTCCTTCAGAATCAAACTTTATTTCTGATGGCTTGAGCCCTATTTGCATCTGGCATGAGGTTAGTTTTTCACTTTGTAAGAAATAACATTCTAATGGGTTTTTAAGGGCCCAGAAGACTTGTTAGCCATTCCCTGGCTGCCGCAGGACAAACTCATTAAAAACATCTGAACAAAACCAACAGCACTTGAAGGGCAACAAGAAAATGAGAAAGACGCTCTGCACATGAGGTTAGAGAATCTATACAGCAAATCACAATGTCAGAGGGCCCACTCACTCAATTGGAGCTAGGACTGTGTGTCCAGAACATTTAACCTGTTTGCGTTCCCAGATCCCATAGCTTGGGAATGAGAATTGCAATCACATTCATTATACCAGAATTTCTTTCAATAAAACAATTTGGATAGCCCTGGAGTTTTCTCTTAATGGGATTTTACCTTTGTGGAAAAGAGTTTGCTAAGCAAATGAATGAAGCAAATACAATTGGAGGAGAAATGTTTACTGAGAGAAAGAGAACAAACTATTTTGTGTCACTGGGACACTACCCGATTACAGTAAAATATGGTTTATCCAGAGTTCTATTGACTGGGACTTGGTATTAATTGGCATCTGTAAAATGGGGATAATCACACTGATGTTTCAGGGTGGTGGTAAGAAATATGTGA
Source organism: Pteropus medius (assembly GCF_902729225.1). Lineage (NCBI taxonomy): Eukaryota > Metazoa > Chordata > Mammalia > Chiroptera > Pteropodidae > Pteropus > Pteropus medius. Next base: position 1,987,751 of record NW_024353906.1, on the reverse strand, counting down.
AGTACACCAAGCAGAGGTGACTTAGCATAGAAATTACCACAAAGGCAAAAAAAATGTGGAGGCTTTTATTGTTTTATTGGGCTCACTCTTCCAGCCTTTGGGAAACTACAGATAATTTTAAAAATAATGAGCAGAGAAAAGCAACAAATTCTCAGTTGCCCTTAATAGCCCAGACATAGATCAGAACACATCGGTCCTAGTATCCGCCAATAATTTTGCAGGCTTTCTGGCTGCCTGGTTTTTGGAAGCCCACCTGGGCAAATCCTCTAACCCCAGAACCATATCAGAAGGCAGCAAGCACAGCATGTGGTGAGCATCACTGCCTGCAATACCAGCCAGCTTGGGTTTGAATTCCTGCTCTTCACCTGCTTGGCAAACTTAGTTAATGTTTGCAAAATGGAGCTAGTAATAATACCCATAATTGGTTGTGGTTCAAACAGATAATAAATGCAAACAGTGAGAAGAATGCCTACCACATAGTTAGGCATTGATAATTCATGGCCAGTGTTAGTGACTGGAATTAGCAGTGCACAATATGACGTGGCTTTCTTCATTTCCTTCCTTCTGTGACAGATCCATCACGGTGGCTCCCAGTTTTGGTAGCAAAGCAAGCTTCATAAGAAAATGAGGAGATAGATAGACCCTAATGGAGGTCTAGATAAAAAGTCTGGTAGGCTTCTTTTAAAGGATTAGAGCTTAAAATTTGGAGCCAGGTCAACCTGGTTTTAAATCTTGAGTTTCTGATGACCAGCTAGCTCTGTAAACTTATATAAGACCTCAGAACCTGAGAATGTACATGTGTATCTATATGTACCTGTGAATTTTTACCAATTAAAAAGTATAAATAAAATAATTTTTTGTAAGCTTTAAACTTTGTATCCAGCAACCTACTCAGATTCAAGGCTGTTTTGAACTGATGGACAGGTCAGTTAGACAAATGGACCATGCAATTTAATTTGCAGGACTGCAGCATAGTAAACCACCCCAAACCTTAGTGGCTTAAAACAACTATTTGCTTAGCTGATGACTCTGGGAGTTGCCAGCTGGATCTAGGCTTAGCTATACAGTTCTTATGCTGGTTGCAGTCAATGCAATCAGTTAGGTGACTTTGCTTCTGAGAGTTCGCTGGCTGTTGGTTGGAGTGATAGTGGCAACAGGGGTACACTTCTCTCATCATCTAGCAGGCTAGCCCAGCTTTGATTACATGAGGGCAGTAATGGGGTTGCAAGAGAAGTGAGAGAAGGACAATCCCAATACACAGACACTTTTCAAGTTTCCACTTGTGTCACAATGACCAAAGCAAATCACATAGCCAAACCCATAGTAAGTATACGAGGAACTTCCCAAGGTTGTGGATGCAGAGTGGTGTGAACACACCAGGTACCATTACTGCAAAAACCCACCACACACACCATAAAACTTACTCTGGGAGAAATCATTCTAAAGTAGGCACTATGTATACATGAGGCCAAAGTGACTTTGCTCTTAATGAACTCCAAGGAGAAATCATTCGGTCCAGCAGCCTGGACAAACAGTTGAATGATGAAATTCTTCTCTTCCCAACCAATTAAAAGGTTAAATTTTGCATATGGATTTTTTTTTTAAATCTGTGAATTAGGGCCTCAGAATAAGAGGTTGCTGAGTCTCTTCAAACTCTGACATTCTGTGAATCCGTAATTTTTCATTCCAGTTAGAGAATAGCTGAAGTCCAGCCCAAGAAAGCTCTGTTTCCTCATCCAACGAGGCAGACAGGAAATTTCAGCACGATGCAAGAAATACTGGTCAGCCCTGAGGATTTTGTGACCATGGATAAAAATGCCTCTAGAAGTAGTAAACTCTCTGTTATTGGAGGTAATCGAGCACAAACTAGATAACTTTTTTTTTTTAATGATGTGAAGCTATGTTCTCATTGTGTATATATATGAGGCGACATCAGAATTTTTATATCACTCCTAAAGATTCTGATGCCCCATCCCATACGCCCCCAGATTAGGCTACACAGAAGAATGGAATTAGTCCTTGTGTAATGTAAAAAAGTTAGATTTATTCAACAACAACAGATGAGCTCTTATTATAAGCAAAACGAGTCACTTTCAGATCCTATACCTTTACTCTTTTAGAACCAGTAATTTCTTTTTGTAAAAAAAAGAACAAAAGCTCAGAGAGAGAAGAAAATCTGCTCAAAGTCATCCCCAACCAGTAAGTTCTGAGTAGTTCTTTCACTATGTTCTTGGTGACCTGCTTTTTTTCCGTCTTTCCTTCCATCGTTCATTCATTTGTTCAGGCTGTCACTCATTCAATATTCATCCTTAGTGAAATTTCCATGGAAAGTTAGGAAAGATAGGCATTTATCATCCTCAGAACACATTTGCTCCTCAAGTTCCACACCTTAAGGTTTGAGTGAGAATGAAATTTGATGATATATGTAAAATTCTTAAGTAGTACCTGGTACCTAAAAAACCATGAAGGCTGGCTAATATTATTTTGGAGAAAATAACAGGCAGCTTTTGAAACAGCCTGAACTCAGAGAATTTGAGATGCCCAGCCAGAAAGAAACATACAAATGCTAGAGGACAGTGCCCAGAGCCCTGAATCCTATGGTGCAGGAGCCCTGAGGAGAGTGAATGACATCCTGAGCAGAGGACACCTCAAGGGGAGATGACAGAGCAGGTTTGGAGCCCTGTGCAGCAGCCCCACCCAGGCTCACCTCATCCTACTTCATCCCACCATTCACACCGGGACTGAGCAGTTCCTTGAAAGGGCTGCTCTTTCAAAGCATCATGCATCTCTGGAGCTTGCCAGGAGAATGTGCTGCTGAGACCGCGGTGGGGACCTCTGCTCCCTTGAGGTGGTGCCTGGGGAAAGCATGAGATGGAGGAGTTAATCCTGGCTCTCTGCTGTGTGAACGTTCCCGTGGCCCCTCCAGATGGCCTTCTTGGGTGAAGACCTGAAACAACCCCACACAGGCTATCTCTCACAAGTGGATGACATCTGGTCCCCAGAAGACACTCAAATAATTCTCGCCCTGGCAAACTCCAAGAGCCCATTCACACCCAGCATCTCGCCTTCTTCTCCTTCACTCTGAGGACATAACAGCTAACCCTATCTAGTTTGGGCTCATTACAGGTCCAAAACATGTCAGACCCTGGCCACTCCACAGTAGGGGACACATATCCGGCTCTCTGAGTGGTCTCCTGGAAGCCCCTCTCCCTTGCCCTGGGTTCAGAGCCTCATGGAAGGTCAAGCTGTCTCAGCAGGGGTGAGGAGTGGGGGAGGTAGGACTGAATATTCTCTAAAAGAAGTTTCTTTTCTGCAGTTATTTAGAAATAATATGCTGAGAAGCCAATTCTTGACAGTGTTGAAAAGAAATTAATGGTAGCCAATGAAATCCATAATGAAAGCCTGAGATGAAAAAAAGAAAAGGATAGAACAAGTGGTCTTCCTTTAAATGTGCTTGCACTCTGAATAATCCACAGCACTGGCCCAGTCCCGGCCTCGCCCTGCCCCTGATCCACCGGCTCGTCCTGATGTTCAGAGTGACTCTTCTCTAGCTAGGACCTAAAGCTCCAGGCTCAGGCCCAGAGGAGCATCTGGCAAAGTTTCCCATGAAAGAAGCCTTTCCCTTCAAAGCATTTACCACCTTGGAGCCGTTGCTGTTGCAGAAGCTCTTTTAAGGACCCTGGATTTAAAAAAAAAAATCGCATATAGGAAGAAAGCACCAGCATTTAGAGTCTGGTTTGTGCTTCCTGGTATGCTGAGGGTTTTTCATACAGAATTTCATTTAAATAGAGAGCCAAAGAGAATTTCATACCATCCTCGGTGCAGCTCGGTGTCTTAATTTACCGGATAATCTTTTTCTGTTCTCCCTGCACGGTTCTCTCTGCCCTGAATGCCCTTCTCCGGCATCTCCGCATTTGCAAACCTCATCTATCTTTACATTCCCAACCCGAATCCCGCCCTTTCCATGAAGCCTTCCCTGATTCTTTCATCGCCCACACCATTAGAAATCACTTCATCACATACTTGATCATTCTGCATCACGATGTCCTCGTCCATAAAATGGGCATACTAATGGTACCTGCTCTTTAAAGTTGTTGTGAGAATTCATAATAACACTTAGAAGCTTAGCATATAGGCAAAGCTCTGTAATAGTAATTTTTGTTGTTATTAATGAATATGACTTCTTCCTTTGATGTACTGTGAGATTTTGGAGGCAGGGCAAGGATGGGGTCTTATTTATCTCTGAACCCTAGAGGTTAGTAGATGGCCTTAATACCCCTCAGGTACTCAAGCTCAGTAGAATGTACATGAGATGAGTGAGTGCAGGAGTGGCAGCGGCCAAAGACGAGAGTGAACAAGCACACTGCAGATTGGTGCTTCATCTGCCCAGCCATCTTTGGGGCTAAATACTACGTTGCTCTTGTTCCAAGCCAGCCAAACTGTTCTGGTGCTGGCTGCCGGCATCCTTGCCTTCAGACAGCCCCTGGAGAGGTGCCACTGCTGCTGCGCAGGCTGACAGCATCACCAAAGCTGCCTTTGGGGCTCTGCTTCTTGGGGCCGGTGCAGGTGGAACCAGCACTCCTGACAAAGTGGGGGCTCAGCATGTCTGCGATCCCAGCACTGCCTTGGGTACCATTAAAGCCTCAGATATGGTGCATTTGACTTTCTACCTTGTCTCTCATGCTACTCAGCACGGACAGTTCTTAATGGATGTCAGACTTTGAATTTCTTATCATGTTGTTTATATCTAATAAGTGACTCGCCCCGTTTTTTTAAAAGTCAGCTTTTAAAAATACTGTGTTTGAACATCTGTCAAGGGCTGGGGATTAGCTGAATAGGCACTGGATGCCAGGATATTATATTCTCTCTTATCCTTTATACTGTAATTATCTTGATCCTCAAACAACTCAGCACCAGTTACAACCACTTTCGCAGACTTGTTGTTGCTGCAAATTCAAAAAATTATTTTATTTGAATCTAAATTAAACTGATATGTAACAAGGTTTTTTTTTTCATGCTAAGTCTCAAAAAACAGTATCTGCAGATGATTAAAAAACAGTAAAACACGGACAATTTCAAAGTTTATTTCAAGAATAAACTCATGAAAATTCATCTAATTATGCAGCAGTGTACCAAAAATAATCTTTTCCAAACCTAAATTTGTTTAACAAAACACACAGTCAGCTAAGCCAAATGAAAGCAAACGTGTGTTTATGCCACAGTCACCCCCTCCCCCTGGTGCTCGAGTGGGCACGAGGGCTTGGCAGGGGTTCGGGAGCCTGTCGTCGGCGTCTGTGTCCTGAGCTGTGCCTGTCATCATTTCTAGTGAGGGGCCATCGGCATCCAGTGGTCATGGAAATAGACCCTGTGGAGAGTGGTCTCTGTTCCTGGCCATGTGCAGAGCTGGGTGTGGAGAATTTAGAGCATTTTACTCTCAGAAACTTAGGGGGCAGAAGATACCACCAAAATATCATGCTCATAAATGATGTACAGTCAGGCTGCCTCTGCCACTTACTAATAGTAACAGGGAGAACAGCTGCCATGTGTCGAACTCTGGCTCTGGGTCAGGTATTTATTTGAGCGTCTGACACTCATTTATCAGCTGATCCATAGAACAAACCTGAAAGCTGATTATTGTTACCCCTGCTTTACAGATGCAGAAATTGAGGTTCAAAGGTAAGTGGCCTGCCTAAGATCACACAAAGAGTGGATGAGCTGAGATGAACTCTGTCTTCTAGAGCCATGTTCTTGTCTGCTATGTTGCTTTAGCCCTGGGCCAGCCTCTTTAGGGAACCAATGGGAATCTCAGCTCTCCCAACCCAGCCGAGTTCCTCATTACTTTTTACATCTCAATGTAGTCATCTAGAAAATGGAAAACACAAAACTTAGGACATGGTAAAAATTCAAAAAGCATAAAATATCATTATTCCATTAGACTGAATCTCCTCAGAGAGAAAGTATATATCTATTTTATTCATATTTGTGTCCCTAGCATCTCCCATAATAGTAAATCACACATAATGTTCATTAATGTGTGGGAAGTGAAGGAATAAGACAAATGTCCTTCCTATAAGTTGTTTGCAGCTTATTTGGGAAGAGAAAATTAACCTGTGTGAGTAGAGGAGAGATCAAATCCAGTAGACATATCCTTAAGGGAATGTTGATTACCTGCCAGGTGACTGATCAAAATGTCATATTGGAATTGTACCTCACCAGCACCTGAAATTTTTGGCACAGGCAAATTTTTGAACCTCTCTGAGCTTTTTTCAGAGAGAAATCATAATGATCTCACTCTGCTTTTTTCCTTGTACAGTTGTGAGCCTCCCCTGATATACAGAAAGCACTATCACATGCTGTATAAAATTTCAGGACCATCATCTTTTTTGACGAGAGCAGGGAAATGAGGCTGCACTTGCTGGAGGAAATGACTAGAGGTTTGAACCATGAAGGAGCAGCCACATTTTGCCGTGGATTGGAACAGGTTCCAGGAGGAGAACTAAAATCAGGGGTCTATATCAGGTTCGAATCCTATGTTTCCAAAAGCGTACAGCATCCTTGAGCTTTCACATTCACTCTGTCACTTGCCTCCCGGTGGTGATATTAGGCACAAAATATTTTTAAAAATTTGTTCATTTGTCTTAATTGTAATATATTAGATTGAATTTAATGGAATGGGTTTAAAACCTGATTAAAACTCACCTCACCCCACATACAAATAAAATCAAATCACCGAATCAACTATGTTCACAAAGTTACGAGGTCTATTTCACCACTGTACCTTTTCGCGAACTGAAGCAGAAAACACGAGGAAGGAGCCTGGCTGCTGAAAAGGGCGGCAGAGGAACATGTGCTTGGACGCACAGGAGGAAGAGACCCGGGTCTTCCAGGGAAACGGGAAGGCCCCGTAACCCACAGATTCCTTAAAACACACTTTCCAAAGCTGGCTGAATAAGTGAAGGTCTTTTACGCAGCATCCACCTATCAATTCACTGAAGATTTATCGTCCCTTCTGTGTACCTGGCATTCTGCTAGTCTCTTTTCTTATTCCCTACCTCTGTTACTTTGGGCAAGTCCCTCAAGCTTTTTGATCCTCAGTTTGTTTATCTGTAAAATTGACATCATTTTATATGCCTTCCAGAGTTGGTAGGAGGATCGAATGAGATTAAAGTGCTTAGCATACTACCTGACATATAGCGATTACTTTAAAAGAAACAGTAATTAAATAATTAAAGATTTAAAAAAGAAGAAAGATCTCTGGCTCTATTGTGGGATAAGTCATAGAAAGAACTAATTATAGTTGGAGGTTGAAAGTAATGCATGCACGTGCAAAACACAGATCTGACAGTGCTATTCCCTTGCTCGAGAATCTTCCATACACACCATTCCATTCCAGATGAGTCCAAACTCCTGAGGTCCTGGCCCCTCTCCAGACCTACCTCTCAGAGCCCCGATTCTGCCCCCACTGTGTGCCCTTCTCTCTGCCACACGTGGATTTGATTGGTTAGTTGTTGAAGGGACTGTGTTCTCTTAGGCCTCTCCACCTTTGTGCAGGCTGCTCCCTCTACTTGGAAAAGCCTGAGTAATTCAGCAAGACCCAGATGAATGCCATCACCTCTGGGAGACCTCCTGGCCTCGTCCTCTTGTACTGGCTGACTGTTGCTCTCTCCTCTTCCCCCACAGCCCTTGACAGACAGTTAATGCAATGTTCATTCTGTGACCAGATTTTCAATAGACCACGAGCTCCTCAAAGTAGAAGCCCACCCTTCTCTGACCTTTGGGTGTGTGGGGTCTAGCCCAACACCCGACATGGGGCTTTGGTGATAGAAGGGATAGAGAAAGGTAAGCAGACAGGCAAGAAGAAGTCAAGAAGTTCTGAGCAGCAGTTCCCAAAGGTGGGGGTGGGTCTAGAGATTGGCTACTAAGACTCATCTAGAGAAATTCTGAAAGCAAAACAAGACACATAAATATTTCCACCCTCCTGAGATTCAGTCAGAGTGTAGACCAGGGCAAAGATGGATTTACCTTGAAGCTAATGAAGATTACACTCCAGGAGCCTTCATGTGCACAACCCATTCTAAAGTGAATTTCTTATTAATAATTTAATTTTTTTTTTTAAAGGGCCCTCCATGTGAAATGAACTCAGGCCCAACAAAACCTAAATCAACCTCTGACCCCAAGATCTGGAGTTTTAATAAGCTTATCAAGTGATTCTGAAACACAGCTGGTTTTGGGGCTCACTTGCTACTTAACGTGCGATTCATAGACTAGAAGCATCAGCACCATGGGCGAGCATGTTAGAAATACAGAATCTCAGGCTTCTCCCCAGATCTACTGTATCCGAGTGCACATTTTCACAAAATCTCTGGGCTCACATAAAAAAAAAAAAATCACATTCAAAAAAAAATTTGTGAAGTGCAGCTCTATTAGTTTCTCTGAGAGAAAAATTGCTTTCAACTGTGAGATCAGGGAGTCCTTCTTGGAGGAAGTGGCTTCTGAACTGGGCCCGAAAGTAGCAGTGTTTGGGTGTGTGGAATACACTCCAGCAGAGGGAGCAATATCAGTAGATTCACAGAGATGGGAAGTATGAAGATGTGTACCAGTCGTCCAGGGCCTTTGGGCTGGAATCAGACAAGAGCAATGGCAAGTAAGCTGTCTGGAGTGGGAATGAGAGAGGCAGGCAGGCCCTGCAGGCACACAGGTGCTGGCTTAGGGCCTCTGGATTCTAACAGGTTAGAATGTGGAGCCTTTGTATTTTGGTCCAAAAGATATGAGAGATCAAGCTGCAAAAGCAAAACTTCCCCTGGGAGAGGGAAGTAGTCACTGATATTCATTCATGCTCAGGTACAGATTATTTACGCCCAAGCTGTTTCTGAAAGAAGTAAAAGAAGGGAGCAGGAAGCCAAAAGAGATGGCTGAGAGAAATGACTGGGAGGAACTCATGTTTTTTCCCACCCTGGAGGCTGGCGAGAGTCTCAATACTGCTTCCACACTGAGAACTCCATGAATATTAGCCGATTGGGTTTAAAGGGGGTTAAGGAGCAGTAGTGGTCCCGGTTAAGTCCTGGAAATTCCCCATCACTCCCCACAACCTCCAGGCTCCACCTCTGTGGCTTCTCTGTTTAACATATTTCTGTAGCCACAACAAAATCTCCCTGCAAAGTTGTTAGGAAGATTACAGGGGATAATATAGCAAAGTATCAAGAATATATTAGGACCCAGAAAAGTACATGCAGTGCTTTGAAGCTTGGAGTCAGAGCTCATGGTTTATCCATTTTTCTACCCTATACTTGGTTTGAGTTCTAATCTATAGTGGATTTTCAATGAATGCTTGATGGAAAAAAATGGCCAAAATACTAGCTAATAGGAAACTCATTATCATTTTGCCTTAGAGTGAGTTTTGTCAAGGTTGTGATACTGTACGCAATTTAAGATGCACACCAATAACAATTTAATGAGCACTTACTATGTGTCAATCACTGTGCTAAGCATTTTACATATATTAATTCATTTGATCTCATTGTACAGACGAGGAAAGGGGAACAGATGTTGAGAGATCTTGCTCAAAGTCTCATTGGTATTAAGAGACAGAGCTGAGCACCAGAGTGATGTCAAAGCTATACACACTATGAAGCCTCTTATGGATGTCACAGGTACAACAGGTTCCACCAGGAATTATATATTCGGCTCCTCTCCACCACTGCCCCACCTTATTCAAATGATAGGGAGAGTCAACGTTTACTGATGGACTTGTAAACTCACAGAGTTCGAGATAGAGAAAACATTATTAGGGATGATCTAGTCCAATGCTGCTGTCTTACAGATGCTAAAATGGAGGCCCAGAGAGGTTGCTTGACTTGCTCAAGGTGACACAGCATGAGAGTGGAAGGGGTTAGGCTCTATGTTAGTTAGGTTTCTTGGCTCTTATAACATGGCACTTACATTAAGATAAAAACAAACATTTAAAAAAAACAGATTATCTTGTTTTGCTCTATCTCGCTTCTTCATCCCCTTCCCCCTACAAAAGCTCTCTTTCTCTTTTATTTTTCTTTATTCTTATATTTATTGGTTCAGCAAATATTTATTGAGGCACAATAGTGAAGTAAGTTATATTCAGGGAAGAGATGGGAATTGAGGAATAAATAAGAGCAAGAAAGAAAAAAAGGGAACAAGAAAGGGAAAAACAGAAATAGAAAGGAAAAGAAAGAGAAGAAGAGAGAGAAGAATAAAGGAAGGAAAAAGGAGGGAAGAGAGGGAAGTAGGAAGGAAGGATAGAGAAAAAGATGACTTGAGCACTTTGTATGTGACAGGTACATTTCTAAGTATTTTCCATGTATTAATTTTTTTAAACCATACAGAAATCCTATGAGGTAGTTACTCTCATTATCCTCATTTTACAGATAAGGCACTTGTGTTACAGAGACCTTTAGTAAATTGCCCAAGTTCAGAGAGCTAGAAGGTGGCAAGGGCAATATACAAACCTAGCAGATCTGGCTCCAGAGGCCTTGCTTGGGAGCTGTGGAGGTATTCGTGTTGAAATGTTCTCTCATTGCCCTGATGGCCACTGGAAGTGTAGGGACAATAATGTTTCTGAGAGTCTTTTTTCTTCTTTGTCTTTAGTCGTTCTCTGGAGAATCATCCTCATATGGGTTGTCACAGACCAGCAGGGCATGAAGAAGAACTGCATTGCACAGAAGACTGCCAAACAGAGCAGCCTAGAAAGAGAAGGGTCATGTGATTTAGAGCCTTGAGAGCTGAGATTTAGCTGTGTCCCTGCCACTCACAGCTGTGATATAGGTTGAATTAATTCACCTCTTCAACTCTATGTCTTCTTATCTGGAAAATGGGAACAATAGTCAATTCTACCCTATGTATTTCAGAGGACTGAACTGAAGTGAAAGTACTTTATAACATTAAAGGGTGATATCAAAGAGAAATCAGACCTAGCCATTAACTGTCCTCTGCTTATTTTGTGTAGGTGTTTGTTAAAAAAGAAAGAAACTTTGTTGAGAGCCTGAGTTTAGGCCGAGGATGATGGAGAGAACCCAAAGAAGAGAAATACTTAGGAGGTGAGCTTTCTGTGGTAAGGGTAAGAGGATGGATTATTTAGGAAGAACCAGAAAAAGCCTAGAGGATAGTTAACTTTCTCTGGATAAATGGATGATCATAATAATTTATTTATTCATGTATTTGTTAACTATTTATTAAGTGTCTCCCACGTGCCAATCAGTGCTAGACATTGGGGTACAGGGTTTAAACAACAGACATGGTCCTCATGGAGCTTGTAGTCCGCAGAGTCAGACACTGAACAAATACATACAGAATTTCCCCTTTCTCTCCCCTCTGCTGCCCCCCACCCCTCTCACATCTCTCCACCTCCCACCACCCACTTACTGCTATTCAAAAGATCATAGGCCTCTGCTTCATACAGGTTTTATTATTTTGATGCTTCAACGAGCATCTTTGTTCATTCAGGCTGCTATAACAAAATACGCTAAACTAGAGCTTATAAACAACAAACATTTAGTTCTCACATTTCTAGAGGCCAGGAAATCCCAGATCATTGCACTGATAGATTTAGAGTCTGATGAGGACCCACTTCCTCATCAATCTCACTCTTCTCGCTGTAACCTTGCGTGGTGAAAGGGGCAGGCGAGCTTTCTCGGGACTCTTCTATTAGGGCACTAAACCCATTTACAAGGGCTCTGCCCTCATAACCTAATCACCTACCAAATGCCCCACCTTTTAGAACCTTCACTTTGGGAGTTAGGATCAACATGTGAATTTGGAGGAACAGAAACATTCAGACCATAGCATGGAACCATCTTTTAGATGCCCTCCCAAAATATGTGCATATATCCCCAGGTGTCAGGCTGCTTTTATAGTCAGTCCTGGCTGCTGCCCTCTTTGACAGGCTTCCTGCATATCATTATTCCTACTTTTACAGATGTAAAAAAAAAGTTTGTGACAGTACAACGACTTGTCTAAGATGACACAGCCAGAAAGGCCATGCTAGGGCTCAGGATGCATGTCCTAAGAGAGAGTGACATAAAGATTTTGGAGGGTACAGAGAACGCTCGGGGCATACCTGGTTCAGAATGAGTTCAGACTTCCAGGACCCTTCAGAAGCTATAATAGGGACAACAGCCAGCCTCTGGAACGCCCATGTCTGGTCCAGTTTGAGTGGCCAGAAACAGCCCTTCAAACCCAGAGGCAGGATTTTCATACCTCTAAGGGGAGCTATAGTCATATGGGGAGCAAGGGACAGGTACTAGTATGCTGCCTCTGTGGGGTAGGGCTCCAGTCACCCCCCTACCAGCCGTGCAAGCCTGAGGACCAGGGCTTCAGGTGGCCCCGATGAGTTGCTCCCACACAACTGCAACATTGTACTCAGAACAAAATTGTACTCTGGCTGTGCCAGGCAGAGTCCCGGGCCTGAGCTGGTCAGAGATGTCAGCCCATTCACTTCGCAGCTTCAGAGGCTTTCGGCGCTTAGCCCTGCAGTTCCCAGTTGCTGACAGTAGGTGGCAGTGGGTCGTGAGAAATCTCGTTCCGCACCGGGCCAGGGTTCCGGAGACCCAGCCTGAAGAAAAACGTGGCTGGGCTTAGGCCGGGTGGGAGAGAAACGCCCCCCGAGGTGGAGCGTGGGGGCTGCCCCGGGACTGGCGGCTTCTGTCCGAGCCGGGGTCAGCGAGGATCTCGAAGGCAGAGCCTGGAGCAGGACGTGGGGGGCTCTCTGGGGCACCTGGTCCCCAGGCGGCTCTGCTGTCATAGGGAGACTTAGGGGCCCCTGGGCACCCTGGTGAGCGTCCTGCCCACTGCCTCCTTAGCCAGAATGTGTGCCCGGCTTGGGATTTTACTTCCTAAACAAATACATTTTTTAAAAAATCTGAACGAACTACTACTGTTCAGAGAGGTTACGGGACTCGGCTGTCGCCACAGAGTCTGTCAGTGGCTGTGCAGGGTGAAAACCCAGTCCTGTGCTCTACTAATGCTCAGTCGGGGCTTTGGGTGGGGTTGAACCGACTGTGTCTAACGTGGGGTGGCCTCTGGTCTGAGTTTACACTGAGGAACTTTTGGCTCAGCCACGGCGTGGCTGTGTGGGCTGGTTTGCTTCCACTCTGAGGCAGTGTCCAGTGAGGGGCGTGGCTGCGATGGCCTCTGGGTGGTCTTCTGGAGTCCTGATTCCCTCCCCAAGCCCAACCTGCACAACCTCCCCATGCCCAGCCCCCGCAGGGCACTCTCCTGAACAAGGAGCCTGACCAGAGCTGTCCCACAGGCTCTCAACTCAGGAAGCACCCGCTCTGTCTTCCTCCTCTAAGAAGTAATACTGGGTCTCAACTCCTCTCACCTCTGACATTTTAAAACACTTTCGCTCTCAGGAATTCGTTAGATCTTTGCAACCACCCTTTGAGGCAGGCAGAGAAGGGGTGTTTACATTTACAAAAGAGAAAACTGAAGCTTCTGAGAGGTGCTTGCCAAAGAGGGTAAAGACAGTGCGGGGCTGAGCCCGGGCTTGAACCTCAAGTCTTCCCAGCGGGAGCAGGGGGGCTGCTGCCAGCTCTTCCAGCAGGGAAGGCTGTTCTGTGCCTCTTCCACTCCCCACGGCAGGCGAGAGCAGCGGACAAATTAATTCACGCTATCTTTACATTATGTATAATGCTGCATGATTTTATTTTGCTTCATTCCCGAAATCTTTTACAGTAATTAGTAGCCGAGTAAAATATAAAAATTAATGCAATATAACACTTTAATGGTAATAATACACCATCCTGTCTAATTAATAAAATCTGTTGTTTCCAAGCACGATTATTTATTTGACAAATTGATAGCACACATCCTGTTCATACCCTCTTTCCCGGCTCCTATCCTTTCAGTTTATTGAATAAAATTGTGGCAGGAAAATAAACAGATTGTCTTCTGACCTGACAAGCAAGTGAGAAATAAACCCCTCACTCATACATCTCTAATTGTTCTCAATAATATTCTCTAACACATGTCCAGATTGGTTAGTAATGAATTTCGATTTCTCCCTCCTACCTCTGCCTTCTTAATAACTGTTTCTCCTTATTGTAGGGAAAAGAGACCTAGCTCCCCTTTATCTCCAGGTAGTGTTCGTATTGGGGCAGTTTAGGGAAATGAATTCTGTGACTGCGTTCAGAGATTCTGATGGCTCGCTGATGGAGCGATTGCCCGTATCTGCTGAGAGAGGAGGTCCAGTGCCTCTGGGCTGCCGAGGAACACTGAACCCACCTGGGAGGCAGCTGGAGAGGCTCATAAAGGGAGAGGGGAGGGGACAGATTGAAGGACTGTCATCAGGAGTTGGGAAAACAAAACCCGGAAAAGGGTGAGGGCAGGATGCTCAGGCCTGGCAATATTTGTGGATAGGGCAGGGGTGAGGAACACTGTCCAGTGTTAGTATGTGTAGAACTTGGGATGAAACATTGATCTCATTACAAACCCGAATGTGTGCTATTTTATGTAGCACGGGGACATTTTATATACTAAGTGTGAAAATATGAAAGCATTTTAGCTAAAAATAGGGCCTCAGAGACAGAGGCATAGATACAGAGAGACACGGAGACAGACATAGAGACAGAAGCAGAGGGACACAGAAAGAGTAAGACAGAAAGCGAAAGAAAAAAAAAAAAACAGGAAGACTCACCATCTGCAGGTTATTTTACAGCATTTTTCTCTGAAAGAAAAATTGTGATGTGATCTGTGTTTGGGGAAAAGCTATGTTATCCCCGGCTTTCAAGCAACATTTACTGTAATAAAAAAGGGAAAATCTCCAAGTGCGCACAGGTGAAGGAAGTCACCCTCTCGTGGAAACAGGCCTCACCACACATACAGAAATGTGTACACACAATACACACACACACACACACTAATACCACACACACACACTGCAGGCACAATGACACACTGCAAATGCACATGTGCCTTGCTAAGCCAAGGCCACAGTATCAATGTACTCATGTCCCCATTGCTGTGACTTCCTGGGCCACCACGGTGATCCCTACCTTCCCTTGAAGTCTCAATACTCTGTCTTATTAAACTTCCCCCCACCTTTTTCTCTTATCCACCTCTCATCCCCACCATCGTTTTGTGCTAATGCATTATTTTAATAATAATAAAAATAGAATTTAGATAAGATTTTCCTGAGGACATTTCCTAGCTTCTCTAGAAGCCCATAAAGTAGGTGGTCACTTCAAGTTTTTGGCCCAAACACAGGTATACAGAAGATGATCAATAAGCACAGTTTGAGTACTTCACCTTTTGTAAAGTGCTTCCCTGTGAATTGTTTTGGGGCAGGGCTAACTACATCTATTTTATAGATACAAAAACAGGTAGCCTCTTTCCAAGAGGACACAGTTAGGTGTTCATTGAAAAATAATATTTACTGAACATTTTTTGTGAGTCAGACACTATCTAAACACTTAGTAGCCATTATTTCATTCAGTCTTTGCAATAACTCTATAAGATGGGTCCAATTACTCTTAATATGATAGATATGGAGACTAATATTTGGAAAGTTTGTGTAATTTGCCGAAAATTATACAGCTAATATATGATAGGCTTTGGATGTGAACTACTATCTGTCTGTATTTGTAGTTCCTCCAAGCCACGTTCTAGAACCAGGTTTGATGCTCATTGGCTGTACGACTTTAAGCAAGTAACATTTCTGAGACCCAGTTTTCTCAACTATAAAAACATTAAAATTCTCACCGTATAAGTTGATAAGAAGGTTAAAGGAGACAATTTATATATTTATTATATATACATATGTATATACATATATATGTGTATATTTATGTATATATATGTATATGTGTGTGTGTGTGTGTGTGTGTGTGTGTATGTATGTATGTATGTATAGGTAAAATAGTGTGCCCAGCAGAGTGCCAAGCATGCATTAGGAGTTTAATAAAGTCCACTTTTCCCTTTAATTTTCCTTTTGTTCTTTTTTGTCAGCCACTCCCCCGGAAATTACCTGAAAGATAACTCAGTTGGCTGTGGCTACACCTAGTGGCACCTCAGAGTTCCAAGCCTCGGTTTTATCATTTCCAAAATAAGAAGAGAATAGCTTTTTGTGAAGACAAAATGCGTTAAAGCATGAGAGGTCAGCATAGTGCCTGATACATAGTTAGTGCTAAATAAATGTTTGTGAAAGGAAAGAAAGGAGTGAGGAAAGAACCAGGAGAATGATACCCAGGTACTCAAAAAGAACCTGTACCCCAGCCACTCTCAGGGCCTGGGGACAAGTCCTGCCCCAGCTCCACCAAACAGTGGGCAAGAATGTTCCAATGGATGGCGAATGTCCTGTAGACCTGCTCAGTGCCATCGATCAATATGTTTTATGATGGATCTAATTAAGCTCTCTAATGAGGAATCACAAGATGACAATTTATCCCGAAGCCATCACTTATTAAAATGCTATTTCAGGAGATGACATCGTTCTAACCTTAATTGGCAGAGTTCACGTGACTGGAATCCCTTGGGAGCAGTGATGCCCCTTGTCGTATTCTTGTCACCTCTGTGGTAAGGAGCTCAGAGGAACCCCAAGAGGCACATGAATTTGTCAGGTATTTCAACAGTCTAGGCTTAACCTTCCCAACTTTGGTGGGCTCCTTCTAGCAGGTGAGTCATGGGGGGCTGACATGAGGCAGCCAGCCTGAAGTTGTGCAGAGGCCCATATCAAATCAGAAGCCAATGACTTTCATCAGCTCCACGAATGTGTAGTCATGTAGGCTGGGGAAGTGATCATTCTGGTTAAAGCCTCAGTTTCCTCATCTGTAAAGAAGCCTAGTGATGCTTTCTTGCCCACCTCTCAGAGTTGTTTGGAAGATTAAAGAAGATTGTAGAGAAGTTTGTAGAGTAGTGGAAAGAGCCCAAACTTTAAGAGTCTTCAGGTTCAAATCTCTGTTCTATGACCCACTAACTGTGTGACTCTGGACAAGTTTCTTAGCATGTCTGACCTTGGTTTATTTGTGTACAAAATGAATCAATAATAGTACCTACTTCAATAGAGTTGTTGAGAGGCTTTTATGAGTTTTATGTTCAGCTTTGTTTCTGAAGATATGGGGACACATAGATTAAGTGATCTTGACACACCTTAATACCTGCCAAATAATATTTACAACAAGGACAAATTGCAAACCCAAAGGGAATCAATGAACCATGCTGGCTGTGTCTTAGAATACATAAGGGAGGAGGTGGCATTTTAGCTAGACCTTGAAATAGGAGGGTTTTTTTCAATTGAAGAAGAGAACAAAGGGTATCCCAGATTGAGGGAGCAGTCAGTAGACACAAAGGGCCTGGGGTTGGAGAAACTTGGTGTATTCAGAATATAGTGAGCAGTGAGGAGTGGTTTGTGGGTGAATAAAGGAAATGACGGCGAAAGAAGGAAAGAAGGCTAGAAGGGCAAGCGGAGAGCAGGATTTTAGGTCTTCAAATGCCATACAAAAGCATTTGGACTTTATAATGGAGGTCACTGAAACCTCACAAAGGATGAGTTTAGTGAACTCTCATTACAAAGCTTGGACCTCAGAGGAGGAAGGCAGACTCAGGAGCTTCTGTCAACAAAAGTGGTTTGGAGCCTGCAGAGTGAACCTGATGTGTCCATCAAGACCGGGAAGACCAGAGCCACCGTGTGGTAAGTGCCATGGCTTTCCTTGGGGCATATGAGAAACCAAAACGGAGATGGTGCCTTGAATTTGAGAGCGCTTTTCTCCCAGAGAAGGTGACTAGGAACAGGAAACCAAAACTAGTCGAGCTGCTATCATGCATCAGGAAGTGGCATTTAATTCTCATAACACTCTCAGGCGTGATTGTCCCTATTTACAGAATGATGCATTAAAGTTTTGGAAAGGGTCAGTGGCTTCTCCAAGGTGACCAGCTTATAAGAGCAGAACCAGGATTTGATCCATGGTCAGCTGGTACCAAAGCAGTGTTTCTACCACTGCATGCTCGCTCACCAAAGGTTGTCACATTTAGGACCACCAATCTCACTGGTTTGAGGCATGGGCAATATAGTTCTATTTTTCAGAGGAGGATACTGAGACAGAATTCTCCAAGAATTCTCTCGCCCATGAACACCTTACATCAGATAGCTTTAACAGAAATTCAGTTCTAATTCGACAGCAGTGATGCTGAGAAACTCTGGGACAGAACCGATGGCCTGATTCCAGTCTGTCTTTCCAGAAGCCATCTTCCTTTGCTCATGCCTGACTCCAAGGGCACATGTGACCACTCCTGGCTCTTTGATTTTTGATGGGGTAGAGATGGAGAACGGAGCCATTTCTCTATTATGCAAAATCACCCCCTTAACAATAAAGGGGAGCATGGTTTTCAATTCAAGCGCTTTTCAGAAAAAAAAAGGGAAAATATGTAGTTAAAAATATTTGAGGAAAGCATGCACCCCTAAATGTGAGATTGTTCAGAAGCAGGTATTTGTAATAAGATTTAAAGTGTTCATGACAGCTACTACTTACACTGTTTAAAAAGTTGCAATTAGTACCCAAAGCCTTGGATGAAGAAAACATCATATCATAGGCATATTTATAAAACAACTTCCATCAGCCAAAGGAAAAATGGACAGAACTCTATTACAAGCTTTTTATATTTGAAGAGCAATTTCTAATAATATATCTAGAAGCCATTTCTGAAATTGACTTAGTGTGCATGATCTGGGATTAATGTTTTCTGCAAAATCACATGCTCGTTTGAACGTAAACATTTTGCACTTCCGTTCCACCTCCTGGTTCAGAAGAATGCACCACCAATGTGTAAAATGATCTATCAAAATTAATTGTGAGTGCCCTAATCCAATCAAGTCCACCTCATTAGGCAAACATTTAAATTATTAAGTTAAATAGTGGGATATTTCAATATAATCTTGTTATGCTATTTTTATGGCAGTACAAATGCTGTCTATAGATGGGCTTTGATTCCCGCTATTGTTGATTACACTTACCACCTCTATTGCCTGATTTCACAAGTGTAGGACATTGGGTCAGTCACAATCACTCACTCTCTCACTTCTTCATAATTATTGATGGAACACCTACTATGTGTCAAAATTTGAAAGCTGCTGAAGACCCTCAGGATTATCTAGTCACCTCTTTCTGCAGATGCAAGAACTAAGGTTCTGAGAGGTCAGGTGATTTTTTCAGTAGATCACACAGCAAATCTGTGGCAGAGCTGCACGGAGAACTCTGGACTCTGCATCCAACCCTCTGCTCTCCTCTTCTCACTCTAATGAATTGGTTTCCCTGTTCACCTCCCTTCTACTTTTATGCAAATAGAAGTATAGAAAAAAATAGATCAGGTCCATGCTGGACATATGTTAAGTAATTAGTATTTTGCAAAATGACTCTTTTATCCCTCCATATGATACAAGATATATCCCCAACCTGATGGCTCTTCACAGAACTTTAAATAGCTTGTCCTTTCCAAATGCCCCCAGCCAGCAAACAATTACTTATCATTCAATATTTCCTTGAAAGCCAGTCCAACAGAGACATGTTTGGAAGAAATAAGCTCTGGACATCTCAGACTCCAGCCCCTAAATTAGTCTCTGGGTAGGTGTATGTTGTGAGAGGAAGAATAAAGAAGAAATAAATAGTCACTAAAGCAGGCCCAAGGGCTAGACATCTCAGAGGCCACAAGCCCATAGCAGAATCCTTTTGGGAGTCAGAGAACATGATCCTGTCCTCACCACTGCCCTTCTCCTCTGACCCTCAAAGGAATTGTGTCCGTGCTGTCTGAAGATTCAGATTGCACCCCAATTCTAGGAAACATCTCTAAGGGACCTTTAGAACCTACCTTACTTGTGGCCATAAAGAGGAATGAAAACTTTCCCAATGTTCCCCCTTCAGTATTTGACTCAAATGTGGGCATTGTTCTCCTTTCCTTATCTCTGGGGCGCGACTGAGTCAAGGATAGAACAGTCAAAGACATTCCCAAGAAGAACTGAAAACAGAGTGCCATAAATCTGGATAATCTACCTTGCAGAGTTGAACGGGTTTTCTGATCCAGGCCCCAGGGCCATATTATGACTCTCACAAGCCCTGGGCACTTTTGCCTCCAGGGGCTCCTTCCTCCATTAAAAAAAAAAAAAATTAAATATATTTTTGACTGCATTGATATAAAGAATTTGTTAATACTATACAATAAAACATTTTCTTTGACCTAGAAGTTTATTTTCTTTTTCCGATTTAAAAAATAATTAAAATGTTTTCATGAGCCCCTAAATGTATGGTTAACCCTGGGCACTGTGCCTGCTGTGGTTAATGGGTAAATCAGCCCTGCCAGGCCCAAGGACAAGAAAGCCAAAGACAAGAGAGCACCCCATTCTGCCTCCGTTTAGTGGATGAGCTCCTATTACTAACCCCAACAGCCTGGGAATATCTAGCTTCTTTGGATCTGGACAAGGAAAAATTTTGTCTACTGTTCTCTCTTTTTCCATTTCTCATCTGGAAACAAGTTGAAAGTTGCTGGTGTAAGAAGATGTCACCCCTCTTAATACCAGTCAAAGTTAGGTTCTCCAAGGTCACCATTGGAGGGAGGATAACCTGTGTTCCTTGTCCTCACGGTTTGATTCCTTCTGCCACCATCACACTGGTCTTATGTGGAGCCACTTTCTTCATACACTAAAACAAGGCTTAGTCAGGGTTGGAGCTGTCAAAAAGACCTCTGAAGGGGAAAGTAAACAGAGAATACCATGAATTCATGATACTAAAGGGCCCATAAAAACAGAAAATGTCTCTAGTTACGACTCAGCAGAGGGACTTGGATAGCCATTGTTTAAAAGGCTGGAGAATTTGGCATTTGTACCATACACACTTCTGGTGGGTGGGTAAACTGGCACATCTACTTTAGAAAAATGTTTGGCAGTGTCTACTAAAGTTGTATATACTTGTCTTATAATCCAATGTTTCTACTCCTACGTACTAGAACCACATGAAATTGCCAATGTTTGACTGTTTTTGATCTACAGAAATGTCAACTTAATGCGACTCAACCTAATATATGACCCACAGAAATGCATGCATATGCTCATGAAAAGTCACGTATAAGAATGGTCTAGCAGCACTATTCATAATAATCAAACTCTGGATGCTACGCAAAAGCCCATCAGCCACAGAATGGATAAATAAATTATGATTTGTTCATAGACTAGTACAAGCAAATAAGGATGAATAAATTACAACTACATACAACTTAAATGGAAACAAACACAATGCTGATTGAAAGAAGCCAAACACAAAAGGATATATGTTGTACGATTCCATTTATATAAAATTCAACTGCGAACGCTACTAATCCATGGTGTTAGAAGTCAGAAAAGTCAGAAAGTTGTGACCGTAGCCAAAGGGGACTAGATATTGACCTAAAAGGCATGTGAGAGAGATGCTTTCTTTATCTGAGGACCAGTTTCATAGGTGTAAGTGTACTTTCAGAAAATTCACCAAGCTACAAGTTGAGCTGCACATTTTCCTATAAGTACATTTTCATTTCTTAAAAAAACCTATCTAAAAGAAAAAGAAATTAAAAAAAAAAAAGACTGCAGAAAGATTCAGGCAGCTGTTGGGGCAGAGACAACACCAGCTGGCTCCAGGAGGTCCTGCACTCTGGCCTCTAGTTCTTGTTTGTGCCTTAGCAGATTTTTTGACCATTACATAATACAGGCTCTGTGCCAGCTGCTTCACATGCTTTATCTCACTTAATCCCCAACTCAACATCGAGGTGGATCCTATTAATATCCCTATTCAATGGAAGAAGAAATTGGGGAAACTGATGCTTAGAGAGCCTAAATAACTCACCCAAGTGTGCATGGCTACTGAGTGATAAGCCAGTATCTGACCTCAGGACTGTGTTTTTTTCCAAGCACTCATTCTTCATATCCAAACTCCAGAATCAGAGCAATTAGGATCGCCCCAGACAACTGAACGTCCCAATTCCCTTTGATTTAAATCAAAATCCTGTCTCTCTGGACCCTACCTTCTCTCATTGGTCTCTGTTCTTGTCTCTGGCCACCAGCATGGGTACCCAGGAACTTGTGAAATCCCTCAGAAGGAGCCAGACTGCGCAACTGGAAGTTTCTCACCTAATCCGTCTGAAAGATAATTTTCTCCAGGCTGCCTGGTAGGCCCAGGCTCAGTCAGCCCACAAAGGCCTCAGCATTCTTGTAGCTCATGCCAGGGATATCCCAGCTCCATCTTATTGTGCTTGCTGTTCTTTTTGACTTTGGTTCTGTGAGTCCCTTTAAAGATATCTGTGTCAACTTATGTGGAACTATATTAAAAATTATGTAGTCCTGGGTCACAACAAAGGCAAAACTCAGTTCTGCCTCCTTCTCTGATCACACTTAACCTTCCCAGCCCCAGCTCCTCCCACAGCAGTATTCCGTGTGAGTGTGGGAAGAAGTGCCAAGAAGAAAGGCAGGAAAGAGCACTTCCTGAGTGGACTGAGCAAGTCCATTTACATACTCTTTCCCTTTTATACAATTGCTCTGGGAATTGGGTATCATTACCCCCATCTTACTGTTGAGGAATCTCAGGGTTCAGGGAGGTTACCGGTGAGGGCTGCTGTTTTCCCTGGCATGTGATGGTGAGGCAGGCAGAACAAACCGATGAGCATTCAGGGGCAGCTATGACCTTGCCTCTCTCATGGTCTATATTCAACAGTCCTGAATCCCCGTGCTTTGGGTGTGGACACATTCACAGGGCTCTCTGTCTGGTGAGCTTGGTACAGGGGCTAGACATGATCGGTGTTGTTAGCAAGGCACATGCTGTTCTGCCAGAAGCACAAAGAAGGGTGTTATCTTCACCTACAAGGGGAAAAGCATGAGAGATATTAACAGGTGGGAGTTCTGGTTCTAGCTTGGCCACTTACTCCATGTGGCCTTGGAAAAATTCTTTTCCTCCCTGGCCCTTAACTTTCCTATTTGGGCAATGAGAGAATGGCATTTGTTGATGTTTGGTGACCTTCCCAGCTGTGTTCCTCTGGTATCTGTGAGGAAGTGCTTTTGGATCATGACCCTGAAGTGTAGGTACCACTGGGGAAATACTCTAACTTTCCCCCAAAATAGGAAAGGCAGAAAGGAACTTGGCCCCTTGGTCCCTGGCTCAGGTGGGTGTCTGAGACAGACACAAACCTGATCGAGTAGGAAGGATGGATATGCAAGTCCATGGGGTAGCTGCAGGGTCCTGTGGGTTAGGGTGCAGCAAAAGGCCTGGGGTACTGGATAGTCAGAGGAAGGGCTCAAGAAGGCAGATCTAAAAGGAGAACTAGAAGAGCACCAGACCCATGCCCAAACCATTGCTGCAGCTTCCTGTTTTATGTTCTCAATTCCTGGCCCCCAATTTACTCCAGCTGTTTCCTGTAACTCAAGGATTCTTAATCTAGAATTCATGCCCTTTGAAGTTGTTTGCAAAATTATATCCGTAGGTGAGTATGAGCATCTTTCTGAGGCCAAAAGCCTTCATTAGATTCTCAAGGAGCTTAGACACATACAGACACACCAGGTTAAGAGCCACTCCTCCACTTCAAACAGATCCCTTCTCCATCTCCACCCCTGAGCCCTGGTGCAGGCCCTTATCATGGGTATCTTGGTCCATTGCAATCACCTCCTAACTGATCTCTTTGCCTCTAGCCTCATTTTCCTCCAATCTGGCTTTCCTGAGCCCTCAAGATCACCTTCCTCAATCTCTGCTTTAACAGCCTTCCTTGGCTTTGCATTGTTCCTAGATAAAGTCCTAAGTGTTTAGCCCAGTTTGCAAGGTCCTCCCAATTGCGGCCCTTGATTTCTTCTCCAGTCTCACCTCCTGACAATCCCTTTCCTTGTGTACCCTTAACTATAGCCACATTGCATGACATTACGGCTCTACAACTTGCATATTCTGTTCTCTCTGGTGGTGCACTACCCCCTTAATTTGTTGAACTCTTAGAATGTAAATACCATGAGAAAAGGCTTAGTCTGTTTTGTTCAGTGCACTATCCTAACACACAGTGAGTGCCTGACACATATAGGCATTCACAAAATATTTGCTGTGAATGAATAATCGATTAAATGAATCCTTCGGGATCTAGATCAAGATTGCTCACCTCTTAAAGCTTTCCTGACCTCATTGTAGAGGTGGTCATTCTGTTGGATCCACATCTCACTGTATTGCAACTATTTTTACATGGGACATTATTAAGTTACATTACATTTGTCATTATTATATGTCATTGAACTGTAATCTCTAAGCTCACAGATTCAGTTTGATTTTTTTATATCTTCAGTACCCAGACCAGGGCTTGGCACCTACCAGTTATTCCAAATCAATGTATCTTAAATGGGTAAGAAAATGAGTGAATGATTTCTCGAACTCAAATGCTAAACTAATCTTTGCCCATCAAAATCTTATACATTCTTCTCAGTCAGTCCAAAATTCTTCATGAATTTATGCTTTCCCTGTCCCCAAATTGATATGAATTCTAGCTTCTCCAAGTTCCCCTGGCATTCTGTTGAACCCTCTCTTGTGGACTGATTTCACATTCCTCCATGATAAGAACTTATCGGGAAGTTCTCTACTAGTCTGCACACACGTTGGACCCTGGAGACACACCCATTATGTTCTGTATCCACACTCACCCTAGCACAGCACTCAATACTGTGATATGTGACATGGGTTGTTGTTAAACTGAACCACTTTTTTTTCCAATGGAATTCTATAATTTCCTCTTTTTAGACATGTCACAACTTTAGCCTTTCACAAAATTTTGCTCTACAAAGAAGAAAGGAAAACCCACTGGCTAGTGTGGAAGCTTCTGTGGGAGCATTCAGCTCTTTGCATTCTTCCCATGCACACACCTCCAACCAAAACTGCTCAGAGGAGGGCCAGCCAATCCCCCCCCACCACCTCCTCAGGAAACCTGACACAGCCAGGCATTCACACTTCAGAAAAAATAAAGATGCAGAGTGGGAAAAAAATCATTATGGGCCACAGCCATCACACAGTGAGAAGCACTAATTATTCTGTGTAGCCTGAGTTTTTCTTAGTAGGCAAACTCTTTTGAATATTAACAAATATTTATTTAGGAATTAATAATTGACATCTATTAAAGCATAATTTATGGAGAGTAAATTCCTCTTGGTTTGGGTTCTCATTGCTCGGCTACATCTGGCTTCTCCAGGAATGACTCTTCTTTTGTTAACAGAGAGATGCAGGGGGAGGGGGTGAGCAGGGGACAGGGATGCGCTTCAGTGACTGCACAGAATAAAGCTCAGTCAGAGGGCACAGGGTTAGGACTCTGCCCTGACTCTGCCACTTCTATCTGTGTGGCCTTGGGAGAGTTTCTTACCCTCCCGGCCTCTCTTCCAACACTAAGAAACAGACGTCTTTATGCCTACCTTTATTTAGGTGGACATGCTTGGTTGCAAGTAAAGGAAATTATTTTGAGTTGGCTTGAGCAATAAAGGAGAAGCTGGATAAGGAGCTGGATCAGCTCCTGAAACCTTACATAGGGATATGGCTCAGCCTCAGTAGCCTCTGGGAGCCAGGGCTGGTAAGTTCTCAGCTTGCTCTCTGCCTCTCTTCTCTGCTCTTCTCTGTGCACCTGCTGTTCTCATCCTTTCTTTGGTCTCCATGGCAAAAGCAGGGTCTCCTCGCAGCTCTGAACTGTCCTGACATGAGTGCAGCCATAGAAAAGAATGTGAATATCTCTTTTTGTCCCCACTTCAACCTTGTCCCTGTGTGGCATTGGCTGCTTAGTGGAAAGGTGCCTGTCACACAACCAACTATGGACAGAAGTGTGGGGTCACATTTAATAAAACATCTTTTAGACACCACCATTTATTCATTCATTCATTCATTCATTCAACAACCGTTGACTGACAGCCTATTGTGTGCCAGGCACTTTCTGGGTTCCAGAGAGATGGCAGTGAATAAGGCAGAAAGGTATATGAAGCAGAGGGGGCACTCTTGCCTGTGAGGACAGGCTTTTTTAAGAGGAGCAGCATCGGCAGAGAATCAGCAGGAAACCACTCACTTGTCCAACTTTGAGAGGCTGTGTGAAAAGCATGATGCAAGCCTTTGTAACGTCATAAGAGGTTATAATGACTTTAGATATTTTCAGGGGAGACTAATAAGTTAGGAAGAAAAGGAGGAAGAAAAAGAGTGAGCAAGAGAGAAAAAAGTCCATGGCAATAGAAATGACAGGGAGGTCGATTTTGAACCAATATAAGAATTATTTTTAAACTTAGAGGCTTTAAAAATAAAATAAACTGTGGTGAACTATTTCTCCATGACTAGAAAGTATTCAAGCTCAAACGAGATGACCTCCAGTCAAGACGGATTATAGTTCACTCATAAACTGGGCAAGGTGTCTGAAAGATAAGGTGACTGAAAAGGTGCCATCCAAATCCATGATTTGGGAATCAGTTTTCAAATTCAGTGTCCTAGGAGATGCCACACTTCTGGCCTTCAAAGAGAGAGGGTGCCTGTCACCTTCCCTGGCCTCCTAAGACTAGAACTTACACCTCATTTTAACGTTAAATAAAACAGCATTTATTTTGCATTCCTCTGGAATGCAAAACTGTGAATTTGAGTAAAACATGCAGTTTTCATTATGTTAAAAGATCTACTCATTACAATCAGGATAAGAGGATGTGAATAAGACAAATTGATCACCACTTTAAATGTATTAATCAGCTTGCAACTCTTGTCACCAGTCAAAACAGAACAGCCAGACATTTATTCTGTCTCAGTTGTGTTTTAGGGCCCATCCCAGGAGGTCACAGAATCAGTGCGCCTCCTTATGCAGATTATTGGCAAATTGTCTCAACACATTCAAAAGTTCTTGCCTGCTTAGAATCAGACTAAGACACAATTAAACGTGTTTACTCGTTCTACAATGTTTATTGAGCACATACTAGTGCCAGGCATTGTGTAAGGCTCTGGAGGTATGATGGTAGGTCAGAGCTGAACTTTGCTCTCCACGTTCCCATAGTTTGGTCAGGATGCAGATGTGCAAGAAAAAATTATAATAAAGAGTGACTGGGGATAAATCAGTGGTTGGCATGGAGCGCTATAGGACTAAAGACCAGTTTGCAAATGGTGGTTGTGGTTGGTTGGCCGGGCATGAAGGATGCTCTGTACAGAGGCTGTCTAAGCTTTAGGTCTTGGAGAGAATAAAGGCCCTAGTGAGACAAGAAGCCAGCCCATCTCCACAATCAGAACATCGGAGGTGCAGTAAAGAGGGCTCAAATACTAAGTTCAAGAAGATGTCTTTTTCTAGCCTGCTCTGATAGGAAAAACT
Organism: Pteropus medius; assembly: GCF_902729225.1. NCBI lineage: Eukaryota > Metazoa > Chordata > Mammalia > Chiroptera > Pteropodidae > Pteropus > Pteropus medius. Next base: position 1,960,445 of record NW_024353906.1, on the reverse strand, counting down.
TGGGCTGATATCTTTGTTGGCTGAACTACCACACCCAGCTTAAAGGAAAGCTGGACCCAAACCCCTCCCAAGTAGCGCCTTCCTTCTCTCACTGTCCTTGCCATAATGGGGTTTCCAAGTTCTGGAGGCTGAGGGGCAGGTAGGATCAGGACCTAGAATCAGCACAGAAAGAGAAGCTGATAGAATGATTTATTCAAACAGGAGGAAGGTCAGTGTCCCAGAAAGTGAGCTTCTTAGGGGAGGTTGGACTGGGAGGAAATCTCAGTGGTTCTCAGAGAATGTGGTATCGAATCAAAAACTTGAGTGCAAAGGAACCTGGAGCAGGGCCACTTGCCAAACCTGGGGCATGAGGTGGCCGCTTGGTCAGAGTCAGAGCATGCTAAGAACCAAGCTCATTGTTGGACATCGGCACCTTCAATTCTCCCTGCCTGAGAACAGGAAGGCAAAGCTGAGCTGAAACGTGTGGGTAATTTACTCTCAACAATGGGTAGTGGAAGTTACAGAAACAGAAAACCTGTCTTATGACTCTCAGACTTCCCTTCTTCTGGGCAAGGCCAGTTCCCAGAAGAGAGTCTAAAATCCTGGAAGTAGATTCCTAGGAAGTCTGTTACCTACATGAATTAAAACAGTTTGGCTTGAGGCTAGGGACTCAGGTACCAGTGGGAAAGTGGGAAAAGGAGATGTAACCACCCAGAAAGGAAAACAGTGTAAGATTTCTTCCTGTGCCTTTGCTTCAAGCCTCATGGTAAATGTAGAGGAGCTATTTATGGTAAAGAAAAGCCAGGTACTTTCTGACATGATCTGCTTTTATCCCAGGCAATCCATGAGGTCAAACAATCAATCCACTGAGTTGAACTTTACAAGTTACAGATTTTTTTAACTTCAATTATCTGCTGTTGACGATTCCATTACGGGGAGGGAGAGAGGTGTAAACTCTATCTAGGGGCCTCTGGAGAAGGGCATTTATCTGGCTTTATGAGGCTGCAAGAGACCATAATGCATGTTTTATGGGCCCATTCTCATTTTTAATCTGCTTTGATAAGATCGCTATGCTGGAAGGATACAGATATTCACTGGCAGTCCCAGCTCAAGACAAAGACAGTGATACTGGCTTGGGAGGGTTTTGCTTCTGCTCAGGCAGGACAGCCTTGTGGCACCCTCCCAGATGATCCTTCCACATGGATCCTGGGCAGGAGAGGGCACAGACCTCGGACTGCGACAGAGTCAATCACTTTAATCTGTCCTTCAGGTCACAGCAGCAGCAACATTTTCCAATGAGTAGCATATGACATATGTAGAGAACAGGAGAAAATGAAATGCATGTCCATAGAAACAGACAAGTTTCTAGGCACAAATTTCTGATCCTAGCGCTTAGAGTCAAAGGTCGATCGAACCTCATCTTTCTCAGCCTTAGCCATCTCCAGTCATCTCCCATTTGGATCTTCCAATCCTATTCCCTGCTTCAGTTCTCCCATGAGAAGAAAGAGAGAGCATGAGCATTTGCTGAGTAGGCAGGGACGATCGATCCTCGACAAATCCTATGTGCTCCCCTCCATTACCTGGTCTCCTCTGCAGCTAAGTTGGGGTCACATGCTAGTCCATAGGCTGGCAATGGAAGTCATTTGTGTTGCTTCCAGTCTGAAGCTGTTAGTAACAAGTGTGAATACTTCACTCCCTTGACCTACCTCAGTGCAGGAAGTGAAGGCCATCAGGATGTTAACGATGAAAGGTGGAAATAGCCCCCATTCCTGAGTTGCTGTTGAAAAGTGTCTCCAAGAATGCTGTTTGACCTATATGGCACTTGATTGAGTTATATCACTGAGCTTCAGGGAATGTTTGCTCTTGGTGTCTAGGTTAGTCTAGTCTAATACCCTGAGCACCTTCTATGTGCTCAGAATAGCACTAGGTTGTTTCCTATAAATTATCTCAAGACAATCTTATGAACGTCCACTCTGGAGAGTTTTGGCCTAATGCACTTTGGGGTTATGATGAGATTCTTAGTACGCTTTGGGGTCGTAATGGGATTTTACTTCTTTCTGGGTTCCTCCGGTCTTATGCCAGAACTTCTGGCTCTGAAGACTCTTGGGTTCTGCCTGTTTTCAAGGACTCTCCTTGGGTCTAGGCTACAATCTTGACCTGATAGTCACCACCTTTTGCACTGGACTTGACAATGTCTGGATGCTGGAAGAGTCTCCATTTCACTAGATTTCGTTTACTTGAATGTGACTGAATAGTGTGTAAAATATTGACCTTTTAGTCAAACAAATCTGGCTTTAAATCTTAGCATTGTCGCTTCACTCATTCATGCATGCATTCACAGCATGTAAATTGCTGTTAATGCCCAGATGTACATCTTCAGCTTGGATCGATACTCTAAACTCTAGATCCACATATCTTACTGTCTTCTTGGCATTTTAAACACAGCCAGAGCTCTTGATCCCCAGGGTTTCCTCCAGGATCCTCCTTCTCCATAAATGGGGACTCCGTAAGCCCAGATACTCAGTCAGAAGCATCCAGATACTCAGTCAGAATCATCCCCTTACCTTCTCACCTGACAATCTAACCATCACCAAGTTCCATAGTTTCTACTCCAAATATCCCTTGAATTCTTGTCTGCATTTCCACAACCACCCACCATTCTGGTCCAAGCTCCTATTTTTTCTCTCCCGGAATAGGTAAATAGCCTCATTTCCGTACTTCTAATTGCCTCACTCCATCCATTCTCTGCCCAGCAGCCAAAAGATCTACTTAGAACCTATTCAAGGTGTTGAAATGCCTTTAGGGGGACAATCTCCAATTCGTGTGCAGCCCCGAGTGATCTGTATACCCTCTGCTGACCTCATGCCCTTCTTTTCTCTCTCTGTGCCAGTCATACCAGCCTTCTTTCAATTCTTTATCAGGTCTTCAGATGGGTTTCACCCTGCTTCTGCATGAAGTACTCATTTCCTACTGACCTGAGCACCTTCTGTCATTCTTTTAGAACTAAACATAAATGTCACTCTCTCAAAGATGCCTTTCCTAAACTTTCAACCTAAATTTGATCCCTCAATGTAACTTCGAATCATATCCTGCACTTTTTCTTCATTTCAGTTGGCAGTTGTATATTTATTTGTGTTTGTTTTATGTCATCTTTTTGACTAGGCCATCAGCTCTGTGGAGGCAATGGCTGCATGGCACAGAGTGTGTGCTCTGAGTGTGATGTTGAATGGGGGAAGGAGTGTTTACTGAGTGGAAATCGGGTACTGCTGATTCAACAGTGAGCAGGGGCCCTAATCTCAGGGACCAACTGAAGCATACATATACAAGAACCTTACTATGAGAAAAGCTCTGAGAGGTCCATGTTTACAAAATATCAAATTGAGAGGGTGATTGATATAAAAATAGATTTTAACACAGGCTTCGTCCCAAGAATTATTAATAACTAACATTTATACAGTGTTTATTATGTGCCAGGCAGTATATATGAATCTACTATTCATCCTTACGAAGATCCTAGGAAGTAGGTTCTGGTTTTTATTCTAAAAATAAGGAATCTGAGGCACAGAGGTGTTTAGTGACTTACTCGAGGTCACACAGCTAGTAAGTGGTAGAACCAAGATGCTAGCCTGGGTTTTCTGTATCTGGAGAGTGCTCTTAGGCACTTTGTGCTATTCTAGGAATTGTTTCTTGGTGCTCCCTAAAATAGAAGACAACGGACAGGTGAATTTTAGACTCACATCTCAGATAGACACCTAAGGTAGGGACATGTCATTGGGATTCTCAGAGAGATTAGGAAAAACAGCTAGGGCACAGTATTTCCTGGCAACAGTCAGGAAGATGAGTAGACCTGGCTTCTACTCATTATTGATTCATTGTGTGACATTGGCCAGGTCACTTCATTCTCAGAACCTCGACTATTTCTTCCTTTGTTAAAGTAAGGGTTTGGACTAGTTCATCTTTGAAGTTTCCTCAATTTAATACTCCAGAATCGTGTGCATCTCTAAAGAGCAATGCTAAAGAAAATCCTAACTTCCTCTTTCTTCATTCCCAAGGAATTAACCAGAAGCACCCACTTCCAGCTGGTGACGTAGGTATTGAGAGAGAATTGACAAATGAATAGAGAGGGAGAGACCAAGGCAACATGGGAGAAAGTCAAAGCGTGGAAAGAAAAGTGAGGAAGAAAAGAAGGGGATAGAGGCAGAGAAGATGAACAGGAAAGAGGACAGAGAGAAAGTGAAAAGAAAAGATAACGAAAAAGGTGAACAGGAAGACACAAAAGTTTGCACATTGACTCAGTTACTTCTCGCAGTGACTACGGGAGTCGGAGTCTTTTGACTTGCTCTGAGCCAGGAGAGAGAAAGAAAAAAGGATGTTTTAAAAGCCACAAACACGTGGAGCAGAGATTACAGATACAGAACAATAAATGTCCTGGTCAAATTGCCGATCGGAGTATCTGTATTAGGCCGTGTTTGTAGTCTCTGCATGTCGAGTGATGGAGAGCCTAGATTGTGGCCGGGGAAGTCACACAACAATGGGGCCTGATGTTTTGTTTCCACTTTTCAAAGGCACTCCTTTTTTTTTCTTCCCGGTGATAAGGCCCAGGAAATGGTTAGTGACATGCTCGTGGGAACCTATGGAAAAGAATACACACCGTATCAATGGCGCAGCCGCCGGCCGGGGAGCGGAGCGGGTGGGTGGGGACGCTGCGGGCCCCTGGCGTGGGCTGTGGTGGTGAGATAGCATTGAGGCGGCCGCCCGGAGCCGTGCGCCCCCAGTCTGGGGACCAAGCCCCTTTATCCAGCCAGAATAGGTGGAAGGCCAGACAATGTAGCGCTATATTTGGTTTGACAACAAAGGGCCAGAGAAAGATTTGATAGTGTGGGATGGCCGGGAAGGCGGCGCAGGATGCAGCACAATGAGAGCCTTGCAAAGGTATTTAGCTGGGCCCTTTATGCCAGGAACATGGCAGGGTATGGATGTCGTCCTGATGTCTAATGGCTTTTGTCTGGGCCACAGTTCTATTTACTGGAGTGAGGTTCCTGGGCAGGGCTGAGAGAGGTGCCAGGGTGCTCCTGGTGCCATTATACTTAGGGGCTACCTGCAGTCACGCTTTATGATTGCCAGCCCTCTTTTTCCCCTGGGCCCAGGCTCCAGCAGGCCCAGAAAGCCCCAGGTCAAGGAAAGGTCTGAACGGAACAGGCTGGAGCAGGACATTTGCAGGAAGTAAGACATCAAATGAGATTTCCCAACTGGAAAGAGGCAGCTCTAATTCTATTCTGGGCCAGGTGTCCCAGAGGGACGCCCCCAGGAGGAAAGGGAAGAATGAAGGTTCAGTTTCTTCACATACACACACCCCAATGCACCTTGATGCGTTTGCCTGACGTGCATACCTAAACTCATTGCATTAGTATTCTACTGAATCCTGACTCTGTATTTCCTACTGTTGAAGGCGAAGTACTGGGATGGGACTTCTCCACAACTGAGATTGCCTGCAACAGCCCTGGGTAGCGTAAGTTAGGAGCAAAGGCTTCGGGACAAGACAGACCTCAGTTTGAATCCTGGCTTTGTCAATAATTAGCTTTATGGAATTGAATAAGTTGCTCAACTTTTCTAACTGTCATTTTCCACATTGTAAAATGTTAGAAAATTTACCTACCTTATAGACCAATAGGTCTGTTGTGAGAGATAAATGAAATAATAAACATAAAATGCTCAACACAGCACCTCATATGTAGTAAACGCTCATCATGCGTTGCTATTTATCACCTGGGTAAACAGTTTATAAAAAGGGCTGGATAAGATGGCCTGAGATCAGGAAACAGTGCTCTCTCCTCTCCCCTCTCTTCTCTCTGTCTCCACAACTCTCTTCAAACCCCACTCTAGGACACAGGACATTTATTAAGTAGTGTCCTTGGAATCATTACTGGTGGAAGAAAGGGGAAGAAAGCAGTAGGGGAAAGAGGGGGAAATCAAGCTGTAATGCAGACCCAAAGACAGTTATGGCCAATCCCATAGAAGCTCTGGAGCTAGAACTAGTTTCAGAGTTTTCCGGAGTTGGGTTGAGATAGTCAGGTCTTTATGCTTCCATATCTATCAATCATTGGAAGAGGTGAGGTGAAGCATTTTTCCACAGCTGAGGCAATCCCCCAAGACTGCCTGCTGATAGCACGCCAAGCAGCTGGGGCACCAAGACTGTCACTGCGGGGACATCTGGGGAAGCACGTGGCGGTGTCCCAGCATCCCTCTCTTGTGTTTCATTTCTCCACACTCTTGCTTCTGTCTCCAGCAGTTCCCGTGGTGGTGGTGTCAGCAGTGGTGTCCCCACCACCCCCCGCCGCCTCCCCCCGCCCGGCACCTTCCTGCTCTTCCTTTTTCTTCTATCACTTTAGATATTCAAACTCTTGAGTTAAAGTTTGAAAAGTGAAGAATTACAGAGCATAAACCAATCAAAATCAAGTCATTTGATTTTTTAAGCTCATTCTGTTTAAAGTTTTCCTCCCATTGCTTTCTTGGCCCGAAACTTGGATTGGAGACCTGCAGGCTGGAAGGGGTCTGTGGTCTCTTTTCTTGCACTCCTTGCTCCATTTCCTCCCCTACTCCCTCGTATCCAGGTCCTCTCCATTGGAAAGGGTCTTGTGGAACCTGAAGGCAGGCTAGCATTTGAGGATGGGCGCTCCTGAAAGTGCAGGGCATCTTTGAAGGAGAAAAGTGAAGATGCTGGTGAAAGAAAAGAACATTCCACAGGTTCAGCAGGTCTGGATCTGATCCTGACTCTGCCATGAACCTACAATCCTGGCAAAAAGTCAGGGCTGGATAGAATCAGAGGTCATCTGTCACTACCCATCTTTGGACTTCAGCTGTCTCATTTCTAAATGGGGCGGTAATGTGGTGCGAATAGTGGTCTCCCATGGCTGCACTGGCTGGCACACAGGCTTGCCACACACTCGCACACACACTCTTTTCTCTTTTGCACATAAGAGGGTCCTTCTCACATTTCACCTTCCACACACTCGCACACACACTCTTTTCTCTTTTGCACATAAGAGGGTCCTTCTCACATTTCACCTGTAAAAGCTGTACATCTGTCATCTCTCCACGGCGACTGCCTTTCAGATTCAGGGTGGAAGGTTTCTCCCAGCACAGATGGGCATCAGCACCCTACAGACATTGCTCTGAGTCAGCAATGACAATTAACACAATAGGACACCATAGCTACACTTACCCTGTGCCAGACACCATGCTAAGCTCTTTGGCATTCTATTGACTCCTCACAACAGAGCATAATAGTTACTATAAGTATCCTATTTTACAGATGGAGAAAACTGAGGTCCAAAGAGGTTGCTTACCTTTTTAACCCAGGTCCCTCACTGGTAAATGGAGAAGCTCAGTTTAGACTACAAGCAATCTGACTCCAGAGCCTGTGCTTTTCACTATTATAAAAGTCAGCTTCCTACCTGAACCTTAATTGCTGTTTTTGTCTAGACAAGCCGCTTGCCTTTTATTGGCCAGTTTTTAGGCCAAGGAAAAGTAATAGTCATTTAGTGCCTAATATGTGCCAAATACTGTGCCTACTATGTGCCGAATACTGTGCCAAATGTTCCACATCTAGTCATCCCAATTAGGTATTTCCCCTTACTTTTTTGATGAGCAAACTGAAGTTCAGTCGAGACACTTGCATGAAGTTACATAGCCCATTATGAGCAGTGAGAAAATTTCAGCCTAGGACCTACCCTGCTGCTAAACCAGCCACTACCCTAACACATTTTGATGCCAGCTAGCTGGAGAGTAATTGAAAACATAGGTAGAAGCCTTGCCCCCAGCCTTCGAAACTCATTAGTTCTCTCACATCCCTCCCCATTGTTGCTAACTCATTGTCACCTCTGCAACTTTGTTCATACTGGCTTTTCCTTCCCCTGCTCCCCTCATGTCCTCTCTGCTCCTTTCTGCCTCAACAATGGCCCCATCCATCAAAGAACTTCAAGGCACTGCCTCTTCCAAGAAGCCTTTCTTGATCTCTCTAGAGCAGTTACTTCTTCTAACTTTGAGCTCTAAATTCTCAATGAGTGCCCCATTTTCTTAACTTGCGAAGATCCTTTTGAATTGTTAATTAGATTTTGTTCTTTTAACTTTTTAAATGTAATTTCTTGTTTCTAAAGGTGTTGAAAGTTCCTAAATGACAGAGATATATGTAAGACATGACATTGAATTCTTTTGTGCATAGTACATGGTGACTTGGCATGTCATCTCCTCTGAGGGGAATTTCCTGATAATCCTATCAAAAACAGCAGCTTCTATCAATCTTGGTCTTCTTGCTCTGCCTTATTTTCCCAGCTGGCATTCTCTAATATAGCTCATTATAATTTTTTTATTGTTAATTTTCCTCACTAGATATAAGTTTCATGAGAGCAGGCACTTGGCTCTGTTCACTACTGGATCCCAAGAATCTATTAAATAGATGTTTAATATTTTTTGAATGGCTGACTCAGTGGATGAGCAAGTGACTAGCCCTTAGCAGTAAAAGGACCACAGCTGCGGACACTGGGGTAACCACAGAGGATGACAATGATGATGTGAGTTGATGAGAAGAGGCTCTTTAGAAACATTAAGACCAGAAGCCCACAACAGCATATGTGCTAGATATTCTTGCCCTCTCTAACCTTCTCACCCTGCTCTGTACATTGAGAAGAATGTGTTATAGACCCGTTTTCTAGATTACCCTTTGGCTTCTGGTTGAGTTTAGCCAATGGGAGGCTTCGTCAGTAGCTCAGAAAGTGGAAGGAAAGAGAAGTGGGAGTACTTATCCCTTCTTGTCATATTTCTCTACTCAATGTTTCACCCCCATCAGGAGGTCTCTCCAGCAGCCATAGTGCTCCCTGGGTCTGGGAAATGCTCCTTCCCCCTTCCTCTTCCCCTAGGGACAGTAATATACCCCACAGTAATATACCCCACAGTTGCTAGCCTCAGGGTACATCCCTTGCTTAGCTGCCTTGACCCTGTCTAGTTCTTTGTAAATAATCCTTTCATTAAACTCTTTCAATCGTTCTTCTCAGAAAGGAGGAACCCTGACAGACACAGCTCAAAAAGCCCTTTGACAAGCGGTAAGAATGAGAGGTAGAAATGATAAAGGTAGAGTCAGAGAGAAAAAGAATCATGGCAGAGCAGTGTTTCTGCATAAAAGTCCATATGACAAGGGGTCAGGCCAGTCCCAGATGAAGGCCTAGCTCCTAAGACAAGTTTGGCTCCCAAAGAAGATTCCATTTGCCATCTTTGGGTTCTTCCTCACCTCCTTACAGTTGAGAAAGACAAGTCCCCCAGTGAGAGTCGAGATTAAGTGAGAGAATCAGCCTTGAGAGAATATTTGTCATGTTCTGCTTCCTTCCTAGACCTTGAACCAGCCAAGCCCACCCACGCTATAGAAACACAAAGGCTTCTCTCTTACGGTTGGTGTCCAGCACTGGACTGGCTCTTCACTGTTGCCAGACATATTCCCCTTTCAGGGTGTCCTGTTCTTGACCTGTGGCTTTTAGCTTTTTGCTTTTTCTTTCTTGGCCTCGATCCTGCCTTTTGGACTTAGTGACTAAACATAGTTTCCCTAATTTGAACTTTTATTCTCTCTAAGGATTCTGGCTCACACTCACCGCTCGATTTCTACTCTTAGATGCATTCACAAGGTCCATTGATCTGATAGCCTTGGAGTGTGAGTGTGTGAGTTTAAGCATGTGTATGCACATGCGTGAGTGCACATGTTACGGGTATAGAAAGAGGTGTGTCAAATTACCCAGGTCTGACTCTTCAACTCCCCCCTCCTTATTAGATTCATGACCTAGAACATATCCTTTTTGTCCTCAGTTTCCTAACCTGTAACCTGTAAATTCATAAATGGAAAAAAAAAATGAAAGTACCGTATAAGGCTGTTCTGTGGTTACTAATTTAATTCACTAAATATTTCCAATTGCTACTCTCCCCCCCTCACCCCAGCTTTTGGAACACACAGTAGAATGATACTGCCTGACTCCTTTGTGAATGGGAAGGGTCATGAGATTAGTTCTGGCCAATAAGATGTGAACAGAAGTGATGTGTGTCACTTAATTGCTGGCATGAGATCCTCTAGAACTTTCTTGTCCTCTGCCACAAGTGCCTTGTTCCAGATATTGGCTACTGGGCTGCTGGGATCCCAGAGTGGGACTAGTGTGGAACAGAGCCCTCACCAACACCAGTGGACAAGGAGAAGAAAGAGGAAGAAGCCTTGTCTTTGTAAACCACAGAGATTTGGGGAGTGTTTGTTACCACACATCACCAAGCTTGCCCTGACTGAGATCATTTATGTGAAAATCTCTCAGCATAGTGTCCAACATATAGAATATACTAACCGAATATCGGTTATTATTATCATTTGCATGACCGTGTGGATGTGAGTACACATTTATATATACAGATAAATAAGATAAATTAAACATAAATATGAATATGTATGTGCGTCCATTGTTAAACCAAACAATTTGAATAACCTTCCATTCTCAGCACTTGAGAAGTGAAGTGGGGATGTGAACTATCAGGACAGTTTTAAGGTAGAGTTTCCTTATCTGAGGAATCCTTAAAAGTCAGTGTCACACACAGACTTAGTAAATACACCCCAGACATTTGAACACATGAGTCATGTCATAAACTTAACTTTTCCAATGCAGGCTAACATGGTAGCATACCCAGAGATGGCTCCCTTGGCTATGAGAGACAGAAAGAGACTGTTGGATCATTCTTTCATACAGTCTGAATGATTGTTGGTCTGTGGGGACCACAGAAGACCTCCAATTAATTATTACTGGAGAAGATGAAATCATAAACAAAATTCCTTGTAATAAATTTTTCAAATGAGAGCACATGTTTTATTTACAGTACTGGCCCATTTTGGGCTTTAAATCTATGAACAAAAACAAACATGCTTTTTTATCAAACAGACGGGAAAAAAGACTCAATAGCCTTTCTTTCTCTCCTTGCCAAGGAGGACATGCACTCTGAGCTACAGCGAGGAAGGCTGGCCCAGGTTCTCTTGGCTAGAAGAATAAATGGATTCATTTTGCTTTGTAGAGGAAGATTTAAACTATAATGATCCTTCCACATTGAGGAGAAAAAAGAAGGAAAGAAAAGGAGAAAACAAGGGATCTTGCTGAGGTTCAGATGTTTTTACTTCTTAATTCAGTATACCTGGATAGAAAATAGAACGTATGCAAAATTTAAACTTCTATAACTGAAGAAGCTACCACTAGCCATGTTTTTATAGCTAGAAATCAGAAATCCACTTGATCTGAGCATTCTTCAGAAAAAGGAAAGAAATGGGAGATAGCTTCTGGCTTAATGTCTCCTTGGCCCTTTGTCTACCTGTAGCCCAGGAAAGCAGTTCTGAACCTTAGGGAAGAGGCACCTTATGTAAACTCACGCCATTTCTCACAGATTCAAATCTGTCAAGCTCTGAAATACTTTCGCCAAAATGTCTGTAAAGATCTATTTTCTGACAAATATTGGCGATAAATTGGAGAATGCAGGTCTACTGGAATAATAGAAAGTTTCATTAAAAACTCAGCTAAGCACCAGTTTGGAACAAAACCCTGAGAGTTTAGCTTGTTCTTTTCCAGCATGTGGTGTAAGCATAAACCAAAGAGCGATAGGTAGTGCTATGTCCCTGTATTCATTTACTGTGACTACAAATTACTATGAACTCGATGACTTAAAATAACTGAAATTTATTCACTCACAGTTCTAGAGGGCAGAAGTTTGAAATCAGTGTCAATGGGCCAAAATCAAAGTGTTGGTGGGTCATGCTCCCTTCAGAGACTGTAGGGTAAATTGTTTCTTGCCTCTCCCAGCTTCTGTGACTTGTGGCCATATCTTTCAGTCTTTACCTGCATCGTCTTCTTGCCTTCTCTTCTTTTGTCTGTATCTCTTCTTCCTCCGTATTTCTCTTATAAGAGCACTTGTGATTGTACTTAGGGCCTACCCAGATAATCCAGGGTAATCTCACCATCTTAACATCTTTAAATTAATAACATCTGCAAATATACCTTTTCCATATAAGGTAATGTACAGCTGTCCCTTGATATCCATGGGGGATAGGTTCCAGAACCCCCTCAGATACCCAAATCCATAGATGCTCAAGTCCCTTATATAAAATAACATATTTGCATATAACATATTTTCATATATGTTACAACAGGCTATTGCCTACACATCACTTTATTCACATAGATTCAGTGTAGTGCTTGGTATGTGGTAAATTCAACTTTTGCTTTTGGGAAATTTCTGGGATATTTTTTTGCATATTTTTGATCCAGGGTTAGTTAAATCCGCAGATATGGAACCTGTGAATATGGAGGGCCTTCTGTATTGAAAAAAACCTCAGTCTTCTACCTGTGTAGGGAAAATCCCAGTACTTCCTTACTGTGTGCTTTTTCCTTGTGAGTCTCCTTTACCATTCACACAAAACACTTCTGGCCACCAAGTATGTGGAAGTTTTTCTCCACACCAAGCAATTCTCTGTGAAAACAGCTGAGTATCCACAATTTAACTCAATTCTGATACTCTCTACTTGGTGATAGCATCAAATACCACAGGTTAAGGGCTGAGTCCCATAAGACTGTCCCCCGCTTCCCATTCTCCATGCTACCCTCACTTCAGCCCTTCAGTTGCTAGTCACAAGCAAGGATATCATCTGTGTGTTTGACTAACTGGCTATAGATGGGAGGTTCCAACAATCTTCTTTTTGGGTTTGGTTAATTTGCTGGAGCAGCTCACAGAACTCAGGGCAGTAGAGTTGAGATATACTACTAAAGATAAAGTCAGAAAAGATATAAGAGGCAGTTCTATCTCATTGGAAAAATAAAGAGAGGCTTCATAGTAGAGATGGCATTTGAGAAGTGTAGGGTGGAGTGAGGAGGATATGCTGGGTTAGAGGAACAGGCTGAGTAGAGGTCCAGGAAGAAAGATGAATAAGGTTGGGTGGAATCACTTGGAGAGCCCAGGTGGAAGGAGATGTCACACATGTGAATGAAATTCATTAGAGATAAATCTGGAGGTAGAGACTGTATAGGAGACCCTCAGATATCAGAAAGGGAAGTCTGAGCTTTATTCTGTGAGAAGTGACCTAGCATATGTGCTGGCATTGATAGACCATTCAGGACACACTCTTGACTCTTAGCAAGAATGGGAGAGCTATCTAGACATATTAAACCAATTGGATTCTCATTGGTTCCAGGAGAAGGCAGGTGAGGTAGCCTGCAGGCAACAAATCAAGAGAAATAACTAACATTTATTGAATACTTACTATTTGCCAAATACTCATCTTTATTTGCATTATCTAATGTAATCCCCACAACAATCTTATGAAATTGATACCGATACTATCTCTACTTTACAGGGAAGAAGACAGGTAGAAATAGGCTAAATAACTTGCCTCTAGTACAGCTTAGTAAGTGGCAAAGCTGTTAATGTGCCCAAAGCAGTCTGGCTCCTATGCCCAGTTGCTCAACCACCGTACTGGCAGGGTGAGATGAAGATTAGGCAAGACCGGCAGTCAGCAAGGGCTTTTAAGTGAAGCCCTAATTCCACCATAGTCCTCTGTCCATCATGGGGGAATCGTAGCATCGTTTTTGACACCACAAAAGTCTCCCTAGTCTTCTCTAGTTTTGAGCCCATCCATGTGTTTTCAAGCCTGTGAACAGGGTAGGAGTCCCTGTCCTGTGCTAGGATTCCACTGCTCACCTTGAAGCTATTTGCAACCATTCTTGTCACTGGCTTTTGATCTCCAAGTTCCCATCTCTTCAAAAACCTGTATCTTTAAGTAACCCCATTAAGATCTGAATTATTTATGAAGTGTCTTCCTAGCATAGATCGAGCTACTCCATGGTGTTTACTCATTAATAATAGCAATAGCTAACACAAATACATGCACACATCATATCACTTAATCCTCACAGCAACCTTATGAAATAAATACATTATTATCTCCATATTTCAAATAAGGAAAGTGAGCTGTAAAGAGGCAAGATAACAAATGTAAAGTCATTCAGTTGCAGAGAATTGAAGAAATTGATAGAACTATTTACAAAGTCTACTTGAAAGCACCATGAAGCTACTGCGAAGTCAGCTAGGCCCACCCTGAGATCTTTGGCTCTCCCAGAAGGTATCACTCCTGTCAGCAAGAGCCGTAAAGATATTCTTGTTTATCAAATGCCTCTTATGAACCAGATCCTCATTACACATTGTGTCATTTCACCCTTACAATGCCCTGTGAAGAAGGTATGGCTATGGCTATCCTCATTTTATAATTAACTTTTAATTAATTTTAATTAGTTTCAAGTATACAGTACATTGGTTAGACACCTATATAGTTCATAAAATGATCCCTTCAATTGCTCCCTCCCTCCCCGACCCTCCACCTAGCCAATGTATTAATGCTAACTGTATTCCCTATGTTGTGTTCCCCATCCTCGTGACCATCCATCAACTACTAATTTGTACTTCTTTAACCCTTCACCCTATTCTCTCCCAAACCCTCCTCCCCTCTGTCCATCACAAAATTGTCCACTATATTTGTGAATCTGTTTTTGATTAGTTTGTTCTTTTTGTTCCTTAGATTTTGCATATAAGTGAAATCATATAGTATTTATCTTTCTATGTCTGACTTAAATACCTTTTGGGTCCATCAAGGCAATATCTTTTTCCATCCTCTTCCTTTTAGTCTCTGTCCGTCTTTTAATCTGAAGTGAGCCTCTTGTAGGCAGCATGTAGGGGTCTTGTTTTCTTATCCATTCATCTCCTCTATCTTTTAGTTGGAGTACTGAATTCTTTTCCATTTGAAGTACTTATTGATAGGAATGTAGTTGTTACCATTCTTTATTCCTGTTTTTGATACATGTTTTTTCTTCTTAAAGAAGTTCCTCCAGCATGTCCTGTAATACTGGCTTGGTGGTGATAAATTCCTTTAGCTTATTTTTGTCTGGGAAGCTCTTTATCTGTCCTTCAACTCTAAATGATAGCTTTGCTGGATAAAGTATTCTTGGCTGTAGATCCTGGGTCTTCATCACATCGAATATTTTGTGCTAAACGCTTCTGTCCTGCATAGTTTCTTTTGAGAAATCAGCTGCCAGTCTTATGGGTGTTCCCTTATAGGAAACTATTTGCTTTTCTCTTGCTGCTTTTAAGGTTCTCTCTTTGTATTTAACCTTTGGCATTTTAACTATGATGTGCCTTGGTGTGGGCCTCTTTGAGTTCCTGGATTTGGGGACCCTCTGAGCATCCTGGGGTTTTATGTTTATTTTCTTCACCAGGTTACGGAAGTTTTCCATTATTATTTCTTCAAATAGCCATTTAACATCTTGTTTTCCTTCAGGTACCCTGATGACCCAGATATTTTGACCTTTAATAGTGTCTAGTAGGCTCCTTAAATAATTATTATAGTCTTGGCTTCTTTTTTCTTGCCATTTTGATTGAGTGTCTTTGGCTTTTCTGTTCTCTAGATAGGTCATTTGATCCTCTTCTTTATTCACTTTGTTTATTCCTTTGTTTATTCTATTTAATATACTTCTCATCTCAGATAATGTGTTCTTCATTTTAGACTGGTTTTCTTTTATAATTTCCATTTCCATTTTTATGTTTTTTATCTTTTTGTTGAAGTTCTCACTGAATTTATCTGTGCTTCTCCAAAGCCCAAGCCTCTGCCCCTCCAAGGCCACCTGTTAAGATTCAGCAAGCAATCCACAGATGCTGTGCTTATAGTTGCTTCAAAAGGCCACACCAGAAACCGAGGCTAGCTGCCTCCAGTGTGAATCTAGGCACTGCTCAGCAAGGAGTATCTGACTCTCCGAGGACACACCTGGATGTGGCTTAGGTGGGGCCTGGGTTGGGGGAGGCAGAGTTTCAGGGAATCCTCTGGGCGGAACGACCTCCGTTATCCAGTTTGATGACGTCTCAGCTATGGAGACTGCTGAGTCCGCACACTGGGAGGGGAGAGAGTTCAACAGGGAACAATGGATACTGCTGGCTTGTCTGCCAGGGGAAGAGAGCCTGGATGCAGCCCTCACTCCAACTATTCAGTGTCGCCCTGTAAGTCCCTTAACCAAACTGGCACTGGTGCTCAGAGTGAGCAGGTCGGTCACTACGAAAGTCCGCTCGCAGATGTGGCCCCTTTAAGAGGCGTCAGCAGCTGCCGCTGCCTCTGTCCCACTCAGCCACTTGGCGGGCAGCCCCACAACCCCACCCCATCCTACCTCCTGCCATTGCAAGGTGTGTTCTTACATTTCTCCCTAGTTATATGCCTTGTTCATCTAGATTTCAGGTGATTTTTCCTTGCTGTTTGCTCCTTGTTTCCGTCACAACTTTGATTTGGTCGCCAGAGGGATGAACAGAGCCTCTATCATCTACTCCATTTTTTTTCCCCTCTCTATCCTCATTTTATAGATGAAGAATCTAAGGCTCAGAGAGAATTATTAACTTAAATTCACATGATTGTCCTCAAAGGGCTTATAGTATAAATAAGGGAATTAATGTGTTTAGATAAATGAATGGGTACGATACAGCATGGCCAGGTCGTTAAATGCTGTGCGATCCCGAAGGAGGGAAAAAATGACTCAGTGTGGTGGCAGCTAGAGATGGTGGGAGGTGTAGAAGAATGGTTTGGAAAGGTGTTACAAAGTGGTATTTGTGCTGAGTTACAAGGGAGAAGGGGCATATTTTAAGAGAGAAGTCGGGGAAAGGCATTCCAAGCAATCCAGGGAAGAACTGTCCAATGAAAGAGTGGTGGGTATAGGTTGGAATATTCTGGAAAGAAGAGTGGTCAGGTGTGGCAAGAGTACTGTGTATAATAGGGAAAGGTGAAAGTGAAGAGAGAGGCTGGGGTCAGATCCTGAAGGGCCCTGTGAGTGTTGCCAAGGAGTTTGGATGCTATCCTGGAAATGATGGGAAGCATTTTTAACTTGTGGAGGAATGTGATGAGATTTACATATGCATCTTTCATAGAGAGGAAGTGGAGATACAAAGGGAGTGGAGGGGACAAGCAGAAGAAACATTTAAGGGGTCGAATAAGTAAGTCCTCGTGATGGTTTGGGATGTGTCTATCCTGACTGTGAGCAAGGCTTCAAAGACGACTCTCCAGTTTCCATATTGGATGACTGGGTGAGTGGATGGTGAATTAAGGAAGAGCAGCTGAAAGGAGAGTAGCATGGACAATAATGAATCAGCTGAGCCTGAGGACCATGGCAATCCAGGAAGTTATGGATCTGAGAGGTGGGAAAGAGAAATCGAATTAATCCATTAAGCAGGTGTTCATTAGGTTTACCAGCACTGTGTTCAGGGCCCTGTGAAAGCACCAGCATCGGCTGGTGATCCAGAGGGAGATAGCTCAGAGTCTCCCTCAAGATACGCAGAGTCTAAAAGGGGAGTGGACCAGTAAGTGTCCTATTATGTCAAAAGGCTCAAGCATGTCCCAGGTCTGGGAGGGGAGCATGGAAGAAGTAATGGCTAATTCTATTGTGCGGGGAATGATCAAAGAAGGCTTTGTATGAGAAGAATCTGAGACTCGAGTCTTAAAGAAACGGAAGGTATTCACAGGCAGACAATTCAGGAAAGGGCATTCTAGGCAGAGGAGACAGCAGTGACAAACACATAAAGAAGCGTAAGAGCCTACATTCCTACAGCCTGCAAGTAGCTCAGTGTGGCTGGGGGATGGGGATGTAGGAGGTAGAGAGAAGTGGGTTTATGAATTATGGTACTGAGGACAGGGGATAGAGAGCCTGGAATGCCATGTTAAGTGTTTGGACTATTCGTTGGGTAATGGAATCCACTAAAGGTATTGAAGTAGAGGAGTGATTTGATTGAATTGGGATTTGTGAGTTAGAGAGTAGCAGTTAAAACCATAGGAGTAGATGTGCTCAATCTCTCAGGGGGAAAAAAAGAAGAAAAATATTAAAAATTGAAGATTTATTCCAGAGGTAGGCAAAGAACTTATGGCACCTTGGCCAGGATGGCTCTTACACCAAATTATTAAAAACCAGCATCTGGAGCACATACTCTGTGTCAGACAGTATTCTAAGCACTTTATGTGTATTAACCCATTTAACTCTTTTAATAATCTCACAAGGTGAGTTAACTAGAATGCAATGGGGCCAGGACCTAGAGCTGGCATTTGAACCCACATCATACAACTTTTAGAGCTGATGTGTCTTCACCACTCAACCATGCAGCCTCCCAGCAATGATAACAACTAACATTTGTGAAGGCTTAATAGGTGTCAGGCACCCTATTTACAGTATCTAGTTTGGTCCTTACAACCCCATAAATGATGAGAAAACGGACTCACCAAGGAACACATGCTAGTTACTTAACTTTCCCAAACTGGAACAACTATTAAGTAGCCAAGCTTGATCCAAGCTTTCTAATTTGACTGGCTGCACATGTAATGACTTTGCCCTGATGACTCTAAGTGCTCCATAAATACTAGCTGAATCCATAAATGGGTGGTTGGAAGAACAATGTTTCTAAGAATTGCTTCTGCATTTCAAGACCCAAGCATTGCCAGGCCAAGTACCTGACTTCCCACGGAGGCCAAGGTACAGAGAGTAGCGTGGCTGGCTCCTATCTCAGCTGGCCTGCTTCTGCAGCCTGACCCTTATAGGGCATGAGGTGGGCATCAAAGGCTTCAGAGCTGGGCTGGGCCAGACTTTAGCCCCCTCATTGGCCAGGCTCCATCAAAGGCGCCTGTGCCAGGCTCTGCTCTACTCCAAGGCTGGGCAGATCAAAGGGCCCTGCAGAAGTTGGGTTTCTGGGCAGCCACAGTTCTGATCATCAATTGTCACTTTGGCAGTGACAGCAGAGGGTCAGACATGACAGGACTGCCACACTCCTGGGGAGGACATCAGAGAGGCAGCTCCAAAGGCCAGGAAGCTGCCTGAGGCTCTTTTGGGCATGGACCCCTGGTGGGAAGAAAGGGAAGAACCGAAGAGGCTCCTAGGAAAATATTTGGAGCAGAATCACTAGAGAAAAGTTGCTGCAGGCAAGAAACCTGACCTTGGCGTTTATATTCTCACCATGGAACCATGAGATCTGATTACATTATGTAGCTGAGAGAACTGTTGACATGCCCACACATGTTCGCTTGCACGCACATATATACACACCCTTGCACACACACACATACATACACATAAACACACACCTAAATATATACATATACCTGAATCACTCACCTGGACATACATATATTACAAACAGCCCCATATATGTAGATTCTCACACAAACTAAAACAAACAAAAATGTTCATTCACACATGCTCCCTCATACACATCATACTTGCCTACATACACACGACCATATATGTACCTAAAGATGCAAGCTCATAACAACACGCATATATATGCTTACTGATATGCGCGTGTACACGCGCGCGCACACACACACACACACACACACACATATCAATAATATATTCTGTCAGAATCTAAGGTTTGAAAGTGATGTTTTCCTCTCAGAAGGGAGAAAACCATTCTCATAAATAGGCTTTCAGTGCAGAAATAGCCTATTACACAGATTCTAATGCCAACCATTCTCCAGATCTTATGTGGAAAAATCTAGAGGAAATGTCTAAAATTGTAGCAAATGGGATTTATGTCAGCTCTTGGAAGGGACTTTTTACCCCTAGGAGCTATTAAAAACACCAGCACATTAGAAATCTGTTCATTGAGAAATATTTGGTTGTGAGAAATTTGAACCGGTCGAAATATAAGTGTTGCCCCAGAAAACAAATTTTTAAAAAAATATGTAATAGCTTAGCCATAAATCAGAGGAATTTATTATAATTTGGGGAGCTGAAAACACCTTAGCATAAAAGACAATATCAGAGTACCGTTTAGCTAAAAGTTTAACGAATGAATATAAATAGAGCAGTTTCCATATCCAAGTTTGGATCTTGTTCTAGTACCCTCTCTTTTCATAATCAAGGTCATATGACAGAGAAAAGTAGCATGGGGTCCTTTAAAACCAGTCTAGTATCATCCTCTCTGAAAAGTCTTCTCTGACTCTCCTCCCACAAACTAGAATGGGCACCTGTAGTGGGCAATGTGGTTTGTCACCCAAGTTTCCCTTCAAGACCAAGGCACTCACTACCCCAGTGGCCACTTGGAGTATTGGCCACTGACAGCTCATAGCAGAATCTCTCCAGGAATTGCCCTCAGCAGAAGGAAGCCACCTCACCCATGGTTACATCCCCACCCTGCACCCAATTACTGGTTGCTGTAAGGGTAGAAAAGTCCAGCCCCTTTACCTCAAATGGAACAATAATAAATGGTTATGCCAGTTTCAAAACTTTCCGTGGGATCAGCTGAGATCTCTGCTGCAAGTACCTCAGAGTGCTACTTTGCCCTCGCTCTGGCCTCCTTCACTGCTGAAAGCACTGCCCATAAACCTTATGTGCCCAAATCTCCCAGACTCAGAATCTGTCTCCCAGTGAACTTGACTTACGGCAACATCTTTCCTCAGTGCTCCCAAGTCCCCATATATTCCTCTCTTGTTCTTATAGCCTATACCCAAACATCAGCCAAATTATTAAAAAATATGTCTGAAATCTCATCATCTCTCATCGCCTTCATGGCGACCACTCTGGTATGAGCCACTATTATCTCTCCTCTGGCTCATTTGCAATTTGGACCTCCAAACTGGTTACCACGCTTTTTCTCTTGACCTTCACCTCAACACAGCGATGACAGTAAACCTGTCAAAACATAATTCAATTATATCATGCCATTGTCAAAACCTCTTCAGTGGCTTTCCATCTTATTCAAAAAAATTATAAAAATAAAAATTCTGAAGTCCTTACAATGCCTTTAGGACCTCCAAGACCTGGTCCTCTGCACTGTCTATGCCTTTATCTCTTATGTCCTCCTCTCTCGCTCCTTGAGTACATCCTGTGGCTCCTGCCACAGGAACTTTGCAGTTGATGTTCCCTCTTCCTGTACCCTTGGGACTTATTCCTTCCCTTCATTCTGTTCTCTCCCAAATGCTACTGTAACTAAGGGGCCTTCTCTAGCTCTTATTTAAAATGCCACAGTTCCACAACTGCCCACTCTGCCTCCTTTTCTTGCTAACATTTCTTCATAGCACTTATCACCAACTAACATATTATGTACTTATTTATTATCTGTTTCTTCCTAATGTGACAGCATGGGCTTTTACATGCTTATTGTTATATCTTCAGTACCAAGCTCTCAATAAGTATTTGTTAAGTAAATTAATTGGTTTATATTGATCTTTAACATGTCTATTTCCGCCATTAGACTGTGAGCAACCTGTGATACTTTAAGCTAAACGTGGCTCCCTCGATGGAGTTGTCATCCCCATCCCAATCGTGCAACCACAGTCTTTCTATGATGCGCCTTGACACTTGCCTCCTTGGCCTCCATGGCAAGCCCCCGGCACTTGCTCTTCTGGGGCTTCAGTGGAGCCAAGATCTTTACTTGGCTTCAGTGGAGCCAAGATCTCCACCTTTGTAATGTTGGAGTCATTTCTATAACAGGTTCCCTGCCAAGCTTAGATCCACCTTTTCTTCTTCCAGGCCCTCATCAGCTCTAACAGAGCAGCAGTCCTGACTGCAGGATTGAACATGCAATAACTTGGATGGAAGGTGATCTTTGTACCCCATTACCAGAGTCCTCAGGGTTCTAGAGCCACCTTGATTTCCATGCAATTCCCCAGCAGGCTTTATGTTGATTCATCTCAGAAAAAGTCATGGGGTTAAAAAAATAACCAAGGGAAGGGAGATATGGGGCACATGTTCAGTAATTTAAAATCACTGATTTGGTTCTATTTGGCATAGCCCAGCATAGCCTAGCCTGACACCTGGTGATTGATTCTAGGGACTCTGAGAAAACTCATGTGGAATGAAATGACAACTGAATGAAACACTTAAATCTTCCCTGTCCCCCATCCTCCTCATATAAACCAGTTATCAAAACATTTTTATTCTGAGTCTTGAAGTTCTCTCTAATCTATCCCTTCATTTCTTTTTCCACTGTCACTTTCATAATTCAAATACCCGATATGTATTAACAGAATAATAATTTGAAATATTAACCTCATTGCTTTCATTTTCATTATTATTTCTACATATCCCATGGTCTTTCCCCCACTAAAACTAAAACAAAACCTCAGTATCTATTGCCTCAGAAAAAGACAATTATAGCAGAAATGCAAAGAGAAATAAATACGTTAATTATTGGTTTAACAGCCAAAGTCCTAGCCTAAACAATAGATTAAAAAGAATATTTTTAAAAGAGATTCAGAGAGGAAATAAATAATGTGGGTGCCCGTGTGGGTCTCTGAGAGAAGTCCCTGTGTCCTACCTGCCTGGGCCAAGCCAAGGGGTGAGGGGGAGTGATACTTCCGTCTTTTAATTCTGGGATCTGAGAGCAAGAGGACCAGTGCCCACTTCCTATTTTCAGCCTGGGAAGATGAGAACCTTCAGAGTTCTCCCATAATCCATTAGGAAACAAAAACAGAGAGGTTTGTGTAATTGCTAGGACAACTAGGCAAAGTCCTAACTCAGACCCACTGGATTTCCCAAGAGAGTGACCAGAGAGCCTCCAAAAGGATAGTCTGAAGTCTGTGGAGACCTTGCTGTCTAGAAGATGAAAAGGCCATACAATGACCTGTATGAATCGATGACGTAGGCCAGATAAGAGTCTAGACATCCCAGCACATGTCAGCACAAATAGATGATAGCCACTGCCCCTTCTCCCTTTCCCCCTCCTATTCTCACCTATAGCTTGATGCGGTATAACCCTCTTCCTACAGAGAATGATATAACCATGAAGAGAAGGAAAAGAGGGATTAAAACCTGAACCAAAATTAAAATTCTGCCAAGAGTGGACGACAATTCAAGTTTAGAAAAGAAACTCCGTTTTTTTGCATACCTTACCTTGTGGTTTGGGAGATTTTACCAGCTGCCTAACACCACTGAAGTAATGTCCTAACTGGTTTCTCTGTCTCTACCTTCTGTTCTTCCAGTCTATACCAGCACCAGAGGGACATTTATTAAGCATGGCTATCGCCATGTCTCTACTGGGGAGAAACCATATTTTCAAGAAGGCAGATCTGAGTTCAAATTTTTACTTTGCCAAATACCAATTGTCCCCAGGCAGGTGACTCAACCTTTGTAAGCCTCATTTTCTTCCCTTGTGAAATGGAATATTTCCAAGGCCTGCCTCCTTGGAAATTTAGGATTCTATGAAATGATGTAAATCCTGGCACGGATTAGGTGTTCAGTTAATATTAGATGGTCCCTCATGTACTATGTGGCCATCACTTCCTTGGCTGTTTGCATGTCCTTCTTCTCTCTCACCTCCTAAAAGACAAGCAAAAAAACTTCCAACTACCATTTCATTCCTTAAGGCATCAGCTGGACTATCTTCTTCTGTGCCCCCCAGGTAAATTTAAGGGTTCTGTGTTGGTATGACCTCAGTCCCGCAAGCTCAGCTTAATCATAGCATTTATCACACATCATCTGGTTACTTCCTCATGCTCTTCTAAGACCAGAAGTAATCTTCCATCCTTTCAATGAAAGCCTTTGGCCCCCTTATAACTGTGAGCTCCCTTTACCCCACAGAGGGCCCAAGGAGCAAGAGGAAGCTCTTCTGAAAGACAATGATGGGGGAAGGCTCAGGAGTCAAGCTGAGGAAGAGATAGGCTTGCAATCTTGCCCATGGTTCCTATGAGAGTCTTCCATGGCTCATGGGCCTACGGGAGGCCTGGAATCCCATTCGGCTGGGACTCAGAATTTCCAGGTCAACTTTCATCTTCATACCTGATGCTTGTCCCTTTGATCCTCGAGCAGATCAAACAAAGCTCACTAATCAATGGCTTCCCTCCTTGTCTTTTAGAACAGATCATCAAACACAGCATGCATCTCTCTCTGCTTCCCTCCCACCCTTCCTGTTTTCCAGTCAGAGACATTTGCTCTACAAGGCCTTGTCTGCAGCCCATCTTTCACCCCGCTCCCAAGTACAGCAGGTGTGATTGTCTGTTTAATTTGCTTAATTCAAATGAGTGTGAATAAATTTCTGTATTCACTCACTCATACATCCTGGTACTTACCTCTCTCCTAGGCCCTTGTGCAGGAGTGGAATGAAGCATACACTGATTTCTAGCTCTTGGTTTAGGAAGCAACTGGTCAAAGATAAACAGGGCCAGGGGTTCATCTTTGGATGAAACTTTCTGAGCCTATCTCCCCTTTGTGTATCTGGAATATTGTTTCCTGCCCCACTTACCTTACAAGGCCAAAGTGAGGATCAAGGATGTTAATGGATATTAAAGTTCACTAGGAGATATGGCTGCTGGATGCATATTGGGTTTGTTTAGTCCTTCTAATTCTTCCATATTGGGAAAGACTCAGGAAAAGCTTCTAGATGAGCTAGAGTCACCAATCTTCTTAGTTTGCCCAGGACTGAGGGATTTCCTGGGATGTAGGAATTTCCATGCTATAAACAGGAAAATCCCAGGCAAACTTGGGTGAGTTGGTCTGGTCACCCTACAAAGATGTATACTTGAGAATGGCTGTTATGGGCTGAATTATGTCCCACCAAAATTTATATACCGAAACCCTAACCACCAGCAACTCAGAATATTACTGTATTTAGAGACAGAACTTTAAAGAGGTAATTAAGTTAAAATGAATCCCTCTGGGTGGGCCCTAACCAATCTGACTGATGCCTTTATAAGAAGAGTAAATTTGGACACAAAAAGACACCAGGGATACATGCGTGCACACACACAAAAGGACCATGTGAAGATACTGCTGCTTACCAAGAGCAGCGATCAGAGGAGATAGCTAGAGTGGGAGGAGTCACAACAGCCCGGCCTGTAGGAAATGCGTGGACGAACAGAGGTGGTTCCCTGGAGACGTGCATTCTGGGATACCCATGAGGGCCACTTCTCAAGGATTTGAACTCAGGATTTCTCCTGCCTACTAGATTTGATCCCTCACTTGTTAGAGCCCTATCTTCTGATGATGATAATAATAAAAGCAATAATCAAACTTTCCTTGCACATGAAAGAAAGGTGAACACACATGAAAGAAAGCTTTTTCACATAAGTTACACTCATGGAATAGTATTGGTTTCAATTTAGGAATAAGCAAACTGAGGCTCAAAGAGGGGACTTGGCTAGTCGGAGGTGACAGACCTCAGGGTTTGACCTGAGTCAAACCAAGTGCATTTTAATTGCGGCACACTGAAGCCATCAACAGTGGCACTAAATGATGTTCGTTCATTTGGACAGGCATTTATTAAGAGCGTTTCTGTGCCAGGAATCGATTAACTGCCAGCATAGAGATGTGGACAAGATCTGTCTCTGCTCAAGTGGCTCACGGACCACAGGGGACATGGGCAGGTGAACTGTGAAAGTAGCAGCTGACGAGTGCCAGCGATTAAGAAAATGCAGTGAGGACGCAGAGGATGGTTGCAAAAGCTACCCCTGGAGATGGTTCAACTGGACCTTCAAGGCTAAGTGGGAAATGGCAGAGAACAGAGGGAAGAACCTGCCAAACGAGGGAAATGAGTGTGCAGGGGAAGGAGACCTGAGGGAGAGGGTGATCCTGGGGCTCCTTGGAATGCCTTGAGCTTGAGGAAGGGGTAAGGAGTTGAGAGTAGAATTGTTGGGCCTACGAAAGTCTGGTTAGTTATAAGGGAAGCCCCACTCTGATTTTAGTCCAGAAAATGACAAGATCGAAGATGTGCTGTGATCTGTAGCAAGCACCTCTCACGTTATGCTGAAATCAGGCCTCTTTCCTTGCTGCTATTCCCCTGCTCTGCCTTTGAGTTCCTCAAGGACTGACTGTTATTGCAGCCCAGTGTCTTGCATAGCGTCTGGCATTCGTTTGCTGAATGGATGAATGAATGAATGAATGAATGAATGAACAAACGAATGAACTCTTCTACCTGATTGTATTCTCTTATTTTGGCTTCCTTTCTATTCTTGCTCTGTTTCTGATTTTAGTTGAGGATTGAACGTGGGCTCTGCACACAGGCCCTGAGGCTGTGAGTCTGTGTGTGTATGTTTTACATCAGCCAAACCAAATAAACAAACACATGGCAGAACCCCAGGCGTGCTGCTCCTACACTTGGCACAGCCAGCTGGCACGTGGCGGCCCCTCTCCAGATACCCCAGCTCCTCCCGCCACAGTCAGGATGCGCCTAGAGGCTTGGCTGTGGATTTGGGAAGCCCCCTCCCCTCTCCAGCAACAGCGGGATCCAGGCACACACTGATACGCTCCTTGTAATTACAGGGAAATTGAAATTACTTCTGTCTTGAAACTCTAGAGAATTGGTTGGCAGCCCCTAAGATAGTGAGGGCCCACTGACAGGGTGGTGACCACAGTACCAAGGAGAGGACAGGGGTCTGATTTCCACCACCAACTGGGTTTCCTGTTCCATTGTACACATTCCAACTGGGCTAACTGGGTTTCCTGTTCCATTGTACACATTCCAACTGGGCTAACTGCCCATCCCTTACTGACTGCTACAGGTGAACCCTAGAGTTTCTTTTTGGAGAGTGCCCAGCTCTTTAGAATCCTAAGTCAAAATCAGAGCTCTCAGTCCAGTGCTCACCCCTTGAGGTCTTCCTGCACGTCCCCAAACCAGTAAATGACTGCCTCATTTCCAAGGGCCCCAGGTCAAAAATCAGGGGTCTGATTCTAGAAACCTTCCTCACCCTCCACAGCCATAGCATTTCCTATCTTATCACTAAACCGTGTTGTAAATTCATCTCCTGTTTCCATCTCCTTGCTACCAGCCTAGTTCACTCCTCCTCATCTCTGTTGGGACTTGTACAACTACCTCCTACTGATCTCTGTGTGTCCAGTCTCCTTTCTCTAATCCTTTCTCTTTTCTAGGCACCATATTAATCTTTCCAAATCACTGGTTTGATCCAGTCACTCTTTTACAAAAAAACAAAAACAAAAACAAAAACAAAAACAAAAAAAAATGAACAAAAAACCTTAATTGGTTCCTATAACAGAAATTCTGTGTTGTTCTTCGATCTTCATTCTTCTTTAGTAATACAACCCACATTTTAGGTGGCCACTCAAATAAAGATTACATTTCCTAACTTCCTTTGCAGCAAAGTGTGGTCACACGATTCAGGTCTGACCAGTGAGATCTATCTAGAAATGGAGAGTCCAACTTTTAGCAGGGACCTTAAAGGGAAGCAACATGCTCTTCATCATCCTGTCTTCCTTTCTGAAGGATGGAATACAGATGTGATGGCTGGAGCTGGAGTTCCTATCCTAGGCCATAAGGTGACCTTGGTAATGGAGGTCATGCACAATAGGATAGAAACATACCATGGATCACCATTATAAACTCTGCCTTTTTCTTCCAAACTCTCACATGAGAAAGAAATAAACATCTATCCTTATTAAGTCACTGCTCTTTCAGAGTGTTCTGACACTCCAGCTGATCTAAATTCTAATGAATTATCGCCTACGGCAGGGGTCTGGAACACAAATGTCACCAGGAGCCAGGTAGGCAACATAGCTTAGTGATGCCTCCAGGGAGCAGGAGGCTAAGAATGGATTTGTTTATTCACTCATTTTTACGTGTTTAGCCATTGTTTTTTATTTAATAAATATTTATAAAACCCCATTCTGTGTCAGGCACTCTTAGGCACTGGAAAAGCAAAAACAAATCAGTCCCTAGAAGAGATTCGGTCTGGTTGGGGAAGACATTTCAAACAGATAAATATAGACAAGCGTTATGGAGACTGTAACATTTGATGTACAAATAACAATAGAAGCACAAAAGAGATCGAAGTTAATTATAAATAAAAATTTGAAAACAAAAACTTCAAAGAGAAGGTAACCTCCCTCGGCTGTTGCAATTCCCTCCTCTTCCCTTTCAGGAAATTGCAACAATTTTGTGGAACAGAGCTCAGTGGGCTCCTCCCAGAAGGCAGTGGGGGAGGGGCATTAGCATCAGGAACTGTAGGATCTGGTCAGAGTAAGTTCTGCGGCCTTTTTTCTTATTGAGACCTTTACAGGATTAGACAATACCTGGGAATCCCAGTTTCTTTAGGACAGCACCGCACTGTAGAAGACCTGATGATTAGGGACTGCGAGCACGTCTAAAGATCTGACACGAAGCAGGTGCTTGGTAAATTTTGCTGTAGTAAGAGAAGACTTCCCGAGGATTTTTGTCTCTCTTGTTAGTCTCCCACTCCAACACCTCAAGTAAAAAGTCCCAGAGGTTTGGGTGATATTAAAAATATGTAACGATCCAGAATTTCACAGTCTAATCAGATCAGAAACTGGGTGTAAACAACTCATTTGGCACTGTCTATGTGGACCCAGTGTACATCAGCCCTGCCTAGAGGAGGCCCTTTAAAATAACAGCATAAAAGTGGCTGACCTGCGTTTTTAATAAGCAGTAAGAGAATGTCCAAAGCAGAAATTACAAAAGCACAAGGAGCAGAGATGGTGGCCTCTCACTATTTTTTACTTTGTACTCGATGCTACCTACTCCTAGGCTGAGTCCCTATTCTAATTTCACTGTAGTCCATTGGAGTCAGTTCCTAGGGCCGGGCTGGGCGATCTGAGCAGGTCAAGTAGTCACTGGGCCTCTGTGACTTCCCTAAGGGGCTCAGAGCCCAGCTCCCCACACAAGGGCCCTTTTCACTCTTCAAATGGAGCAGCAAATTCCCGCTACGGACTTGGCATGGCTTTTCTTTCCTCTTCCCTTTTCCTTTACAGTTTTTGTCCTCCAAACTGTCCTGAAGATAATCACAAGAAACACATCCCTGACATATTTTCCCCTCTGAAGCGCTTTCCTCATGGGAAAACTTTGTTTTTAAAAAAAAATGCCTGAAGAGAATAGAAAAGAACAAGGCTGAGCTGCCTTCGTCAGCCCATAAGGACATGGAAATAACTCCTCCAGCTGCTCATTTCTAAAAGTGGAAAGCTGAGACCCAGAAAACTGGAGTGGGATGCCTAAAAACACACAGAACGCTTTAACACAATTCTTCAGCAGTTTGAAGTGTATGTACTTTCCATCCTTTTCTCTGCCTACACCTTGTAAACATGTTTTGAACAGATGGAAGAGTTATTCACCTATCACTATTAACCTCACGCACACATATAGTCCCCACAGTCAGGGGACCATTTAGGCGACAGAGCTGTCTGGGAGCCTCTTTGGTCCAAGTGTGTCAGGATACCTGAGTGTCATTGGAAAGCCACGTGGAAGGAGGGGCTGGGGTGGTGGTCAAGGAAGCCTCTGGGCGCCTGCCCAGGTGATGGGGGCAGTTGGGGGAGAGCAAGGGGGTGTTGGTTGTTGCGTTTACTCCAAGGCTTGCAAGCTTTGAACCTCTGAGGCCCAGCAGGTGGGCAGCAAGGTTGGGGGCATTAGCGTTTGTTTTTTGCTTTGATCTTTTGTCTTTTAAGTATTGTGGAAAATCTTATCTGGCTGAAGCCCAAAAAATGAACATGAAAATGTGGCTTCGATACTATGAAACCTAACTCTTCTCAAACCCCTCAGGTCGTCTCAGTGGATTCCCACGAGCCATTTCCTTGACCTTCCTGCCTCTCAGTTGTCAATTTTCCTCATCTACAAAGTAGGAGGAAGGGACCAGTCCAATAATTCGCACATTTTACCTTTTAGCGGCAGAACCTCACCTTCTCCCCTAAAACTCAAAGCAAAGCACAGCTGCTCTGACCGTAGTTGGAGATTAGGGTCTCTCTACCTTTTGGACAACCTTGAGATCCCCTTCCTGGGGACAGCTGACCCCAAGTCCTTGAAGAAGCCCTGGGAACCACAGTTTGAAAACCTTTGGAGTAGGTGAACCTTTAGGCCACTTCCTAATTCTCCTTTATACTTCTAAAGCTAAGCCCTATGTGTTAGGGAGGCCAGAAACTCTAGTCCGTATATAAATGAACTGACTGAAAGTCAGAAATGACACATGATTCGCTCAAGTTAAATACTGACTGCCTGTCTTTCTGTTAAGTCTTGTCCCCTGTTAAGCCTCCATGTGGCAATCATGCACTCTAGCCAAGTACAGATACTTGGAATTCCCCAAATATGACACTTTCATTCGTTCATGCCCCTATAAATGTCCTTCCTTTTACCTAATGTGGACATTTGTTTTTAAACTGGGCTCAATGGCACCTCTTCTCTGAAGACTGTCCCAAATCTCATACCCTTTGTGCATGCAGAATGCTCTGGAGTTGTCTGTGCCATAATATTATGACACATAATCATCAATGACTTATCCCTTTGACTCTTCCATTAGAGGGCCATATATTTTATTTTTATTTTCTGGACTTCACGGGGTATCTTGCACATAGTGGATATTTAAAAATATATACTGAATGAATAGATAAAGGAATGAAGGGCATTGCTGGGACTGAGGTCTGGCCTTTCATTGCCACATCTCCAGCGTGGCAACAGTCATGGAGCAATTTCCATCTTGCTGTCTTTAGTCTTGCCTGACTTCCTCCTCCATGATACTTCCTAAAATTCAGCTCCAAGGAGCAAAGGCAATTTAAATTTAAGGCTGTCCTCAGCTTGCTTAATACTGCCAGCTTCAACTGCCAAGGATAGATCAGCATGGTCAAAATTCGAAACCCAAAACCCACAGGGAAATTTTTTCCCAGGGAAGTCATTCAGCACAGGTTATAAAGAAAGTAAGAAACTCTCACCTGTTGACCCCCTAGTATATGATGGATGCTTAGGCAAGTAGAAGGAGCAGGCACTCCACCCTCTTCATCCCTTTAGTCCTGCCTACCACTACCCTCCACATCCCATCTGGCAGAGTTGTGTTTTGTCATTTTAATACATCAAGGTATTGCTAACCAGATGATTCCTATTTTAAAAGTTTGTTAGTCTTGTGTAAGCTTCTCTGAGAATTATGAGATGAAAAAGGACAAAGGCCTTGTCTTCAGAGATCACTTCCAGCTGCAGTAGTGAGTGTTCAGGGGCTGCAACATGGTGACAGTGTTCAGAAGTGTCCTGAGACAGAAGCCCAGTCATGGCGTTATACCATTCCTGGCCAGGGGCTTGGCTGTACCGGTCCTCTCTTGCTTCCTGCATGACTCTCCTTGCTTTCCACCCTCCTCACTCAAAGTGTGAGTTACCTGATCTAGTCTAATAACTCCCTTTGGGTTTACATTAAAAAATTAATAGAACTTGCGAACTTAGACTCAAGGGGCAATAACTCAGAATGGAACCGACAGAGTAAAGCACAGTAGATAAAACCTGGACCCTATAGAGACGAGATGAAAAAGATGCAGGAAGGGAGACTGAGGTGAAGAAGTAGGTCTGAGGGCTCCATTCAAGGTGAACTTGATAGAACTAGAAGGAGACCTAAGGAGAACAGTTTAAAAATGTTTTTGTACCATTTTCTACGTCTCGATGGCTTAGGAAAAATAAATACTCTTTCTGGTGATGGACTGAGTGCTCATGACATTCTGCCATTGCAGGACAAAGAACTGGTTTTGTGTTTCCTCTGGTCATTCTGACAACAGCCCTCAGAGGAAATTGCTTTAGAACTACTTAGAGCACAAGAGGCTTTTCCCTCATGGCCTCTTACCATCTGGCTGTTTCTTGGAGGCCAGGACTTTGGGTCAGAAGTGAGAGGCAGGTACAGAGCTGAAGGAAGGGTTATGTTCCGATAGCGGAAGAGTAGTTACCCTAATCTTCCTTGGGGTGAGACAGGAAGAGGTGCTGTCTATAAAAACTTTGTCGAGAGGCTAGTGAATATTTTTAGCCTCTTCCCCTGTCACTGGCCAGAGCTCAGATCCTGAAAGTCCATTGAGTTTGCTTCATGTGCCAAGCTCAGTGCTATATTCTGGGGCATCAGAAGTGAACCACAACATACCTGCCCATAAGGGTCTGGAGATCAGACATACTGTATCAGGGCATTCCTAGGATCTGTATCTTTCCTCGTTGCTGGAATTCCTAACCAAAAGTGACTGAGAGGGAATCTTTGAGACCTTTGAGCTTTTATCCTCATCCTCTGTTGTCCACTGACCTGGTCGTGTTGTCTGAGAGCTAAAAACTGTTTGCAGTGCATTCTCAGTCTTTCATCTGCAATTGCTCAACCTTACTTTGCCTTCATCATTTTACTGACTTCATCAGCTGTGCTTACATTACCCAATTGTATTTACATCGCTGTAGCTTATTCTGTCCTCATTTGCCACGGAACCAGAATGTGAAAATGCAACTCCAGCAGGATGGAAACAGACTATTGTTCTCTTCAGCAACGTCCCCCATTAATAACCGGTGCAAGGGAGGATTCAATTAAATAAAATAATATATAAAACATATTAAGATCATGTCAGCCTCATAGGAAGCACTCAATATATGTTAGCCATTATCATTAGAAATCTGTATCTTTCAAGTTGACAGTTACCTGGAAGAAGTCCATTATTCAGAAGTCCATCTCGGCTCTTATTATCAAATGGCCCTTTGACTGTAGCAGCTGGGGTTTGGGCCACCTGCTTCCTGATGCATTTCCCTACTTAGCATTTTCATTCCCACCTCCAGGCAGGTCATATCTGCTCTTCACTCACCAGCTCACCTCTACCTTGAACCGTGAGTGGGAACAGAGAAATGTGCATTTCCTATTAAATTTTAATCAAACATTGAGAATGATGTGAGACCATTTTATCCATTCAACAGATATTATGAAGACAGTCTGTTTTGGGAGCTATGCTAGATGCTTGGGCAACAGAGATAAAAACATTATAGTCTCTGCCCTTCAGAAACTCCAATATGTAGACAAAGTAGAGTGTGTTAACTATATCCAGGTATGAACAAAGTATCCCTTTGCATTATGGAAAGTGTTCTTGGACACTCCTATTGAAATGGAGTTATCCCACCTAAAAGAGGAACCAACAACAGCTCCCCATTTTCTCCTGAATCAAAACAAAATTGCATGGTATTCAAGGCAGGTTAGAGAATTTTAAAACAACTATTAACTCACTCCCCTCACTACTGGCTATGGGAAGGA
Organism: Pteropus medius; assembly: GCF_902729225.1. Lineage (NCBI taxonomy): Eukaryota > Metazoa > Chordata > Mammalia > Chiroptera > Pteropodidae > Pteropus > Pteropus medius. The sequence continues at coordinate 1,927,435 of NW_024353906.1, read as the reverse complement.
GCTCCTTTTTCCCCATTCAACTTGGGCATGGCCACATGATCTGCTTTGGTGGAAGTAACAGTGTTTAATTTCTGAGCCTAAGCTTTGAAAAACATACTGTGTTTCTACTTGCTCCTCTGAGAACTTCCAGTCACATTTGTGAAAAGAACACACCCTTAGTTGCTGCTACCATCTGGCCTGGGCCCACAGTCAGATGTGTGGAGCAGACCTGAACATGCCCCCCAGCCCGAAGCAGAGCCACTGCAGTGACCCGAAGATGCACATGCAAGAAAATCAATGTTTACATTTTTATGTGCTGAGATTCTGTGGTCATTTGTTACACAGCAAAAGCTGACTAATACTGTCTTCGGGACCCCTTGCTTTCTTTGACTTCACTCATCCTCTTTAGCCTGTCTCCTTCCAACCGCACCCAACTACTCCCCTATTCCTGAGTCCACTGCGTGAGGAGGTCCCTCTGCTTAGACTTGTCTTCTGTACCTCCTCATCATTCAAAGCCAGGATCATATTTCACCTTTTTACGACACCCTTTTTAATCCATCTTTTCCCACACAATAATAATAACAACAACAACAACAACAACAACAACAACACCAATAATAAATTAATGGGTATTTATTGGGTGCCTACTCCACATGAAATTTATGTTCTCCTCTCTCTGTCGCCCACCCCCCACCCCAAGTTCTTTATCCAAATCTATCTAAGGCCCTAGTTATATTGTATTACAATTGGCTGTATAGAGGCCTGCTTCCCCATGAGCTATTGCCCCTTCCAGGGCAGAGGCTGTCTTTTTCATCACTATGTCTGGGTGTGGGGGCAAGAGCAAAGTGTCAGTTGAATTCAGTCTTCTTATGAACAACAGTTAACAGCATATGTGGCCAGTTCTCTCTGGTTGAGGGAAAGAGACCAGAGGGACACACAGCTGGGGCTGATGCTGCTTCCACCTGCAGGCCTGGCCCTGCCCCAGCTTTAAACCAAATCTGACCGAGGCAGGAAGTCTTTAAGCATCTTCAGAACCTATTCCAATGGACTTAGTGTTGATTCACCCTGTTTATTGGTCTCATTTATGAGTCATTTCCTGAGCGCTGAGTTCAGGATTCCACTGTTTTTCCTGAGTCGCCTCTCTGTTGGCCTGACCTGGCAGGTGGTCTGTGCTACCACCGGGCTTGTGGGCTGCCTCCCGCACACCTCACACCAACTAAGGCACTTTCACAAAACTCAAGTTTAGAGCTGGACCTTCTTGCTAGATGCTGCCGGTACAGGACTGGCTTGTTTGGTCCCAAGTTCTGGTGGCTTCTGCAGTCACTAGGCTCCTCTAAGGAAGAGTCCAGTTTTGTTTTGCCACCCATCTCTCCAGTGACTGCAGTTCGGTTCCTGGTCTCCAGCTGGTCTGTGGGGCTTGCTCCCAGCTCTCAGTCACCTCTGAATTGGACAAATTGAATATAAAGTCCCCACAAGGATTTGGTGACTGCAGCTACCACTAAACATATGGCTCTTTGAGGCCAGGGACTTCATTCCAGAATGCAGATAAGGGCTGTGCGATCCATGCCTCTGAAAAACTATTGAATGAATAAATGAAAGAATGGATACCCAGCCTCAGAACCCACTTTCCATAGGATAAGGGAACCACAGTAAACACAGCATTTGAGATTTCAGACTGAAATCTCATTTTTGTCTCTTATTTTCTCTTCTATCTAATCAACTCCTCTTGCTGATCCTAACAATTCCCATCTCTGCCCAAGCTCTCCTCTATCACATTACTCCCCTCTCCTAAGCGCCTGTTGTTTTCTTGTCTCCCCTATTTTGACTGGTCCTTTATGGCATAAGCCTTGTGTGGATAGATCTGCCAATGATGAAGCATGTTCCCTTCTGGTGAGTTCTGGGATCCTCATGCTTCAGTTCTGCCCTTGCTGGCAGCCCCTAGTAAGATACCCAGGCCATTTATACTATGTCTCCAGGGCTTAATGCTCAGCCATGACTAGAAAGGACTGCAACACTGAGCACTTGGTCTGTTTTGACAGGCAGAACATCTGCCTTTAGCCCCTGCATCCAATTCAGCTGCACACCTTACCCCTCCCCAAGCCATCATGCTGTAATTGTTGAGGAGAGGAGACTGGGTGAGAATTCAGTGAAACTCAGCACTTCCCCTTTGCTCTCTAATGTCCTGGTGAGCTGCCCTGCCTCATCGCTAAATTCTGAAATGGGTCAGAGGGAGAGAAAAAGCTCAGAAATCCTGCCCCTCCTAGGGTTGCAGGTTGCCGTCCTCACAAGGCCCTGAAGCAAATGATTCTGCTAAGAATCCTAAATACAAGATCTCACCCCAACCAGAGAAAGTGAGAGACATCTGAGACCACCCCGGCAAGAGGAAGACCCCCTCAGATGGAGTGTAGATGTTTAGACATGGGACCAGCAAGGGCTTTAAAGAGACACCAATGCATGGACAGCAAAGGGAACATTTCTCTGTTGCTCAAGAAACAGCTCTGGCTTTCTCATTTACATCCAGATCCAATCAGCTGCTGAAGACCCTTCAGCTCAGGAGCCCTAGGAAACCTGGTTGTGGAAGAGGAAAGCACAGCCTGGGCCATTCTGAATCACAGAATCTCAGAATCTTGGGAGCTAAGAGAGCCAGAGACACATTGCAATCCAGCCAGTCCTCTAAAACATTTCTGATAAGTGGCCATCCTATTTTAGAATACCTCAGACAACAGAGATCTCACTACCTCACAAGGCCATACACACCATCCTCACATATATCCTCTCTTGAATTGAGCTGATATCTTCCTCCATGTAAGGTAAAGTGTTAAACTATCTCTGAGCTCCCACGATCTCAGCTTTGGGAGCATCAGAGCCCCGACCCTCCCTCCTCCCCAGATAGTCTAATAATCCCCCAGTTTACTACACTCGTCTAAAGCATCCAGAATTCTATTTTTCTTCAAATGTCCCATTGAGGCTAAGAAGAGCATCTGATAAGAAGATAAAGTTGTGAGTTAGGTCATTGAAACTCCCTGATCTCTTCTGGTCATTTATTTATACCCTGCCCTAAATAGAAGAATCACCCCAGCCTTAGTTTGCTGGTTCCCTCCAACTCTGGGTCAGTGCTGGGCCTGTAGCAGCAGAGGGCACCCCCCCACTCCACAATTCCCCTGTGTCCCCCTCTCCACGGCTGTGCACACACTTCTCATCTCTAACATCCCTTTGCCACTGGGGCTGCCTTTTTTAAATGCAAATTTCACATAAAATCCTTCAAATGAAAACAGGTACTTTTCATTTTGCTCCCATAAACAGACACTTTCTAAATATTTAGACATCTGTATATAGTGCCCTTAAACTGTTTGTTCTGAAGCATAAATAGGTATCTCCGTGTTTGAGTTAGTGTCCGATATGTTTCTCATTTAAGGAGAAAACATAAAAAATAATTGGAATAACTACAGCCAGGAACAATGCTTACACAGCATGTCAGTGTCTTTTATTGTGTCTTAAAGTAAAAGCTTCAATTGTCGGAGTCTTTCCCTGCCCATCAAACAGAACCTCAGCTCTTGCTTTTAACCCTTCACAAGATTTGGTGCCTCAGGGCAAATGGTGCCAGCGAAAGGCCCCCTTTTCAGAGCCTGATTTACTATAAGTCACACTCACAATGCTTAGGAGCAGCACACTGATTCCTCATTCTCCATCCTTGGCTTTTCATTGAGGGAAAAAAATTCCCATTTTACTCTCAAGGAGAGAAAAGTACCACCCCTTCCCCCGCCCCCAATTGGTCTCCAAAGAGCAGATGAAATGGGGAAACAGGACATCAGCATGTGTAGATCTGCCCTTCTGAGTTCTCTCTTCTCAGAGTTTACCAGGAGAGCTTGAGATTGATTGCCCACTCACCTCTACCCAGAACTGGGTGGGGAAGTTTAGTTCAGAGGGAGATGAATTAAGGAGCCAGTTTGGATAGAGATGCAAGCTATTTTCTCCAATCAGCTTTACACTAATTTTTTTTAATCTCCATCTCTCTGACTCTAGTCAGACCTTCAGAGGTGGGATTAGTAGTACTTTCAAATTCTTACTCCCAAATAGGATGTTCCAAATCCTTGAAGCTCCCCTCTAAACACAGATAAAACACTGTGGTTTTTTTACACTTAATCCTTGAATGAATAGTGTTCCAGGAGATCTAATACAGTCCTCACTGGATTGTCTTTCATAGCCCTGCCAAACTGTAATCTAGTCTTGCTTGGACCTCCCAGTGATAGGGTGTTCTCTCTTTTAAGAGGTAGCTTCTTCCATTGTTAGACAGTACTGACTGATAGAATTTATTTTTAATAGGCTGACATTTCCTGTAATGTCTGCCTATTGGCCCTACTATGGCCCCCAAGTTCATATGTTGAAGCCTTAACCCTTAATGTCATGATATTTAGAGATGAGGCCTTTGGGAGATAATTAGGGTTAGATGAGGTCATGAAAGTGAGGCTCTCATAATAGGATTAGTGCCCTTATAAGGAGAGATACCAGAGAGCTTGCTCTTTCCCCACTTTCACAAGAGGTCATATGAACACAAAGCAAGAAAAGAGGCCTTGGGATGAAACTTACCCTGCTGGCACTTTGATCTTGGGTTTCTGAGCCTCCAAAATTGTGAGAAATAAATTTATGTTGTTTAAGCTACACAGTCTATGGTATTTGTTATAGGAACTTGAGCGGACTAAGACAGGCCCTCTTCATTCATTCTTTCACTTATCAAACATGTAATGAAACGCTAGTTGTATAAGACACTCTGCTGGATGCTTGAGATTAAAATGAAAATGAGAAAGTTTCCATTTCTGCAGAGTCAGTTTGAAAAATATACAAAAAGCCAGTAATTTCAGCACAAAGTATATTTTAGCATAAAGGCTACTGCAATACTGGCAGTGAGGATCGAGCAGAAGGATCTGTTTGCATCTGCGGCGAGGCCAGCATCTGTCTCCACAGAGGACAAGAGCAAACTATGCAATCTTGCTTCCAGAGTGGAATCTTTTCTCCTCTAGAAGGTGGGGAGCAGGACAGACCATTCCCATAATGCAGTATGGGCCTGGAGTCCCCAAGCCTAGAGGAGAGCCCAGAATTCCCTGAGTCCAAACATTAGCAGAGTCAAAGAGTGAGGCCTTCCTCTCCAATTAGGGAGTAGATGCAGGACTGACAGTGGTGGCCACATCTCTTGTACTCCCTATGTCCCATACAACTCTACCATCTGTCTCAGTAAAGCAGCCAGAGGGATCCTTCTAAAATATTTGATCATGTCACACCTTATTACATAACCTACCACAAGCTCCAGATCACTCAGAAGAAACACCAAAGCACTTAGAGTAGCCAGTGAAGACTACAGGATTCTGCCCTCATTGCCTTTCTAATTATTCTCTTAAACTCCTGGTCACCCACTCCTCTCAGCCATGCTAGCCTTCTTACCAAAATACCCCAGGCATGCCCTTTGGACCTACCTTTGGACCTCATCATGGGTTATTCTGCTGGGGACACTTTTTTCCCCCCAGATATCTATGTGGTGCACACCCTCCCCCCTTTAAAGTTTCTGCTGTAATGTCACCTTCTCAATGAGCCCTCTCTGACAGTGCCTTTAAATTCAGAACAGCTCTACACAATCCCCCTTACTCACAGCTCTATTTTTGTTTTCTCTTGACGGTTTTCACTTTCTAAAATACCTTATTAGTTTATTATGTCTATTTTTCTTGTTGCTCTTCCCCCCCTACACACACATAAACACACACACACATATACACGCACACACACACGAATATAAGTTTCTGAGTGCAGAGATTTTCATCTGTTTTATTCACTAATCTATTTCAATTATCTAGAGCTGTGTCTGGCTCAGAGTAGGTACTTGCAATGGACTAAATTGTGTTCTCCCAAAATGCATGTTGAAACCTTAACCCCACGATGAGATGGTATGTGAAGATAGTACCTTTGAGACATAATTAGGTTCAGATGAGGTCATAAGGGTGGGATCCCCATGATAGGATGGGTGCCCTTATAAGAAAAGACCAGATTGCTTTTCTCTCTTTCTCTTTCCCTTTCTGTCTCTCTTCCATATAAAGACCAGCAAGAAGGGATCCATCTGAGATCCAAGAAGAGAGTCCTCACCAGGAACTGTACTGGCCAGCAACTTGATCTTAGACTGAGTACTCCATCACAGACTTAACATCTTATCTTCCTGAGAGGAATCCTGGGCTCTACTTTCCCATCACCCTATATATTTATTTAACTCCCGAGGGGTATTTGTTGTAGATCGAGTTTCCAAGAAGATTGACTCTGAGACAGAGTCTAGTACACAGCATGTTTATTAAGGTGTGCCCCTGGGTTCCACACTTGGGAAAGAGAGGAGAGAAAGGAGAAGACAGAGGGAGAAGTCTAGCTCTGATGCAGGTTAAACAATGACAGCCTCAGCCGACCCTTTTGGAACTGTGGAGATGTAGATGGAATGGTCCTTCAGACTTGTCTTGGTTAGGCTGAGATGGTCAGGCCTTTACACTCCTGCAGTAATCAATCACTGAATATAGGCTGGGTGGGAAAGAGATCTCTGCAGCTGAGGCAAACCATAAAGGGCCCAACAACTGAAGGCCCATCTGCCAACAGCAATCTCAGCAGTGAATCATCAAGTTCTCACCTGAAGCAGGAGCTGGAAGGCACGTCACAACATCCACACAGTATGTTCTGCACCCAACTGGCCTACAGCCTCAGTTTCCTATTCGGTGTACTAGTTACCCAAGCCCACATTTGACCTTAGCTTATTTGGACGTGGCCCAATAGCCATCCAGTTCCTCCTGACCCCTCCCCTAAGGAAACAGGACAGAATCACTATGTCGCAGTTCCTTGGCTGGTATCATGCTCTGAATGAGATGGTCATTGTAGACCTGAATGCCAATACCTGTCGCACTGTGGCCATCACTTGCTGCTTAGAAAATATAGCTGTATTCATCAGCTGAGACCTCCTTGGACACTGACCTTAGCTAGGATAAAACTTAATTTCTACACCCATGAACTGTGTTCTGTGTCACCTCTCAGGTGAAACTTTGTCTCTGTTCAATGGGGCTGAGTCTAGCTTCACTTTGTCAAGACTTTTACAAAATAATAATAAGATAATATCAACAAACTCTCATGTTTACAACACTTTATAATTTACAAAGTGCTATACCACCCATGCAGAACACCCTTAGAGGATGAGCATCACTCCTGTTTCCTTTCTTTATCCATAGTTCAAGGTGATGCGTGACTGGGTATAACCCCACATGTGGCTTTAGGTGGATTTATATGTTTTTTTGCTCTCTCTTCCCTTTTTCTCTGCTCTTTGACCTATCTCCCAGCCTAGCTGCATGCAGAAGCTCTTCTGAAGGTGCCTGGATTAAAGAAAAGTACAGAATATTTTTTAAGTTTAGCAGGGAGAGGGTGGAGAGTGGAGATTTCAATGGTCATTTGCACTCAACAGAGAAAAGCCCATAGAAATCCTTGTTTAACCCACAGGAAAGACTCCAAGGTTGTTAAAACTTTTGAAACAGGCCAGCAGGCCTCCACCAGTAGATGGCCAGGTGCAATGGAGAGCAGTGTAAAGTGACAGTGTGAAAAGGCTCTACAGCAAGTCGTACTTAGATTTGAATTTCATTCCCTCTTCTTACGTAGGCTTTATGACTTCTCTGAACCTTAGTTTTCTCATCTATCAATGAGGTTAATATTACCTACCTCACAAAGCTTTGTGTTTATTCAGATAATGTGCAAAGCACTAAGCCCAGTATCTTGTACTATTTGTTTGTTTGTTTGTTTGTTTGTTTATTGCTCAGAAAACGGAAGTTCCCCCTCTTCTTCTTTTAACTTCACTTCTCTAATCCTGGCTGCAAGAGATGATGGAAATAAGTTCGAATGTCAAGAAGGTAGGAAGAGCAAAGCATGCTAGAACCTGAGGTAGACGGGGCTTGGTGTCAGCTTGTGGAAGGAACAGAAAGATTAGGATGGCTGTGTGTCAAGAGCAAGAAGGAAGGTGTCGCAAACTGGAGTGGGCCATTGGACAGGTACTAGATCACACTAAGACCTTTGCAGGCCAGAGCTTTGTTTTTATTCTAAGTTTACGGTGAAGCCATTGGAAGGTTGAGAGCAGCGGAATGATGAGACATGATTCTCACTGTAAGAACATCAATCTGGCTCATGGTGGGAATGTTCACAAATCAAGCCTTCTACCTGGAATATCAACTCTTTGAGGGCAGAAAATAAGATTTTTGTGTTATGTTATGTTGTGTTACTTACTTACTTACTTACTTATTTATTTATTTATTTATTTATTTATTTATTTATTTATTTATTTATTGTAGTGTATTAGTTTGCCAGAGCTGCTGTCTTAGTTCATTTAGACTACGAAATCAAAATACCATAAATAGCAGAAATTTATTTCTTGCTGTTCTAGAGGCAGGGAAGTCCAAGATCAAGGAACCAGCAGGTTCTCTGGTGAGAGCTTGCTCTCTTCTCACTGTGTTCTCACATGGTGGAAGGACTGAGTGAGCTCTCTGGAGTCTCTTTTATAAGGGCACTAATGCCATTCATGATGGTTCCATCCTCATGACCTAATCGTCTTCCTAATCCCATTACATTGGGGATTAGGTTTCAACATATGAATTCAATTTATTGTAGCTGTCACAACAAATGCCACAGTCTGGATGGCTTAAATAACAGAAATGTATTTTCTCATAATTCTGGAGGCTGGAAGTCCAAAATCAAAGTGTCGGCTTCGGTTTCTTCTGAGGTCTCTCACTGACTTGCAGATTGTCACCATCTTGCTGTTTCCCCACATGGTCATCTGTCTTGTGTCAGTGTCCTAATCTCCTCTTTTTATATGAACACCAGTCATATTGGATTAGGACCTACTCTGATAACCACATTTTAACTTAATCACCTTTTTAAAGGCCCTATCTTCAAACACAATCACATTCTGAGGTCCTGTGTGTGTAGGGGGGGGTCACAATTTATATTTTTTATATCCAGCACCAGGGATGGATTCCATCATGTACAAATTTTTTTGTGTGTGTGGTGGGAGGACACTATTCATCCCATATTAGTTAGTTTGTCATTCAGTCATTTCGTAGACTGAATAATAAAGCTAAAATAAACTAAGTTTGCAATTCCTCCATGTCACACAATGTACTAGTGTTGGGCTCACATCAGGAATACACTATATGTTTGTTGAATAGATTTAGATGTTTGGCATGGTATATAAACTAACATAAAAAGGAAAGCTCCTTCTTGAGTCCATACACTTTGATGTTTCATCCATAATCACTGTGTCATAAGACCAAGGACAGACTTTTATCCATAGGAGTCCAGGCAAATTCAAACCCTAAAGCTTGGTCAAAAATTTTTACCTGGTATGAGAGGCATGGCATCTCTGACCCGAAGCTTGCAGTCGTTGCTTGAACAGCACTAGGGATGGAATTTGTCACCTCAGCAGGCAGGCCATTTTGTGCAGTTCTGGGTATATAAAGAGCAAGGATGGCAAACTCAAGTGCCCAAGATTTAGGGCAGGAAAGTACTTGAGTAAAAGGTTTGGAGTTGAGGGACATCTTTAGTTCTTTAAAAGAAACATCCAACACTCACCTCCAGCTGATTTCCTCTTTGTAGCAACATGGGACCAGTGTTATTACCTGATTTCCCCATTTCCACAGGACCCAGAAATCTTCATTGTAATGTGGAATTTCCCAAACTTTAAAGTATGATAGCTAATTCAAACTAAAAACAAAAACCAAAACCAAATAAACAAAAATAATGTACAGCCCAAAAAAGAATATCTATAACCCAGATATTGCCATGGGTCACCATGTGGAGACCTCAACTGAGAGCCACTACCAGACTATATGATGCCTTTGTGCAAATTAGATAAAGCACTCCATTGAGGAAGATGCAACCCAGGATGTGCGTGGTTTGAGGAGCAAAGTAAGGCCTAGATTTTAATCCTCACTCATGTCCCCTTCGAGCAATACACAAACAGCCTGACTGTGTGCAGTTATATGCCTTTCTTTTGACTATTATATTGAACCTAATCGCCCTGCAGTTCACATTTATTGGTCCTAATTTTAAACAATTGCAAAATCTCATGGTGCTCTTGACTCTCCCCTTTTTATCTTTTTATTACCAGTCATACTTAAAATTACTCATTCAACGTTTATCTTTCCAACTAGATTATAAGCTCCAGGAATTCCAAAGATCTCTTGTTCCCCAGTCTACGTGCAGTGATAAGCACAGAGTCTGGCACATATAAGGCCTGCAAAAATATTTCCTTAGAAATGAGGAAAAAAAACAAAACAAGTCAGTTCTCTCTTACAGATTTGAGTGAATTAGGTATGAAGGCAGTTATTATACCTCCTTGATCGTCTCTACACTAAATGTATTCAGTTCTTTCACCTGTTTCTCATAGGGCCTGGGTTCCAGATCTTCATTATCTTGGTTAGTTTCCTCAGGACTAAGTTTACTTTATTAGAAATATTTTGAAAGTGTGATTTAACACTTGAGTCTGTGATACTAGCAATCAAAGGAATAGGAACTTGGGTTTACTCTACCAGTTACTTTGTATCTGACACTTTATTCAATTCACAAGATAGCCCTCAAGGTAAGAATCAGAAAGAGAAACTACAGCTTCTGGAAGTTAAGTAACTTGTCTAACCAAAGTCATGTTGTTTTTAAGCAGAGAGATTGGGATTCAGACTTAAAATGTTTTGACTCCCCAAAGCCATGCTCTTTCTAATATGCCAGGCCTCTCTGTTCCATTGAATTATATTTAACCACCAAGTCAGGGACTGTCTTGGGTCCAAATATCCAAGCATGAATGAACTGAGATTTTCCAGGTTTGAAGGGTCAGAATCAGTGGATGGGTCCATGGAGAGCAGTGCAGCAGGCCACTCCATCAAAAACCATGCCTCAGCCTCACAAAGGAAAGAGGTCTTGGGCCAGGACAGCTGAAAGGATGTTTATGGGAAGAAAACCTGGTGGAGATTAAATCCTGTGCACCCACAATGCTGTTGATCCCAGACTGCTGTTTATGGCCAGAGCAGCAAAACGCCAAACAGAAACTTTTTTTTTTTCTTTTTCCTGGTAATGGCTTTTGGGATTTATCTTAGTACAAAGAAAAAAGGTTGCTGACCCCACCCCCATGCCCGATCCTCCTTAAAAACCACCATAATCCAAAAATCACAAATGGAAATGAGGGCAGATGAAATCCAAACTTCTCAACTTTTCATTTTCAGCCTAGTTCCCAGCTCTGCATTTTTGGGAGCTGTCAATGACTAGATGAAGTATTTAAGTTTGGGGGTGATTGTTGTCATTCTGTCTTGTTATGAAGGACATTACCAGACAGCTGGGAAAAAGTAGTGACGCCAGATTATTTTATAGTCCAGCCACCTTTGAGCAAGGTCCCAAAACTTCAGCTGGATAAAAATCAAATAATGTTTGCAGAGGCAGCAAGCATATTTTCTGTTGTTTCCGATCTTATTTTTATCTTTAAAAAAATTACAAAGAACACAAGTACACTTTTAAAAATTGGAGAAAAAATTTGCAGAAGCAAATTAAAAAACAGACAAACTTTATGTCTAGTCCCATCTTCCTTATCCAAAAACTCTGTATTTGTGTGTGTTTTATTCACATCTTTATTCTCTTTTGCATGTAACCAGGTTGCAATCACGGTGTTCACATAATGGTTGTTTAAGTCTACATATTTTCAATTAGTATTATATCATAAACTCTTAAAAATTAGTCTCTATTATCATTGAGTGTTGCATAATATAGCTTAATTGTTCCTTGACTCCAGCATTTAAACTGCATTTTTATTAATGCATTAGATTGCTATTATTAATATAATAGATTCCTAGTAAATTAATTATTGTTTAAATTTAGATGTAGTTCTCAAAAATCAAAGATATATGACAAAAGAGCCCTTATTTTGTAGAGATATGTAAATTATAAAGAATACTGATTAATAAAGAATTAAATCCTAAATTTGTGATATTAGATGGGAATGTCAAAGTCATTTCATTCAAAATTCCAATGGATGATGGTCTCATTTATGTTTACAGTGAAAATGTTCAGCTATGGGAAGCTCTCTCCTAAGATAGGTAGCCAGTTCTATCTTAAACAACTCTGATATCTTTCTCTCTGTAACTTCCCTATGTCTAATGAGAACACGTCTCTTCCCCTTCTCATAAGAGGGAATCATTCTTCTCCTATTCCAAATAAGAGAGCAATCTCAACAGTCACTTAATATGTATCTAAATATTCTATAAATATTTATCAAGGATTCTTATATGTCAAAGCCTTTAATAGGTACCTGGGATAGAATAAAGAACACAACCTGCAAACCCCTGACCTTCATGGAGTTTTTATTCTAGTGTAGACATACATGATCAGGAAAGTGACATATGAAATGGGTTCCTAACCCAGACCTGAAACACGGGGAAGGCAGCCCAGAAGCTGAGATGAAGAAGTTGAGATAGCCAGTCAAAAATTATGGACAGCATTTTAGGCAGAGGAAAGAGTGCGTACAGAAGCCCATAGATAAAATAATCAGAGACGCTAACCTAGAGATGCAGGCAGCATGGGTCTTCCTTATGCACATCATGATAAAGCTTTTGTTGATGATACTCCTGCTGATTAAGGAAGCACAGAATAACCTAGGACTAAGGAACCATAGAGATTATCTAGGTCACTATTTCCCAGAGTGTGTGCTGAGCAGTATTAGTTCTTTGAGTGATAAAGGCATGTACTGGAGAATAAAACTTCTATGTTTAAAGATATTCTGGAAACACAAGGTTTAACAAAGGGAAAAAGATGTTTTCATTGAAGCATTTTTGGAGTCTTTCATGGGCACATCAACATTGTCATTCTCCTCAAAGAGCATCATTATACACAGAGTTTCCAAACATATTTTACCATAAAATCATTGTATATGAAGTACCTAATGAGACTAAGTTTCTCTGGAACCTTCTTTGAGAAGTGCAGACAGAGACCAATCCTAGATTTTTACAGAAGAGGAAACTGAGAACTAGAAGGAGAAGATAACTTCCCCAAAAGCATATGGAGAAAGAGAACAGTAATCAAGTTCTCAACTTTAGATCACTGCACTCTCACAGTTGCTAAGCTAAGGTCATAAGAAGCTATTTTTCAGCAAGTACTGAAAACCTACAACGTGTCCATTGCATCGTGCATGGCGTATTATGCAATGCCCACTATTGTCCTAAGAAGTTTTGGTTTGATTGCAGAGTAATTTATTAGATATCCCAACCTGGACTTACACCAATCCCTGCCATGGGGGCTACTTCCTGAGGATCTACCCATCCCTGATGGTCGAATTTAGGCTCTATATCTCATTAGATCCTTCCTTGATGGTCTTGCTGTTCTGATGTCATTGTAAGAGTGGTGGCAAATGAGTCCTGGGTTCAGGAGACTTCCAAGGGAGCAGTCACCCAGAGTAACTCTTCAGCCTATAGAAGAGCAGTTATCCTCTATGCAAACCTTTCCAGGAATGGGGAACTCAATATCTCAACCCATTCTGGGTCTGGATGGATGCCAGAAAGAGCAATTATATAGGCCCATTATAGAAGACTAGTCAGAAACCGAGCATGAAGCTCCCCTTTGACCCTGGAAGAGAGAGGCCGTTGGGTAGAAATGTGCAGCCTCTAAAGTCCCCACTTTCTCTTTCCCTGGCTGCACTACAGAGAAGATGATGGGAAGCTGACCTGGGAGCTCAGTGTTAGCAGCCAACGATCATCTTTTTTGACTTGAGTAGCAAAGAGTTTTAAGATGATTTGTCTAAAGAGGAGCAGCTCTGGATTTGGCTTTGATTGCTCTTAATTCTCTTAATGAGAAAATCTATAAAGAGAACCCAGAGGAAGAGAGACTTTTATTGACTTTTTTTTTTTTATGACAACAGGAGACATAATGAAGAAGAAAGGGGGCTTTCTTGTGGGTGTCAGGCCTATTTCTTACAAGAAGAGGCTGGCTGGGTCCCAACTCCCCAGGAAGGAACTCGTGAGAAAATGAGGCAGTGGGGGAACAATAAAACTTGTAGGGAAGGAAGGGCATGTGTCTTCAGAGGGAAAATGGCAGCAACTGAGGGAACAGAGAGCTCTTGATGAAATCAAGATTTGCATGTGGGGCCCCAGGACAAGGGAAAGGGGAGCCTCAGTGGAAGAGTCTTCTCTGAAAAAACATGGGAAGCTTATAAACACCATGAATTTGAACTGTACCTTATTTTTAATTTAATCATAATGCCATGATAAATGGCAGTAGCCCTGGCAAGGGAAGGGCCAAGAGGCAAAAGTGAGGAGTGTCCATCCATTTGTCTATCCCCCGCTGGTGTGACCAAGCCTGCACTGGGCCCTTACATCTGTTTGCTTCCTTAGTGCCCATGCATTCTCACCTTTCTGGCTGCCCTCAGGTCTCATCCCAGAACAAGGTCATGCCCCCACAGGCCCAGGAGAAATCTTTCAGCTTTTCAGCCTGGCCTAGCCTTTGCTGGTCTTGTCACAGGCACAGCCTAGTGAGACGTTTTGAGCCAAGGAAATCAAACTACTGTCTAATGAATTCATGGACTTGTAGAATATTAGGGCTGAAAGCATCACTGGGATAATTAATTTTCTTAACTAATTAACAGATGAGGAAACTTAAGCACAGGCAGAAGAGATGATTTGCACAAGCTCACATGTTTGATAAGAGTCAGAGCCAGGTGTTCTGGATCTCATGTCAGCTCTCTTTCCTGGACTCACGATAGAACGGGACCGGGTATAAACAAAGAGCGCCATGTTGCCTTCTTCTCATGCACCCTGAGGCCACATCACCGTGTATGCTGACACACTAGAGCTAGGGAAGAGGAGCAAGATATCAGAGCTGGCATCTGCTTCAGGTAGTCAGGCCAACCTCAAGTGACATCCTCAAAGTAGGGACATATAAGAAATGAGGTAGTTATCAACATCACTGTTGGATGGGTTTCTGGCTTCCCAATAGGCAATTTTCCATAAGTATTCCTTTTATGGTGTGACCTTCTAGTCTAGAGCTTTCAAGATCTTCATTGCCTACTATATTAAGTCTCTGCCTAGGTTCAGTCAAGAAAAATGAGCCTCTATGACATTTGAGAATAAGGAGATTAATATCAGAATTCACACTTATACACATGTAAGCAGAGTTGGGGAATGAAGGTCTAGAATGCAACCATCTGATGATCAGAGAAATATTCATTAGATTGAATCCTGATGTACTGGAGCAAGGAAGTTCTCCAACCACTGCAACCATGAGGGCTTGATAAGAGGTCTGGAAGGCTGCTGTATCTGTCTACCACAACCTTCTGAAAAAAAGATCACTTAATTTCCACCTTCCACATCTCATGTATCTTCTCACTGGCAAACTATCTCAAAACTCTATCAGGAAGAACATTCATCTTTAGAAGGGCTTGGTGGTGACGATGCCAAAATAACAATAGTTAATCTGATACAATCTTAATTCTGCAGCCTGATTTTAAAAGGTATTTACAGTTCAGTCCCTCCAGTTTGATACCCCTCCCTAGACAGACAGAGATACAGAAGCGTGGTGCTGTTTGCTAGTGATTTTTTGTGTGTAGCTGAGATTATCACAAATGTCTTAAGGGGTCATCACTGTAATACCCAGGTCAATAGTCCAAAGTTAGGTCATCAAGTCCTAATGGAGTAAAATGAGATAAAAAGAGCTAAAATGCATGCAGCCAGTAGTTGGGACCACAGGATACTGAATGGGTCATGATTGGAACAAGTGGAGGTGATATAGAGCCAGAAGACTGAGACAGACTTCTTAAGCCAGATTTCAGGTGTTCGCAGAATTTCTTTAAATCAATGGTTCTCAACAGTGGCTGCACATCAAAATACCAATGTCCAGGCCCCAAGAAATGGTGAGTCTTGATAAAGTACAAGAAAATGCTATCAACTGAGAGTAGGGGTGGGTGGGGGGTAGGTGGAGGCTGACTAGGACGCTCAGAGAGTGAGGAAGTTTGGAATGTTTAAAGAATATGCTAGAGGATATTGATCAAAGATGATGTTAAAGACCATGAATTTGTAAGTTACCAACGTTTATGATTACTTGGTTTTTCTCCAAAATGCCCAGCTGCATAGATGTAGAAGACAAATAAGTAGAATGTGCAAAAGATATAGAGTTGAGGCATTATCAGAAAGATATAGCAGAAAAATAGAAGGCAAGGAGACTGAGGATGCCTTTGAGAAAGTATTTGCAGTGATCGATCATGGGATTTTCGGTGGACAGGGAAGTAGGAGAAAGAATGGCAGGATCAAGTGACAGTCTGTGCAGGCATATTGAGAGGAGGGGATGAAATTTCTGGCAGCGAATAGGAGTTGTGGTCAAAGTGTGCAACAGGAGAGGCTCTTTTCTGAGGGATATGGCTCTGAAGCAGGGCAGAGAAGATGATAAGAAACCTAGTAGGCCCAGAAATTATGAAGCTAGATTGTTGGATAGATGATCTATGTATATATTGAAATTTTCTGAGGTTATGGAATAGAAAGATTGTGATCAAATCTATAAATCCTCAATAACAGAAAGGAAGGACCTGGAAGTCAGTAGGTGACAACTATAGGTGGAGGACATGGGCTTCAAAGTGGATGCTCTTAGATTGTTTGGCTTGAGCCAAAGAATTGACACCAGGCATATGAACTGTGGAGCTAACTGACCTTGTCTATAATTCAAAAGTCAACACCTGGGAATGTATTTGAAGCAAAATTAATATACCTATAAGCACTTATTATGGACCATGCCCTCTGTCAGGGGCTTAGGAAGGTACAAAGATGAATCAGTCATGACTAAAGAACATTCTCTTATTCTCGAAACATATTTTCTTTGGTGACATTTTCTGTGTTATTTAAACTTACTTTACTCATTTATATCAGGCACGTTTTGCTAAAAGTTATCATCTTACTTCTCGTTCTATCTTAAATCATAACTTTGGCAAGGAGAGAGAGAAGGAATGTTATCATGTGATTCTCCAGGCTGGGATTTGTAGTGGAGAGTTATTGACATTCCATAACTTCTTTACTGTCTTGAAGGAATATAGCAACAAATCAAGAACCCAAACCTTCAAAAGAACATAACTTTGCATGTTGCATCTCAATCATCTAGCCTCCAGGATCTGCAGCTTATATAAAAGTTTGTTAAAAACAGGTTCTTCTTTCTTAATTTCAGCAGAGGACAATACAGATGGTCCCTAACTTACCATGGTTCCACTTAATTTTTTTTTTTTACAATGATATGAAAGTACTACACATTCAGTAGAAAATATATTTTAAATTTTGAATTTTGAACTTTTTTCAGGCTAATGATGCCAGGCAGTGGCAGTGAGATGATTTTGCCCAATTGTAGGCTAATATAAGTGTTCTGAGTATTTTTGACTTATAATATTTTCAACTTATGTTGGGTTTATCAGGATATAATTCTACTTAAGTCAAGGAGCTTCTGTATGTGCAACCTTCCAGGGTGAGGTGAGAAGCCAAGAAGCAGGATTTGCAAAAGGTATTACAAAACCAGGCTATGTGATTCTTAATTCTCACCCACAACAAAAATTAAAATGAGTTGTTCTGGAGAATAGAAATGGATTTTGTCAAGAAGTCTATATATTTTGTGTCTCAGCTCATTATGGAAGAGAATTGAAGGATACGTCTACGTTTACCTCAAGTCAAAAGAGAGGCCCTTCAAAGATAACTAGAGAACCTTAATGTGTCTTCTCTGGACATGGGGTGGAGGGTCTTTAGTGGTGTGGCCATGTCTAATAAATCTATAGGGCAGATATTACGGTCAGCTGGCTGCTCACGTGGAAGAACAAAGAAGAGAGAGCTACAATTGGGATAACATGTTTAGATTTGAAGAGGTAAAGAAGCTGAACCACACTTGGGCCCATGTGAGAAAGACCTTATATGGGGTTATCTTAGGTCTTATGCAAGAGGACCTGAGGGATGAAGAGAGAAACAAACTAGAGTCACCACTAAGTGTCTGGAGGTTACAAAAGGAGTAAACACTAGCTGGAAGGGAGCATCATCATCAAAGGGGCTGCAGATGAGGGTGGGGTAGGTTCTCAGGAGAACCCAACTGTGTGCCTTCACTGAACAGGACCACTCATGTGAGATCTCTTGTGCTTCCATTCCCTCTTCTGGATCCTTGTGCTCTAGCCCTGGCAGTATGCAAACGAGAGGGGAAAAGAAGAGTAAAAGCACTGACTGAGGAAAGAAAAAGTGGCCACTCATAGGCATCATCTCATTGCAGCCTTCCTCTCTGCAGCAGACCCAAGGTGGGAGAAGGAGAAAAATCAGAACTATAAAACTAGATTGAAATTTTCACTATTATGTGAGATTGGACAATTTAATTTATAAATTGATAATATGTTTTGAGACTTTAAGTGACTGGTAAATTTTTATTTTTATTCCCTAAAAGTATCCAGGAAATTCAAAGGATAGCCCAAGTTTTCATCCAGGGACAGAAGGGAAAATGGTCTCACCAAATAAGCTTAAAGAGTAGGAAGTAAAAATTTAACCTGGTTTCTAAGGGTTACAAAGGGGCATAAGGAAATTCAGGGGAGAGATTGGTATGTGCACCATCTTGAGTGAAGTGTTGGTTTCATGACCCTTCGAATTCTATCGATGAAGAAACTAAAGTTCAGAGAAGGTAAAGAAGTTGCCTAAGTTAAACAGCCTGCTAGCTACTGCTGAGTACCCAGCCTAAAGTCAGGTCCTATGCTCCAGGGTCCAGATTGTTTCCTCCATTGAGTTGACTCTCACAACAGTGAGTGGAAAACCTTTAAATTCTTGAAATCAGATTAGACTTTTTATAGAAACAAATGTTTAGTGTGTCGATTAAGAACATTGATGGTAACACTGAAGAGTGCGGAGTAAAATGAACATAAGAACAGCGTAATTGCAGGAGAAATGCACATTTGTATTTAATGTGATTTTACTTTCTTTTTTAAATTTTTTATATAAACCACCAACTTGCAACAATTAGGTTGTAGTTACAGGCAGCTTGGAGAAGGATGTTTTGAATTAACAACTAAATTGTCGGGTTTCTTTGTGAAGCATTTTATCGTTGGGTACAGTTAGAGGAAATGAGTCCCAGGGGAGGCCCATTTGTCATTCACTTCATTCTGCTGAACAGATGACGTGCCCATAAAGCATTCCTCCTGCTTCTTCTCTCCAGCCCTCAGCACTCCAGCCACACTTCCTCAGGCCACCAGGACTGTGCTCACAGCTTTAGAACTGTAAGGGACCTCAGAGGACAGCTGGCGCAAGCTTAGGACCAGGGAGGAATTCCTCTTCGATATCCTCAACGTGAGGTCACACAGACTCTGCTTGATTACTTACCATAATGGGGTCAGTGTGAAGTAGAGGAAGTTCAAATACAAGCTCTTCCTTATTTCTTTACCAGCTCTGGCATCTCAGAGAAGTTCCATAACTTCTTTGACTTTCTGTTCTCTCATCGTATAAACTTTCGGAAACATGGTGACAAAAACACTCATAATGCCTCATATAGACCCTGGCTCTTAGGAGGTGCTCAATAAATGGTAGTAATTTATTTCTCTCTCCTTTCTTTGTTGTGACCTTTAAAACGTTATGGAATTTTTTTTTTTTTTTGGTATCTTTCTAGTTCTGGTTTCACTGACCACGAATAGCAAGTCTTCCTCATATTCACTCTTCAGATACTGACAAACAGCTCTCATTGCCCCTATGTCATCTTTTCTTCCACAATGCGCAGCTCTGGGCTTTTCAGCTTTTTCACATGGCAAGATTTATCACCCCTTCTGTCTCCTGATTTCCCTGATCTGCATATGATCATTGCCAATGATCCTTGTACAGTGCTATAGTTCTAAACAGAAGGTCAGCTATGAAGGTGATAAAGTTTATCCTTCCTATCTCTCTGGCTTTCTTCTCCCACCCCTATCTCAAACTCTCCCTTCATGTGCTTTAGACTCACCTACTCACTGATGGTCCAGAGTAAAAAAAGGACTTGTTGTTGAATTGAATCTAGATGCAAGAGAAAGTATTGAGAGGAAGGTGGGTCTCTGGATGTCCCAGATAAGACCCTACATGAGCAATTTCCCCTGATCCCAATAGCACCAACCCTCCCCACCCTGTTTAATAAGGGAGGACCCATATCACCTCCTTTGTCTTCTGCTGATTATTTAAAGATAATTTTACTTCTCCAAGAGCTTCTGAGTTCCCAGGACACATGAAAAAAATCTGTGGATTTTCCCACAAAAAGCTTTTGATTCTTCATAAGCTTTGGAAGTTAATGCCAAGTGAGGCTAATAGTTGGGGCATCAGTTAAAGTGGGTCCCTCCTCATTCTCATGCCAATGATTGATGCCTTTGTAAAAATCTCAGGCAACGTCCATATTCATAAATATGGACCAAAGACTTTAATATGTATCCAAAGCATCTGAATATATAAAGAGATTTATGATAAACTGGGGACAGATTTCTGAGATTTTGGCAGATTTTACTCTAATCTCTGATTTATTTATTCTTGGAAAATCAGAGATCCCGATACTTTATGCCAGTGAAGTCTCCAAGCCAGGCTTTTAAATGTGTAGACTTAAAAGAGAGTTAAAGGAAAAAGCATGTAACTTGGCATCAACTCAAGTCTAGTTCAAAACCAGGCCTGAGAAAGCTAGTCTGGGCATTAGGAGGCAGCATGTTTCCCATCCTCTCCAGTCACCAAAGGTGAGTGGTAAATGCACTGTGTGCACTCTGCCATGGTTCCTGTCGCCTTCTTTCCCCCTAAAGCCGGTATTGGGAGGCTGGCATGGGTCTTCATGTAGTACTTAGAAGGGAGCAGAGCAGAGACTCCTAGTCACAAATGATATTTTGTAAATTTAGGAGATTGAAAATCCAACCTCTCTTCAAAACCAGTGGTTAGTGTCAAAAAGGCTTATACATTTAAATCATTCCAGAGGTGAACACTACTCTGAATTAAAGACTGACTTTTTGAAGTGCTCTAATAATGCATAATGCACTTTGAAAAGATGAAAATGTCCTTTTGTTTTCAGGATGAGAGAGAAGAAAAAGCTTCTGCTGGTTCCTGCCTTTGAGCACAAACTGAAGCCCAGAATAAGAGGGGATGGGTATATTGATCTGTCATATAGAGTAAGCTGCCAACACGGCGGGATTTGTTAGGGTATTCCAAGACCATTGGTCCCTAAGTACCCGTCCGCCACTTCCTATGCCAGGATATCATGTGGGAGTTGCCTTCCTTAAGTACCATTTTTTAAATAGTCTTTTTCATCTCCATTAGAGTTAAGATGTTATGTCACCCTGGGACAAGCTAACAAATGCCTCACTAGGGAACAAATTTGTTTTGAGCCCTTATTCTGTAAACAGAGAGCTTATATATGTTCTAAGAATTGTTTCTTACAAAGCCAAACCCTGTAAGGTCAAAATGATTTTCACTGATGAGAATACCAAGATACAAAAATTCTCAGAGTGACTTTCCCAAGATCACAGAGGGCTTGGTCACTAAATCCTGCATGATTTCCACTAGACAGTGCCAATCGGTGGTGTTCTACAAAGGCCTGGGTCCCAAGGGGAGAAAGGTAGCTTGGACTAGGGGAAAGAATTTTAGAGAGACCTGTACTCACCAGTTGTGAGCCTTGAGGCAAATCATTGTTTTTGAGTCTCAGTTTTCCCATTTGGAAAACAGGAATGTCATTCCTTATCTTACAGAGTTTCTGTGATGATCAAACGTTGTGGCATGAAAGAACATTCTGTGCAAGCTTAGTAATATGGTTGGTGCTTAATGTTACTAAGCTGAATCTGATTCGAGCTCCAGACACTAATTTCAATAAGGAAGCTGAGAGGAAGGCACACAAAAGAGGCATGAGATGTAGTAAGTGAGAGGAGGACCCATCGCCCATTAGAGGCCAACTGCCAGGATTTTGACCTCTGGAGGGAACTGGTATAACTGAGAAAGCAGACTAGAAGCCTGTCTTGCCACTTTCCCAGCTTGGTAGAGACCAAATATCCCCTTGTGTGTGGTGTCGAAGGAAAAACAAATATAGATGCCCTCATTTTCCCTGAACCATTGGTTATGTTTGTCTTATGAAAAATCCCATTCTTTGTGGCAAACTGTAAAAAAGTATTTTTGTTGTTCATTTATCTAAGAATAACACACACACACACCCCTCCCAATAGCTATTTTATAATGACCACAATCAAAGCTGAAATCAATTTTATTTTCTCCCTTTGAGGTCCTCTGGAACAATTTTAATTTCATAATAAAGTGAGGCAGCCCAGGATTCGTTTCTTAGAGACAGCAGATATGGATGTGACCCAGGAGTCAGAGCTGGGCCTGTATTGGGAGGCTTTCCCCACAGCCTGTGCTCCAGATGGCTTGGAAAGCATTTCAGAAGCCATTTTCAGTGCTCTTTCTCAGTAGGCTCTGAGAGTACAGGAGGGCAGAGCATGTGTTCACTTCATTTAGAAGCAGAAAAAGGAAAAATGTCCATGTAGGAGAAATCTAGAGCTCGTAGGGCTGGAAGACTTCTCAGGGAGTAAAATGGATCGGTGCTGAGGGGATGGGTATATCTCTGTACTGCCAGCTCAGTAACAAGGCTCCACGTGTAACTCCATCCTGGAGAATGGCCTCAACACTCCCACTGCTCCGTGCTAGAAACCTGAGTCATACTAGATATCTGCAAGCCCCCATATGCCTTCAGGTAGCAAGTCTTCCTTATTTCTTTCTTGGGTTTTCATTAAATTCACCTCTGTCCCTATACTCGCTGTGGCCACCTTTGCTCAGACACTATCATCTCCCTCTCATCTGGACTATTACATCAGCCCCTGACTGGTTGCTTTGCCACACAGTCCTCCTCCATGTCACCAGCTCTGTCCTACATTTTAGTCTTCTACTTAAATCTTCTAGCCTCTCTCTTAAGGATTAATTCCCAATTGCTTAACCTGTTATATAAGACTCTCCATTATTTGGCTTCTGCTCACCTCTTGTTACTTAGGAAGAATTATCCATTCGTGAGATTCTTTTAAAAAAATGGATTCTTACTGACATATTTCCCATCATTTTATGATGAAGAACACAGAAAAGTTGAAAGATTTGTACAATGAAACCCATATATGCAATATTTGGATTCTACAATCAACATTTTACAGTAGTAGTTGCTTTATTGCATATTTATCTACCCATTTCTTCTTCCTTCAGTTCATGTAAAATTTTAACTTTGTTTTTGATGCATTTCAAAATAAGTTATGGACATTAGTACTTTTCATTCCTTAACCTTCAGCATGTGTATCATATGACCCTTACATTTGTTTGTACCCCACCTCCTTCAACCAAGATGGCTTCTGATCAAAGCATGGATCTATTAGGACCAAAAGATTTTCAAAAGACAAAGTTGAACTTTAAAAAATAAAAGCAAGATAAAGGGAGAAGAAAAGTTTATCGAGAATCTCTGACTGAAGGAAATGACAGTAAATGAATGCCAAACTACCTCTGAGCTTCCCAGAAACCAAAAATTATGTTAGATATAATGCTTTAATCTTCTTGTAGAAGGCTTAGTAAAGACAAAGTTTTCAAAGTCTTGAAATTCCTAAATTTGTCATCAGAGTATATGTGTAAAGAACACTTAGTAATATAGGAAACAAAGTGAACAGAATATAATGGTTAAGAACTCAGACACTGAGCCTGAGATGTTGGGTCCAAATTTACCCAGATTTCAAGCTTACCACATGTGTGAGCTTTAGCAAAGTCTTTTAACCATATTGAGATTCACGTTTCTTGTCTTCAAAATGAGGATTTCGTAGTACCATCCTCATCTTCTTTATTTGGTGACTTTGATCAGATAATGCACATAAATCTCTTAACATAGTGCTGCGCACATAGTAAGTATTCAATAATTATAGTTGTTTTAACAATAAAAAGAAATGCATCAGTGGAAGGTGAGATTAAAATATTAAAGCATGGTTTTATAAACATTTTTCTGTGGTAGGCATAAATGCTAATATTCAGGAATAGTTTTGTGTTTTTTGTTTTTTTGTTTTTTTCTTTTAATCTGGCTTAGTACAGCAAAAAAGCAGGAAACTCCTTGAGGAATTAGGAAGATATCACCGATTGTTTACCTGGTAATTATTCTTGCTTTTTATTTCTAGCAGAATCAAAATTTTGTCCAGGTAGCAGACAAAATTTGGAGCAGTGTCTTTATCCCCAGGACATGAATCATTCTAATTCTACGACAATTGTGTTAATTTCATCCTGTAAGGTAGCAATTGATCTAGAAACAAATTTTAAGACTTAAGGAGCTGTGTACTGGAATGAATGTGTAGAGAAACTTCCTGATAAAAAGAGAGAGAAAACTCCAAGGGAAGGCCTATTCCTTACTTTCTGTTTTAGATGTTATATAGGGATGTGATGCATGGCACCACCGCAGCCACTTTGTGAGCATGAGGAGAAGGCCAAGAAATTGCAAAGAAGCTGGCACAAAGCCTTGTCTCCCAATTTCTTGTTAAGTGAGCTGAATGAATATTTTTGAGCCATTTTCAGATGGTCATTTTATAAAATTTAGCTGCAAGCATTCTTAAAGATAAAACAAAAAGCTAATATTTCCCTTCAGCTCATCTCTGTTATTAACTTTCTCAGGCTTGTTTAACAACACCTGGAGAGCAGATAAAGGGCTTTAAATGAGTTAACCTTACATTGTGCATAATCACCGAGAGCAGAAAAGCAGCCATGTCTCAGGAACCACAAGTATGAGTAGATCATGGCAGTCATTTCCTGCAGCAGTTACAGAAGCCCTGCTCACTGAGATCAGTGAATATTTGGCCAAATAGTTATAATCTCGTATGGTGCATTACCTAGAAACTTCATTCGAAGAGAGAGAAAGCTGGTCACTTGTCAAAGGCATTGCCTGGAAGCATCTGAAAAAGTGTCTTCAAGAGGCTCTTGAAGTTAAGGATTCTTACTATCCACTAGAACAAAGGCCAAGCACTTGTGGCAGATGGAAAAGTCAAGCACCATGGAGTTAGGGAAACAGCCATTTGCTGTGTGCTATATTTTCACACATTAATTTATTGAAATCTATGTGCAAAATTATAGAAACTGTATGTCTTACTATCATATAGCAGGGTTTGGATGGGAGGAATCAAATTCTATTGGCAAAGTTGGGGTGTTGTTTGGTGTAAATATAACAATTCATAAGTGGGATTTATATTCTGTGTTTAGTAACATCTCAAAATTCATTATGGAAATAAGTGAGAAATAAATGATTTAATATGAAAAATACCTGGAATATGGAACTCTTCAGGAATTCCTCATATATGAGAGTTGCCTATGGGAGGGACTGTGTGAAACCCAGGACTGTTGTAATCTATATCCTCTGCAGAGGATTAGGAGGGAGAATGCAGGAAGGAACTAACTTAGATTCATGCAGCACAAACAGATTGCTCTCTACTAAATCCATTTCTTCTTCTTCTTGGGCACACAGTGAATGGCATTTCCCAGCTGCCCATGAAGCTGGCCATGACTATGTGACTAAGTTCTAGCCAGTGGAATATGAATAGAAGTAACATGTTTGCCATTTGCAGGACTGAGCAATAAAACCTCCCACATGACCCACTCCATACTTTTTCTGTTTCTGTCATTTTGGTGCAGATGAGGAAGCTACCTTACAAGATAATGGAGTTTCAATATGGAAGAAGGCTGGAGCCCTGGATTACTGTGTGGAAGAGAGCTGATGATCACCCTGAACATCTACTTGGGATTATCACGTGAGTGAGAAATAATATCACATTGTGTTTGAGCCATTGTACATTGTTTGCTTCTATTCGTTGCAGTGGTTTAGCCTGCACTAAGGAATACAACCCTGTGTCTATTAAGTGCAAGGCATAGGTGTTTTGCTCCTCTGGAGTCCCATATCTACAATATATACATATGAATACATACAACAAGATCAATACAACTGTACTATTTTCGTCTTTGGTAAGGTAATTTCCCCTAGAAACTCGCGTTTGTTAAAGAAAAAAACAAATATTTGAAAAGCGTGGTAGGAGCCGAGGTGGCCTTCTAGGGCTTTGGGTTTCGTCCCTCCCCCCCCATATCTGTCACCCCCAACCTTCCCTCCCATGGGCCCAGAAGAGGAAAGAAGAAAGCTAAGTTGTGGAAGCTCCGAGGTACTGAATGACGTGATTCCTTTTTCATGGCCCCTATGTTATTCACAAGTCTGCATGGCTCACTGAGGCTTTTGAGTAGTGCACCCATAAAAACATTTATTTTAGGAAAACGTCATTAAAAAAAATTGAATTCTGCACTTGTTTGGGCATGGAGAAAAAAGGTTGGCATTTCACATACCCACATAGTTAGAACTATTCCAGAAAATGGCCAAGGGGCTCTCAAAGGAAATGTTTTCCCTGGTGAAGTCAAGGAGGAACTGACTGATCTTGAAAGATGAGTCAGAACCCGCCAGTTTAAAGGAGCAAGGGCATTCCAAGCAGAGAATGACAAATGGATTTCAGCCTTGTCAGGCCATGGCCTTCACAGATTTCGCCAATTACCGGACTTGGGTGCCTGACCCTGTCACCCACCATGGTAAATGCGGTTAGAATCACCTTTTCACCACAGCTTGTAACTCTGCCAGTTACCTAAGGACAGAGACATAAAATGAGCTCATATAAGGGGCTCGTGTGCATCCCAGCAATCTTGTCAATTATCTGCGGGCTGATTTGCATGCCTGCTTCTTCTCTGCTCCGACACTGTCTGGCAAAGAGGCCACTTCTTTTTATCGGTGCCTATTGTGCTGTCAGGCTTGGTTTACAACACAGTAAGCTTACAGACACTTACAATTAATGAGCTTCTCAGGAGTGTTCAGAAACACATTAAAAATGAGCAGGTAGCAAATTATCTATGGATTCCGATAATCTGCACTTACGTAAATATCTAGGTTTTAGTAGACTAAAATTGGCTAAAAGTCCCTGTCATTTGTCAGGTGGCGTGTCAGCTTAATGGGCTCAGGACTCGTTTGTGGGTCACCATCTCCGGCTAAACTGTCTTAGTTGCCTGCCTGTGCTTCTAGAAACCCACCCACGCCTAAAGGGGTGGCTCTAGAACATGAGCCTGAGCCAAACTTGACATCTGTGTGTCTGTGCCCCGATTCTTGTGGAATCCACTATGGAAATCTGAGAAAAGCTATTTTTTATTTATTTTCAAAATATAGATTGTCAAGAAAAATGCAAGTGTGCACAGTGTGAAAAAAAGCACATATAGATTGGGTTTGAGTCTCCTTGGTTACTTGCTGTGTAATCTTGAAACAGTTATTTAATGTCTCTGAGCCTCAGTTTCTTCATCTGCAAATGGAGATAATAATAGCAGATTTGATGTAAGGATTAAAGGAAACAAAGAATGCAAGAAATATCAAATTCACATAGCATCTGTGCCAACAGTTATAAGCTCTTTACATTAACTCAATTATCCTGAAGACAATTTTACCAGAGGAAAGCACTATTTTGTAATTGCATTTTGCAGATGAGAAAACTGAGGCCCTGAAAGGTTAAGTAATTTGTTTAAAGTCACATAACTAGCAAGTGATGAATCTGGGCTTCAAATATGGGCACTGTGACACCAGACACCTTGCTCTGTTTAAGTACTCTGCTATAGAACCTGGTGTGATACCTGGAGAGGAATTAGTTTGTAGTCTGTGAATGTAGGGAAACTAGAGAAGTGAATATGAAACACACCCATCTTTAAGAAAATAACCAGTCTGTCAGGGAGAAAAGACCATTTGAGTCCTTAGTGTTATCACTAGGGCAACCATAGGTATCAGTTTTGATTGCTGCGAATAAATGACCAAACTTAGTGGCTTCAACCAACACCCATATATTATCTCACAGTGTCCGTGGGTCAGGAGTCCAGTCACGACTCATCAGAGTCCTGTGCTTAGGGTCTCAACGGCTGCAATTTAGGAGTCAGCAGTTTTCCTTTTTAAGCTCATGGTCCTTCTGACTCATCAGGGTCCTTCTAGAAGCTGCCCACAGTTCCTATGGCTTTTTCTATAGGCAGTTTACATTGCAGCAGCCTGCTTCCTCAAGGGCCACAGGGGAATTCCTCATTTTATCACTAAGACAGTTTTATATAAGGTAACATAATCAAGGGAGTGACTCTCTCATCACCTTTACCACATTCTGTTGGCCAGAAGCAAGCACCAGTTCTGCCTGCATGCAAAAGCAAAGGGCTTGGCTCAATGGGGGAGGTGGGAGAGGGGGCAGTGCGTAACCAGAGGGTGTCTCTGTCACACCGTACAATCTATTTGTTCAATTGGGACACTTGCTAGTGAAGATGCTATTAATAAATGCTGAAACAACAGGCATAAACTGAGACTGTCCCAAGCAAACTGGGCTGGATGTTCATCCCAGATATAAACAGCATGAGCAATTTACTTTAGTGCCAGCGGGGACAGACTGTAATTCTGACCAGGCAGATTGGAGAATATGCCTTTGAGCAGCAATTTTTATATCAGGCTATGAAAAATGGGTGAAATTTCTCCAAGCAGAAATCAGATTGGGGCAGGAGAGCATTCCAGCAGAGGAAGAAGTTTGGATAAAGACATAGCAGTGGAGAAGAAACAGGCCAGCTTCTCTGAATGAGAGACACACCCCCCTCTCTGCAGCCTGAAGAGGCTGTGACATGTATTTCAAGGTCTTCATTCTAGGAAAGGGAGCGTGGGGTCCTACCTTGCTCTGTGCTCTTTGGCTGGGGTTCCTGAATAGAGGGCACCTCTCTAATCTTTAATTATCTGGGATAATCTAGGAGACCCACAGATTAGGGCAGAGGTCCTTGGCAGCACTTCTCTCATTCTCACATGTGGATCCAGAGCATCTCACGGGAGCCACTCTTATGGAGAAAATCTTATTGGAAGGAGCAGAAAGAGACGGGCTAATTCTATAACTTGATCAATGATTTGTTAGAATTGTGATTAAGTAGCTACATCAGTCCACAGATGAGCTTTGCGATTGTCCTATTCAGAGCTGTGATGGGTACATAGTTCACTCTTGTTTTTTTTAGATCTCTTCCATGGAGCAGTGTGTCTGGCCAACCTCTCTCTTTACTTCAGGGGAGGTCTCGTCTATTTCCTATCCACCTATCCCCTTCTGTGACTTAGTGACTCCTGCGAAAGGGGGTTTCTGAACTTATACCATTTCATCCCTCATTTAGATAAATAAAAGAGATCCTTGACATGACAACGGATAGATTCTTTGCTGTCACTAGCCCTCTGATCAGGTGACACCTGCGGGCCCTCCATGAGAACCACCGCCAGGGAAGGGCCAGGGAAGGGCCAGGGAAGGTGCCATGGGATGAGCCATTTGGTTCAGATGGGATCTGAGTCGTCAGCTCAGGCTCCAGTGGAGAAGTTGGGCTGGAGACACTGAGATGCAATGACTCCTCGACTACCAGCTCAGGGGCAGTGGCTGGCCATACCCTACAGCCTCAGGCAGAATGAAGCAGGTCCATGTGGTTGGAGCAAGGAAAGAAGAGGAAGAGCTAGGCAGATCCAAAGAGCTGGAGCACAGTGATTCTTCTCCATTATAAAGCAAAGGATACAAATTTTCTGAGATCTATTTACTCCTTCATTAAGATCTATTTGTTGATCTTCATGTATGTGCCAGGCTGGACTTGGCATTGGAAGTTCAGTGGTAACCATAACAAAATCTCTGCCCTCATGGATCTTATAGTCCTGGTCAGAAGCAAGGGGAGAGACAATAAGGAAGAAGACAAATACGAGGCGGAATAAATGAAATGGGGCGTAGAGGAGTATACCTGATTAAAGAGAGGGAACAAAATTTCTCTAAGGAAGTGACATTTTATCTGAGATGTGAAGGAGGAGAAGGAGCCAGAGATATCCAGAACTTTGTAGCCAGAAGAGAGTATGTATGCCAATGCCCTAGATGGGAAAGAGAAATTGAGGGAAAAGAAACCACCTGTGGCTGGAGCTGATAAGAAAACAAAAGCGTGGCTCTCAGTGAGATGGAAGGAAGTTGCAGCCAGGTCACAAATGCAGCCCTCTGGTGGAATATCGATAATAGGAGAGGCTATGCATGCATGGGGACAGGTATATAGTACATTTCGGTACCTTCCTTATACAGTCAATTTGGCTGTGAACCTAAAAAGATAAGGGCTTAAAAGAAAACTAGGAGGGAGTTGGGGCTTCTTTTCAAAGGAAGGATGCTGGATGATTTAGATACAAATAGTATTTCCTGGTGATAATAGTCCTACAAGGAACAGTGTTCCTTTGGTCAGAAAGCCAGGGTCATTACCAGGGAGGCTGACAGAGTGGCGAGACAAATGCCCTGATAGTCAGATGCAATAGCCACAGGATTCTTCTGAGAAGGCAAAGCAGGATGATGAGGATGGTGCCACTGCAGGAGCAACTTCATAGGCAGCAAGTTCCTCCTATTCTCTAAAGGACAATGTATTCAGAGCAAAGGATCTTTCGGGGTCCTCAGTGAAAGGAGCATAGGAAAATATATTTGAAGAGAAGAAAGAGGAAGAGGGGAGGTAAAATGGTTCAAGGCTGGGGATGGTCACACCCACCAGGAGAGGGGTTTCTGAGTGCCTAAAGCAAGTGGCACTTCCAGCAGGGACATCTAGAGGAGCACGAAGGGAGATAGAAAAGTCATGCTTCCTTCCCTCTCCATGCTTCACACAAGAGAATGGCCACATTCACAGTTCTTGTCCACAAACAGCAGTCTTTTTAACAAAAAGGGGACTGTTAGTTTTACCTCTTTCTCAGAAAAAATTTCCCAGTGGAAAAACAAAAAGACCAATGGTGTGGCAGACACTTATGCATGTAAATTCACTCGAAAGAAAGAGTTAAAGTGCTTTCTAATATAAATTGGTTTTCGGTATTTCAGTGCCAATATAATTAGATTGTAACAAGCAAAGCCCTGTAACATAACACAGCGAAAATTTGAAAATTTGATTCTGCCTGGCAAACAACCAAGTCCCCGCGTGTGCGCAAACCTGACATTAATAAGCTACAAGAGATTACATGATTTAGAAAAGAAGCACTTGGTGTTACCAAATCAAATAATAGATCTCTAGGCTATAATTAGGAGAATTGGGACTCAACAATGAAGTCATAATACTGTAATTTAGCTGTGAGTAACAGAGCCGTGGAGGCACATTAGGAGGTGGGATGGGGTCTCAGTGGCGTGCAGCTCCCAGGGGGGCGGCTGATCTCACGCCCCACAGGCAGCCACCTGTTGGCAGAGCGATGCCATAGATGGACCCTGGCCTCCTGTGGCTTCATGGCAGAAGGCTCTGGGATCCTCCTGATTCAGGCGCATGATTTTAAGGATGCATCTCCCCAGGGACAGCAGAGGAGGGCAAAGTGCCCACCAGGGTGCTTTCTGGGCCAACAAAGGACACATTACAAATGCAGAAATGTAAACAAAGCAAAATAAACACTGTAAAAAATAAAAAGAGTGAGAGGCCAGCAGCATCATTCATAGTCCCGGAGCTGCAGGGGATTGTCAGGTTAGGCGAGTGCATTTTTCCTCTGAAATAGTTTCTCCGTAGACTGTGCAGAGCTTTACTCAACCACCTCCTGGCAGGGTAATATGATCCATGCTCTTAGGTCATAAAAACCATATAATTTCACTTTGAAAAGAAACCTTAGCAGGGCGCCTTAACCTGGGGGCCCCCAAGGGGTCTGTGGATAGAAATGAATTTCAATATAATTGGTTTTCTTTGTAATCCTATGAATTTTATTTTATGCATTTCAAAACATTATACTGAGAAGGGGTCTGCAGCAGATGTTGGAAGTGCCCCTCAGCATATCCCCGGACCTTTTTGCATGCTCCAGCTGGCTTCCCACTGCCAGGATCTGCATCTCTCGGCCTGAGAACACTGTCCCACCAACCATGCAGAGCAGCATTGCCTGGGGCCCATGCGTGGCAGGCTAGAGGTGCTGGCGCAATAACTGCCCTGGAGTAGGTGTAGAATTACCCCAGCTCCCTCCGCCTTCAGGTGGGAAGGTGCTGAGAAGTGGTTTTGTACTCCTTGTCCCAGAACAGCCTTCAGGAGGAAGCTTCAGTTGTCCACTTTATTGACTACCTTTCCTTTTCCATATTTCTATGGGTATTTCCTACGCCTCCAAAATAAGTAACTTGTGTTCAGGATCTGTTTCTGAAAGAACCCAATCAGAGAAAGGGTCAACGGACAAGTCGCAGGGGGAAAAAAAGAGGCTAAGAATCCTTGCAAGGTGTAATTCAGGTCCGCTCCTCACCCTAATCACTATTTCACAGATGAGGAAAACAGGGCACAAGGAGCTAAGCCCCTTGCCCTACAATGAGCAGTTATGAAGTATGACCACTTCCTGTGGCTATTGTTAAGATGCTCATATCTTGCTTGCTTATCCATTTTTGATACTCTACTCTTTCAAGTTCACTTCTCTTTTCTCCTTATTCTTCATATTCTCTTCAACAGCAGCCACTGGCCCAGCACTGCTTGAAAGCAAGGGCCTTGGCTGGATGATCTTTTCCCGAGTGAAGTGCATGTGGCAGAAGGCTTGCCCTACCTGACCCTATTCCTTCTCCCAGGCCTCAGCTGAGCTCTGGCCCTAAGATGAGCTACAGCAAAGTGTGGGAAAAGAGTCCCTCCTATCACATTCAACACGAATCTGGTTTGCATTCAGTTACTCCTGGCGTCAGAAGGTACCTGTGGATAAGCTTTACCCATGCCAGAATTCTGCAAGAGGATTTAGCAGGGGTGGCAAATAGCGTTCTTGTCTTATTTACATTTATGTCAGTTACTTATAAAGAACATTGCTGCAATTATGATTTAAAACAACTTATAGAACTACTACAATATAATAAAAGGAGGATATAAGGATTCAGATAGAAAGAACATAGAAATACATTTATAATAGGAAGCTAGGGATAAAGTTACACAGGAATACATAACAACAACAACAATAATAAAGCTCTTTACAATGATTATCTCATTTAATCCTCATAACCTCAGGAAGTTGATATTATTGTTTTTTTAGGTGAGGAAACTTCCTTAGCCAAGGAAACTTGGAGAAAGTAGTTTAATATTTTGTCATTCATTCCTCGTGCTTAAAAGTTACCTCTTTTTTCTTTACTCTCCTTTTCCTAAAAAAAAAAACCATCTTGCCCCTCTTCCCTTCAAGTTGAAGAATTAATCTTGGCTTCCTATAAGGATAACAATCTGATTGAATTCTTTTTTTTAATGTTATTTTTAATGGCTTGTAAAATCTAACTGATTGTCTCTTAGTTAACAAATATGAATCTCTAAGTTTTATATATTTTGACACAAAATAAAGCAAAACCAAAATCATTTTAGGTATTATGAGTAAATTGTCCTCAGGCAAGGCGACTTTCCCAGAATTCCACAAAGCCAGGAATTCTAGCCAGGAAGCAACTATCAGAAAAGGAAACAAATAGACAAAAGCAAACCTAAGCCAGGCAGGTTTTATTTGTGGGCCCTGAAAGGCAATTCCTTTGACACAACAGCCTTGCCTTCCATTGTTTATTCCTCAGTATCTCAACCTGATGATTAAGAAAACACGTGATTTTCCTGTCCTAAAACTTTTTTACTGCATCATCGTCAGAGA
Organism: Pteropus medius; assembly: GCF_902729225.1. NCBI lineage: Eukaryota > Metazoa > Chordata > Mammalia > Chiroptera > Pteropodidae > Pteropus > Pteropus medius. The sequence goes on along the minus strand of NW_024353906.1, from coordinate 1,893,799 downwards.
AGATTAAAATTCAGTGTTCTTAAAATAGCATTCGAGGCCATCTCTTGCCCATATAGTTTTACTTCCTTCCTGTCTCCTTTATATTTTCTCTTCTTCAATCAAATTCTAACAAAATCCTCCAAATATGCCATATTTTCTTATACTTTTTCTCACGATGTTTCTCTTTCTGAGGAACCACTTATACCTAGTCGTGTTCTTACTTTTCTAACGGTTTGGCTGCCCATCCTCTGAGCTCACATAGTCAAAATGTATTCAACATCTGTATTCTCCCTAGTTCATACTTTTCTCTCCCTATTTCATTCTGCTCCAAGCAGATCCACAATAAACACCTCCTCCTAATTATGAAGGACTCAGCCCAAATGTCAGACAGGCCTTCTCTGACTACTTTATATAAATGTTTACCACTCTCTCATTCTTATAACGGTGAACTATTTTGAAAAATATTCATGTAGATTCTTCTTTTGGTTTTATGTCCATGGCCCTCTCCCTCATATGCCATTATTGTACGTGTGGAGGCAGATGGGAGAGGGATGAGCTGCAAGGAGAGTTAGGAATGATACAGAAGGGAAAGAAAGAAAAAAGGAAGGAAAGAAGAAAGGAAACAAAGAAGAAAGGTGAGAGGGAGGGAGAGAGAGAGAGAGAGATTGAGAGAAAGAGCTGATTTTTTACCTGTACAATAGAATTTTGTGGAAAGTTAAGTCTTGCAACTCAGACGTTTCAAGACTGTAGAGAAAGAGCGATTTCTAAATCCCTCCTGTTTAGCATGTCAAGTGCCAAGTCTGCTGGACTAGATCATATTCTCCACCCTAGCCTGGTGTATAGGCATGAGATTTTTATTTGTACATGACAAAGTTTGTATTTTCCATATTATTCCAAATTTCTATAATTAGCATATATTCATTTCATAATTGTAAAAAGTAAAGAAGTAAACAAAAGTTATGTCAAATGTCCACAACGGTTCTCTAGGAGTAGTGAATTTCTGGTTATTCCTTTAGAGCATTGCCGTTGCTGTTGCTAAGTATTTTTTAAATAAACTTTTTTTTAGAACAGTTGTATATTTATAGAAAAATTGTAAAGATGGTACAGAGAGTTCCCATGTACTCCTATCAGTGATATTTTATATTTGTAGGGTATATTTGTCACAATTAATTAATCAATATTGATATATTATTAACTAAAGTTCAGACTTTATTTTGATTTCCTTGGATTCTACGTAATATTCTTTATGTTTGGAGCCATAGAGCAGGGATCCCCAACCCCTGGGCCGCCGACTGGTATCAATCCAAGGCCTGTTAGTAACTGGGCCATACAGCAAGATGTGAACAGTGGGCGAGTGAGCAAAGCTTCATCTGTATTTGCAGCCGCTCCCCACCACTAGCATCACTGCCTCAGCTCCACCTCAGATCATCAGGCATTAGATTCATAGGAGCACTGGTCCTGGTGCCAAAAATGTTGGGGACCACTGCAGAGGATACTTATATGTAGTCATCATGTTTTCTTAGGCTCCTCTTGGCTGTGACAGTTTTTCAGACTATCCTTGTTTCTGATGACCATGACAGTTTTGAGGAATACTGGCTAGGTAATTTGTAGAATGTACCTCAACTGTGATTTTGACGTTTTTCTCGTTATTAGACTAGGTTATATGCTTTGGGAAAAAGATCACAGAGGTAAAGTGCCAATTTCATCACATCATATCAAGGGTGTGTGCCATCAACATGACTTATCACTATTGATATTAAGCATGTCACCTGGCTGAGGTGGCGTTTGTCAGGTCTCCTCATTGTAAAGTTTTTCTTTTCCTTTCCCACACTGTGCTCTTTGGAAGGAAGTCACTATGCAGCCACACTTAAGAAGTAAGTGTTTATGCTCTACCTCCTTGAGAGCAGAGCATTTACGTAAATGATTTGAAATTCTTCCTCACAGAAAGTTTGTCTGTCTTCTCTATTTATTTGTTTATTCAATCAGTATGAAATCATGAATATTTATTTTTTACTTGGGTTATAATCCAATACTACTTTGTTTACTTTTGCTCATATTATTTCAGCTTTGACCACTAGGAGCTCTTTCAGTTGGCTCCTATGTCCCTTTGATGTAATCCTTATCATTGTGTGTAGGTGGTTTGGGTTGTTGGGTATTTTTTTAAGCAATTCCTTAATTTCTGGCTCTACAAGATGTTCCAGACTCATCTTGTGTATTTCCTGCCTCGCTTCTAGAATTGGCAATTTCTCCTTTAGAAACCAAGATCTGGGTACAGGTATGCTCCTTGCTACTGAGGTGTTACTGCTTTTAGTTCCTCTCAACTGACAGTAAGGAAATATGTGTGTGTATACTAACCTATATGTATACACATATCTATAAATATTTCTGTATGTAACCATCCATATCTATAAAAAGCTAAACATGAGTCCATATGGATGTCTATAACACTAATCGATTACCACATGGATCATCCTAGATTCTCCTCTTTGCTCATCTCTAAATTCCCACTCCAACAGTGGGTTCCCACCATCCACCATCCACCATCCATTTATTTGTTTCATTCCAGATACATATAATGGTACCAGAATTGTTAATATATACCAACATAGGAAACAACTTTATCAACTAGAGTATGTACTTGTGTACAGTTTCTTTTGACTTTAGTCTTCCAGACTCCACTCATTTTCAAAGTTACTTATGTCTGCACATTTCTGCCCCAGCTCCTTCAATGAAGTTGTTTCATACAGCTGTAAAATAGTTAGACTGTTTTGTCACATTCTACATTTCATCCTGGGATCCCTTGATTTTTAAAAACTTGCTTAATTAAGGTTTACTCTCTTGCTATAAAGTTCTATGGGGTTTGACAAATGCATAGTTTAATGTGCTCACCATTACAGCATGGTGCAGAATAGATCTACTGCCCTAAAAAACCCCCTGTACTCGATTTATGCAACCTTTATTCCCTCCCACCCCCAAGCCCTTGGCAACCACTAATTGTTTCATTGTTTTTGTAGTTTTGCCTTTTCCAGAATGTCATATAATTGATACAGCATTTTATGATTCTGTTTTATCTCCCCTTTTAGAATATCAACTTTAAAATATCTCCATAGAATATCATACTTCTTTAAAAAGATAATTTTAGTAGTTTCCCTAGAATTGCCAATATACCTTTTTAACTAAATAAATTACATTTCAAATAACATTGTACTGGTTCATATATATACATGAAGATACAGAGTATTCCCCATTCCTCCCTCCCTTCCCTTATGAATTATCATTCATTTCACTATCGGTATGCTATAACCACCCAATATATCGTCACTATTATTACTTTAAACAGTTACTAATTAAAAGTAAGAAAAATTAACTTTATTTACTTTTATTTATTCCTTCTCTGATACTCTTTCTTTCTTAATATACATTTAAGTTCTGACTTATGAAATTTTTCTTTTGCCTGAAAAGCTTTTTTTTTAACATTTCTTGTGATGAAGATTTGTTGGTAATGAATTTTTTTAATTTTTGTTTTCATTTATCAGAAAATATCTTTGTTTCTCCTTCCGTTTTGAAGGATAATGTTACTGGATGTAGAATTCTAGGCTGTTTTTTTTTTTTAACACTTAAATACTTCACTTCATTCTCTCATTTGCATAGTTTCCGATAAGAAGTCTGCTGTAATTCTTATCTTTTTCCTCTATAGGTCAAGTTTCTCCCCTTCCCACCACCCCCTATTCTAGCTTCTTTCGAGTATTTATACATATACACACATACACACACACATATATATATATATACACACATATAGAGAGAGACATATGTATGTGTTTGTGTGTGTGTGTGTGTGTGTTTGTGTGTGTATGAATAAGATATCCAGGGTGTAGATTTGGTGCATTTATTCATGTTCTCTGAGCTTCCTAGATCTATGACTTAGTGTCTGTCTTTAATTTTGGAAAATTTCCAGCCATTATTACTTCAAATATTTATTCTGCTTCATTGTCTTATCTCTCGTTTTTCTAATACACATATGTTATACCTTTTGAAATTGTCTCACAGTTCTTGGATGTTCTATGGAGTTTTTTCTTAATTCATTTTTTTCTTTGCATTTTATTTTTAAAAGTTTCTATTGACCTACTTGCAAGTCACTGACTCTTTCTTTGTCTGTGTCCAGTCTACTGATAAACTCATCAAGGGCATTTTTTATTTCTGTTATAATCTTTTTGATTTCTAGCATTTCCTTTTGATTCTTCCTTAGAATTTCCATATCCCTGTTTATACTACCCATCCATTCTTACATGTTATCTGCTTTTTCCATTATGCCTTTAACATATTAATCATAGTTATTTTAGATGCTCTGTCATATAATTCCAACATCTGTGTCATATCTGAGTGTGGTTCTCAGGCTTGTTCTATCTCTTCAGACTGTGTTTTTTCTTGACTTTTAGCAAGCCTTGTAATTTTTTTTGTTGAAGGCCAGACATGTTGGGTTGTAGGAACTGAAGTAAATTGGCCTTTGATGTGTGGATTTTTGGTAATGTGGCTAGAATTTGGTCTATATTTAATGTTTGCTATAGGTGCTAGAGGCTTCAGATTGCCCTTGTGTTTTTGTTTTTGCCTCCCCTGTTGTCTTTGGGCTTCCTTAAGTGCTCAGCCACAGAGAGAGTCTTATAGTTCTTTCAGCTGCAATCCACTGCTGTCGATGGGGTACCAAAGCAGGTAGGAAGGGAAACATTTCTGATCTTATGATTAAATCTTGGTCTTTTAGTAGGCCTGTGACTTTCACAAGTATTTCTTCATTGCTGTGGCTTTCTCCCCTCTTAGATGAGACAGGAAAACTAGAGGAGGCTAAGGTTGGCTACCTGCCCTTCTCCTAGGTAGGATAAGGCTCTGATAGTCCTTTCCCTCTTGGACAGTAGGCTTTAGTTATGGAGAATGCTCTGGACATAGTTCACAATGATTACTCTTTTCCTTTTTCTACCAGAGCCACTGGGATATGCTTGGATCATCACCATGAGAACCTAGAAGAAAAACCTATAAGAGTCCCCAAGAGTTTTCTACTCTCATACTAGCCCACACTCAGCCTCACACAATTCATCTACTTTACCATTTTCATGTTTCTACTAGTTTATAGTTCCAGTAGCTTTGGCTTCAGATAAGTAGATTTCAGCTGTTTACCTCTCTGATTTCACGAGTTTATCTAGGTGTTGGGGTGTTGGTTTACCCTATAACCCCAGATCCCTGATGGACCTAAGAAAATTCATTAAGTTTTAGTTTTCTCAGCTTTTCTTATTATAAGGATAGAAGTGATGACTTATAAGCTCTTTACATGCCAAGCTGAAACTTGGGAGTCCTGATAAGAGATTTTTAATCTATGATATAGAAGAAGGAGAATTCTATCCTTTTCTGCCTGAGATATTTTGATAGAAAGAATAGAGATAGAGGGAGAAGAGAAGGTCTGATTCCAGGGTTTATATTTTTCCACCTTCTCATTTCAGGGCTGAACTTTACAGGGGAGTGGCTTAGAAACAGACTGGGGTGAGGGGAGCACGAACAGGGAGTTTTATGCCATTCTTCAGTCATAGGGTTCCAGGGAAAGAGCAATTCCTGGGAGCTGTCTCCTCCCCTTCCTGCTACTCTACGCTTTCAAGAGAATCAGCAGAAGACAACACTGGCTTACAGCTCTCTTAGGCTTCTCTTGGTTCCCGTGGTATGTGTAAAAGACTCAGAAGAAGTTCCTGAATGGAGACTCAAAAGGCAGTTGATTTGGAAGCCAATAGACCCGCCCTGGAGTCCATCATAGCAACAGTAGTGATGACTCCCAGAAGAAGATGCAGAATGTAGGCCGGGGCTGGTTGTGTCTTGGCAGAGGCAGAACCTCAGATGGGTCTCCAGTGCCAATGAGAGCTGAGATGAATATCGGTTAGCCAGGGAATGCTACCAAGTCCAAATTAAGCTGAGAAATAGAAGCAAGCCTAAACATGTGCCAAAGACCCAGGCACAAATAGGATGAGTGCCATCAGACAGAAGAAGACATTGTTTCAGAGACCAGAGAAGCTGGAAGACAGTACAAGAATGTCTCAAAGATCCAAGGACTCCTTCTCTTAGAATAGCGCAAGGTCCCAGATAAGACACCCCCTTCCCCATACACCCAAGTGTCACCTGGATTTGCAGTCAAAGGTGGGGAAGAAAAATCTAGACACTGGATTCTTGCATCAGATCAAAGTTAATTATTTTCCATGCTAACCATCAGGTAATACATCAAGGATGTCAGGGAAGTTTAGAAATTTAAATAAAGTACATTTCCTCTGCGCCCATCTTAGTATCGTAGACGACTTGTGACTCCACTACATTCTCCTTTCCATCACTCTGAATTATATTCTTTGTAGTGTTTGTCATTCCCTGAAGGTATTTCATTTATTTATTTGATGAGTCTGTCTACCCTTCTAGAAAGAGAGCATGGAGAAAATAGAGGACTGGCCTGTCTCAGTCACCACTGGGTCCCTAGCCATCGAAGTTGCTGAACAGATACTTTGAATAAATGGTGTCATGTAAAGCCTCTTTATCAGATGAGACAAATGAGTGGTAGACTTTTGAACCTCAAATAATTATTATATTAACTAATATTTATTAAATGTTAAGCACTTTATGTATATTGATTCATTTAAATACTTATAACACTACTATGAAGTCAATACTATTATTATCTACAGTTTTCAAATGAGGAAATGGAGGCACAGAGAAGTTAGGTAGTCAGTCCAAAGTCACAGAGCTTACAAGAGCAAACAAGGTAATCTGGCTGCAAAGCCTGCGTGCCCATCCACCACGTCACACTGCCTCTCAGAGTCTCATGTGTGGCCTCAGCTCACCGCTTCCTTCCCCTCCTCCCTCACACCAGATGAGCCACAGACGGCTAAGTAGGCAGCGAACACTTCTCAAGATGTTTTCATCGATTTTGCCAACACTCAGCTGCTTTATCGGCTCTGATGAAACATTTGTGACAACCACAGCAATTGCAATGATCATTTCCATGCTGAAAACATTTGCCTACAAAGCAGACATTTTCTCTTCAAAGTAAACATTGGTGCTGCTGAGAAGCTGCCACCCATACCCATACATGCTGCTTCCTTAGAATTTAGAATGTCTCCAAGCAAAATCCCCCAAGCACTGATGACAACAGACAACAGGAAGTAAACTTTTCTTCCAGGTGGCCTAATCTGACACTCCCAGGCCAGACAGGAAGGGTCTCCCTTCATCCCCACCTCGGTCCCCCATCCTGGCACTTATTTCACACAGACTAGTAACACTAGGTGCAGAGATTACCCTTTTCTATTCTGTATCTGTTTCCTGTCTTGACTCTTCATGATACAGATGATGCTTTATCGATCTTAAGCCCAGCACTTAGTGCATTTGCTTAATTAATTTGTTAATAGTAAACAGGAGAAGAACTCGAAATCTCCTGAAACTGATCTTTTAGTGTTCAGAGGAAAACAAGACAGAAGGAAATAGAGTTGGATGGAAAGAGAGTAGTTTCCCTTAGTATATTTCCGTTAGTCCTATCCCAGAGCATATTGATAGGGCATTTGGTATGGGGTTGAGGGTGGGGGATGAGATGGAGAGGCTTTCATTGCCAAATAAAATGAATGAAGGCAGAGTTAAGTTGAATTTAAAGTAAAAAGGGTTCTTTCATGTAAGACTTCTCAAAGCCTTTCTCTTGGCAGGGTGCGGGGTGAAAGGTGAAAGGGACACGCAATATACAGCATTTTCCAAATGATTTTGACCACAGAGACATTTCTTTGCCAGTCTTTTCAGAGTCTTGGTAGACCATAAAACAAACTTGAAGAAATGCTTTTTGCATAGGCAAGGGAGAACCTCCTCAGTCTAACAATGTTTTGCACAGGCAGGAACGGGCAGACCACAGAATGTTTTGCCCACAGTAATGGGTAATTCATCACTGGCATAGATGAAGACTTCCTGAGAATAGAAAGACTCCCTAAGCCCAGATGGCATCTCTGTAGGACTAGCCTCTCAGACACATGGAACAATGTGCTGTAGACATAACGCAACAGACAGGTCCATGCCAGACACCGTGCTGGGTTCTCTCAGGAAGCTAATTTAGTCCCAACAGCCGTGTGAGGTCTGTATTATAATCCTATTGCACAGATGAGGAACTCCAGGACATGGAGGCTGGGCAGTGAGCTCATGCAGACAACGTGAGAGTCTTCTGGATACCAATTCAGTGTTTTCGCTACTTTTCCTAGCTGCTCAGATGAACACTAAACCCCAAAAGCGTGAGCCAAAGTGTTGAACAGCTATCTCTCTTTCAAGGGTCTGGCGTCTGAAAGACCTACCCTTTCTTTGCAGAACCTGACCAGAAACCTCCTTTGGTGGTGGTGGGGTGGGAGGGGTAAGGAACAGCCAGTGGGGAGGACAGGGCCCCTCCCGAAGTTAGACAGAAACCTCTTCTCCTATCTCATCGAATCACGAACTTTGCCAGCACTCTTAAGTGATTGTGACTGTTTCGTTTTCGAAATATCAGTCGGCCTGTTCGAGTAATTTTATACTTAAATTATTTAAATGCAATCTATCCATTGAAGCAATTTCTCCTGCACAGGAGAAGTGTTTTCTTTTTTAGGGAACTGAAGCATGATAAATAAATGAATAAAGACTTGTAGCAGTGTCTCTCTCTCTCGCTCTCCTGAAGAAAGCACTTCGGCTGCAAGTCCCTCTTGTCAGAAATCTTGGAACTCGTAATATTCCCCATGGTTCTGCTGCTCAGCATTAAAAATAACCAAAGACTCGAGTCACAGGTTTTTTTTTCTTCTAGACACGAAGCACATTTTACGCCACAATGCCTGGGATGACACAGGGACTGCTCAGAGCTTGCTAATATTCTCCACTGCCTCTCTCCCCAGGCCTGCAAGCAGTTAGAATGGCTTAGTGGTGATCACAAATGCTGTCCCATTTGGAAAGCACTTCTTTAAGGCAGCTCGGATTAAAATTCATGAAAGGCGGCTTGCTTGCATAAATAAATTAAAAGCTGCAAAACTAAAGTTTAAACACCCATACACAACTAGCATTTTGCAAACACCATATGCACTGTGAGTCTCAATTCTGGGCTGTCAAGCAAGAAGTAAAGATCTTTCCTCATTGGGTTTGAATGCATAAAACTGGAAGCACCTTGATCACCTTTGGCACAAAGGAACCTCAGCAGCAAAGTTTGAACTAATTGATTTGAACCTCATCTAAATGCATATGGATTTTAGGGGAGCATGTCAATATCTGGAGAGTATTTTAAAAAGAAACCGAGAGATGAGAGAGAGAGAGAGAGAGAGATTGAGAGAGAGAGAACAAGTTTGTGATCTGACAATGCCAGGTTCAAATCCTAACACTTGAAATTATTATGTTGCCTTGGGTAAATCATAGGTAGTCTCTGAGAGCTAGCTTTCTCATCTATAAAGTAGGCATATGAAAACTAACCTCTAGGCATAGATTGTTGCAGGGAAAGTAAATGACATACTACACATAAAGCAGCCGGCAGGGAAGAGGTCTCGCCAACTGTTAATTCTCTTCTTCCTGCTTTTATCTTACATTTATATAGTTGTGGCACTGTGGGAAGAGAATGAGTTCTTAGGTCAGAAACATCATCTCTGAGCCCCAGCTTTGCCACCCACTGGCTATGTGAACTCGAAGAACTCACTTCATCTCTCCAAGCCTCAGTTTCTTCATTTGCAAGATTAAGATGGTAACGTTATCTCTCTCCTATAAATATCTGGTATCTGGTCCTTGCAATACTACATTAAGCATGACTGGCAACCTTATCTCCATTTCTTTAGTAAAGAAAGTGATGCTAAGAGAGCAGGCAGAGTGAGCCCAAAGTGATTTAGAAGGTGAGTTGCAGACCCAGGAACAAAGGGCAGATGAACCTAACTGCCCTGTCCATGCATCCTGGACCTTCTTCCCACCCCAGTGCCTTCTTGCTGCCCCATGGCTGCTCAAGGCCTGCCAGGGAAGCACTGGGTCTATGTTTGTCTCAGCTACGGGCATTTAAGAGCCTGCCCATCATGATGGAATGAATATGTTTTCATCCCTATGTTCCAAAGCCTTGCTGCCAAATTCTGATTATTCAGTGTAATTGGCATTAATGGGTTGAATTTCAGTCCCTCCTGAGAAACGAGTATGCTTCTCAGGAGGGTTTCTGAATTCCCAAGCTGCTGTCTGAGACGCGAGAGTGTTAGAGCTGGAGTTCTACAAAGCTTGCACATGAGAACAGTGAGTTCATGGAGAGACTGCCTAAGCTGGCTTGAAATAGGTTCCCCTTTATGAATTGCTCTGATAGTGGAATCATATCAGGAGCCTGGGAGTGTCCATCTGTCATTCTCTAGCTGGAGATCTCTGGCAAGATGTTAAACCTCAGCGGTCGTCAAGAATCAGGCCCAGGCCCAAGGGAGCAGATTCTAAAACACAAATTGTATGAATTAGTAGTTCTAGTGTTAAGCAACAGAAATACAATTCTGGCTGTTATGATCAAACCAAAAGTGAGAAAGGGTAGACTGGTCATTTGAAATCCTCCTGCTACAGAATACCTAGAAATTATAGAAGGAAAAGATAAAGTATATAGGAGCTTGTAAAGTTTATTAGAAAGTAGGAGAAATCCCCTGGGGGATTAAAATAAAGAAGAAACTACAACCTTGTGAGCTGACACTGCAACTGCCCTGGTAAATAGTGGCTGAGGTGGGAAGGGACATGGGGCTTGTCAGTCTCATTGGCCTAAAGATTTAGATTTTTATGCCTACGTTGGAACAAAAGACCAAGCCTTAGGCCTATACAATTTGATGCTGTAACAAAGGTCCTTGCATAAAGCTAGGACGCTCAAGGGGTTACACCATGAGTAAAAGAACAGGCTTAAAAATCTACTCAATCTATTTTCTGTGTACAAACTTACATGTCTATCTTGGTTAAGGACTGAGAGAGAAAATAAAATCTTCTCTAGGAATAGGTAACCAACCATAAAGGCAAACTTCATACAGGTTTGGAATTCAGATTTATATTATTCATTTTGTTTGGTGACCTTGCCCTCCCAATATAAGAAATTAACAACAAAAAATTAGATCCCAAATAAGAGAAACTTTGGGGCACCTGGAGGAAGCAAAACTAAAAGCTCTTTGGAGGGATGGGCCTTCGACCCAGGTAGTTTAGGCATTATACACTAAAGATGTGTACTTATTATAAAATATTTAAATGCAGCAGGGATTTCTTGTTGCTTTTCCCAAGAATTTCTGTCCTCCCCTGTTTAGGTCTTGGAAGTTATCAAATTCTTTGGCAGCTAAGGGTAGCCATATGACTATGTTCTGACCAATAAATTATAAACAGAAATGTTGTATAGAAGCTTCCAGTAAATCTCCTCAAAAGATAGCTTCCATGTCCCCTTTGTTCCTTCTTTTTGCCCATCCTGCTATTTGGAGCATGGATGTGATGGCTGGTGCTCCATCATGGACCATGAGGACATCTAGTGAATGGCACCATATCAACACTGAATTTCCTACATCACATCAGAACTTTTACATGAGAAAAAACTAGGCTTCTGTTGTTTAAGTCATTATTTTCCTTATTTCTATAACTCACAGTGAAACAAAATCTTAACTAATTAAGTGAGGGGGACATCTACCATGAGTCAAGTCAGGAGGTAAAATAAACAACAGGGCTGCTCTCAAAATAATTAGATAATATAAATATGGGAAAGTGATTACAAAATAATTGTCTAAGTAATTAGAAGCATAAAAGAAGAGAATATATGAGTAAAGAGTAAAACATTAAGGGAAAAGGTATATTTTATAAAACCAATAACAGGAATAGAAATAAAAAATGAAGTCATTGAAAGAGACGAATGAAAAACTATAATAGATGAGTTAAATAACCCAATATGCAGAAAGATACAGAGAATTAGACAACTAGAGGGTATATCATCTGAAATAATTACTCAAAATCTAGAACGAAGAGAGAAAGAAATGAAAAAAACATGAAGGAAAGTTGAATGATGTAAAAATCAGGATCAAACTGTCCAACACATGTCAATAGGAGTTTCAGAAAGAGACAATATAGAGAATGAGGAAGATGCAATAGTTTAATAATGTATGTCCGAGAATATTCCATAATTAATAAAAAGCATAAATTATAAGATTTAGGATTCACAATTAATATGAAGGAGACTAGATAGATAGATAGATTGATAGATATCCACAAATACACATTATAATGAAACCGTGGAGATCCGAGGAAAAGATCTCAAAAGAAGCAAGAGAAGGAATATATCAACTAACAGAAGGCTTCTTAACAGAAACAAGAGAAAACTGACATGAAAAGCTCTACAAGTTAGAGCCCACCCAGATCATCCTACCTTTAAACTCACAATTCACAAGCCTCTAGTCAGCTTTGAAGTCCCCTATTCTGAAATATAATCAATCAACTGAGTACTATCAGAAATCTAGACATCTAGTGATTAGATATTAAAAGAAAAAAATGGTACAACATGGTGGAAATAGAGATGGGAAAAGCAAAGTTTAAAGAATACCTATCGTTCATAGATTTTGAAAATTAATATTGTGACCATGCATAGGGCAATGAAAACTGAGACTATTTAAGAAACAAAAAGGAGATCTTAGAAATTAAAAATGTGATAATGAAAATGAAAAACACAATGGAACGTTTTAAAAGTAAGATCTCCAAGAAAGTAGACAAAGTTAAATAGAAGAAAAATCAGAAAGTAAAATATAAAATAAAACTTAAGTCTAAGAGATCTAATAACCAAATAATAGAAGTTCTACAAAATTTGAAGAAATTAAATGAATGCGATTATTAAAAATGTAATTTAAGAAAATTACAAGACTAAAGAATATGAGTGTCTTTATTAAAAGGGACAATGGATCAAAAAAAAAAAGATCTACAGCAAAGCATATTATTGTGAAATTTCCAAATAATAAGGACCATGAAAAAAATCCATAAGTTTCCAGAGAAAAACACAGGTACACAAGCTCAGGAATCAGAATGGCTCCCAACCAGTATTAAACTGGAAGCTAGAAGCTGAAGCAATGCCTTCAAAATTCTGAAGGAAAATAATTTCCAATGTTGAATTATTTTCCCACACAAACTGTAATAAAATAAATACATAAAGTATGAGAGTAAAGTAAAAACATTTTTAGATCAGCAAAGTCACAAAATTATTTACCTTCCTTTCAACTTTCTCAGGAAGCTATTAGAGGATGCACTCCAATAAAATGAGGGCATGATCGAAATAAGATGATGACATGGGGTACAGTAAAGGGAAGCATCAAACTGGGAGAGAAGTGAAGGCAGCCCTTAAGATGCTGGGAAGGTAGATTCCAGGAAGATTGCTGTGCACAGGCAGGGGTGATTGAAAGAGGACAGGAGGCTCCTGGGGAAAAAAAAAATGATGGAAAACTTCACGTAAATGGAAATCTTAAGGATAGATTTAGACATTTGGCAAAGAGTTTAGAATTTAATTACTTAATTGTACGTGCAATCCTGAGCAAATGAAAACTGTGACAAATATTACCTCTAGGAAAAGCCAAATGTGAAGGAAAGGAAAAATCATCAGTTTGCTAAATGAATCACCTGTAAAGATTGTTAAAAGGTAATAATAATGTAAGCTCTGAATATTTATCTCTCAAAATTATAATATTACTCTATTTAATTAGAAAGATGTGGGCTATGGTAAGAGTGTGAAGTGGTTTAAGGGGAGCAAAGAGGTCTAAATTCTATCTTCCATCGTAGGAAGTTCTTAAGTAATACCTAAACTGAACCCTCAAAAAGTAGCAAGATGAGACGTTGCAGAGAAGTATGGGGGTAAACAATAAAATTGTCAGCTTTTCTGGGCAAAGTGGTTGCCTTTGGGTAGGGGGGCTGGGGGAGAGATGGGGACAGAGTGGTGTAATTGACTTTATAAAGTTGTTTAATTCTCCAAAGTTTATTTGCAGTTAACTTTAATTAAAAATAAAAACAAAGGAAAAATTAAAAAGAGGAAACATAAAACAGATAAAGGCCTGTGATTTGGATTATGACTTTACCTAAATTATCATAATCCTCTGGGGGAGATGTATCTCAAGAAAGTGTGTTAATTTTTTCACACTTAAATTAGTTCATCTTAGTAAACATATATATTAGGAAGGAAAAAAATTGTTTTGCAGGTAAAGTGAAATTTTTCCAGGACATGCTGGTTTTTTTACTGCTCTGGGAAGACAAAACAGGAGAAAACTGGAACATTTCTTTTGGTTGCTCTGAGAACTTGTTGGAGTAACGTGAGAACACCTAGGGCATTTGAGACATGCCTGACAATGTCAAAACAGCAAGCAGCCTCATCTCCCATTTTATATTTTGAAATAGGAAAGAAAACAGATGAAATAGCTTTTTCATTATTTTCCACATCCCAAAAAGAAATTCACTTCAATTTTAATAACTTTTCTATTTCTTATTTATCATCATGCAAACCTTATAAAAATTGCAAGCCCCAAATTTGTGGGATAGGGTGGCAGGATGAAAAAGAAAATGTTTCTTTCATCTAGTCTTCTTTTTTTTATTGAACTAAAAATAAAACCTATGTTACTTTTGAAGGAGAAAACAGATGGATAATAGCTAATTCAACAAATAGCCGTGAAGTCTCAGGAAACTGGCTCAGGGCTACGCCGCCAGGAACAACATTGAAGGTCACAGAATGAAACTGGTCAAGTGCAGACACAAGTCCTGCTTCACCTAGCCCTGACCTTGCAGCTTATACTGATGACACAAGTAGCCCTGCTCAATTTTCAACACCAATCTCACACAGCCACATTCGATGCTCTGGTCTTCAACTACCAGGGCACAGAAACTCTTCCTTCTGGTCCCTATTCCTTGCATCTCTTGCTCCTGACTTGAAGCCCAGGTGGTGTTTCTGCACCTGAGGCATACAACCATTCCATAGTTAGAGGGAGAGTGAGGAGAAAGAGTATCTGACATTTTCAGCTACCCACCAAGACTCTGAAAATAAAAGAGGGGTTTAATGCCAGGTCAGTAGCAGAGACATAAAAATAGCAATAATGACTATAATTTGAGCCCTATTAAATGGTAGTGAAGCACATAGACACAGCGTGCAGACTAACTGGGTTCAAATCCTGGCTCTTCCTTAACTATTCAATCAAACAGACTCCCCACCTCAGGGCCTTTGTACCTGCTGGTCCCTCTCTTTGGGCTTTGTTTCTTTCCAATATGGATTCTTCACCTGCCTTATCATCTCAGTGAAGCATAATGTTCAAAGGCACATCCTCCTTGGCATTCCCAAGCCCCCTTCCATGATTTATGTATCTTCCTAGCGCTTATCACCATGGGATAAACTGCACAGATTACTTGTTGATCTTTTTTCTTGCTGTTTCTTCCCTATTCTCCCCACCCCAGCTGGATGTAAGTTCCATAAGAACAAGAGTTTTGTCGGTATTGAATACTGCTGTAGTCCCCCAAATCTGGCACTCATGGGCATTCTATAAATATCTGGTGGTTGAAGGAATTGGGTCCAACACCCAGTTGTTTTTTTTTTTTGAGCCTTAAATCATTATCTGTACAATGGGATTGTAAATAGAAACTACATCATAGAATTGCATGAAAAATTAAATAAGAATAGTGTCCGTGTCGTGAGAAGATGAATGTTCCCTTACACAGCCACCTTGCGTTCCTTGCTTCCATCTCAACCCCCTATCACTTTGGAAAAGCTGCCATGGTAGAACCAGAGAACAAAGACATTGGCTTTTAAGGTCAATGCTCTCAGTCCAGAAGTAAGACAGAAGATATTTAGGAGAATATATGATCAGGTAGGGCCAGTTTTTCCTGTCTCACTACTCGTTTTCATAAAATCTTACAAGGTGGGACATAGTAGAGCCTGCATGTCTGGAGTAAGAATGCCAATGACCAAAGACCAGGAAACACATCTTGGCAGCCACCATCATTGAAAAAAAGAAAAACCTTGGGCTAGAAGCCTTGGCCTTCCCTCCATCCACACCCATGCCAGGATACTACTCAACTCCAGAATGTTAATGCCACATCAAGGGGAAGAAGCAAAAAAGAAACATTCTGAATTTACTGAGTTTAAACATAATGCAACATAGAGAACACTGAGGTGACTGTGATTTCCCAGCAATGACTAGAATGAATTGAGTGTCTGCCGTCATGCAGAATGGGACTTTGAAATAAAGTTTTATAAACAAATAAGTAATTAATAAATAAAAATGATAAAGTATAGAAGATTATGCAGAATTATATTTATTTGACGTAGAGAGTCAAATGGCCTCTGAAAACTATTTCTACTAAAATATATAAAGAATATATCACAGTGTCTGGCACTTAGTAAGCAACTAAATGAATGGAAGCTGCTATTATCACTGACCTGCCAGACACCAAGCCATTCATTTCACTTGAGTCATCTCTAACTCCCACAATAATCCTGCTAGGAAGATATTTTATTATTTCTATTTTGTATTTAATAAAACTAGACTTGAAAAGATCCA
The DNA here is from genome assembly GCF_902729225.1 of Pteropus medius. NCBI lineage: Eukaryota > Metazoa > Chordata > Mammalia > Chiroptera > Pteropodidae > Pteropus > Pteropus medius. The sequence goes on along the minus strand of NW_024353906.1, from coordinate 1,877,282 downwards.
ATGACTTGGTCAAAGCCCCATGCTTAGGAAAGGTCAGAGATGAGGTTTGAACCTGTACTGCCTGATTCCATCTTAGGCCGCCACATGTCACACTGGCTCTCAGGGGATGAGAGTCCTGCTCAGTTAGGTGCTAGTTCTACTGACATAACTGGATGGGGACTCCCCTCAGTTACAGCACGGATTCCAGGCATCGGGGGAAGTCCAAATTCATCTTGGCCTCTCCAGGGTTACCTGGGTAGGCAGACATTTTTTGTGATATTGAGATAATTCGGGAGCCCGTAGGCTTTAAACCGGGACACTAATAGATATCTCTCAAGAGTCTTCTAATGACTCAGCCCCACAATGCTAAAGTAAAAAAAAAAAGTATGTATGTGAAGCCTAAAGAAACCTAAAGAGGGAGTTAAGACATCAGTGGGAGGAAATCCTTTTCTACCTCAGCTAAGGCAGTATCTGGGCAACCCAGTCTAACTCCAATCACAATGATGAGTTGGCCCCACTTTGTGAGAACAAGAGAGACCCAAACAGAGGGTCATCATCTAAGGCAGGAGCTACAGAAAACAAATGTCAATGGGAGATCACCTAGGATGGCCAGGTGCTGTAGGTGTAAAAAAATAAAATAAAAAATAAAGGATTGTCGAGGTCCTTACAATCTGTGAGGTCAACCAAGTGTTGCCTCGCCTAAAAAAAAGAAAACGAAAAAAAAAAATGTTTGTCAAGGAGCACCACAAGCCCCACTGTGTTTTTGCTGGAGCTATGAGGGGACCAGATGGAGAAGTCAGAGTTATGTCCATGTTCATTACCACACACTTCTGGATTTTCTTCATAGACTGTGGATGAGCTAGAGAAACAAGGGATGTGTAATTATGCATTGACTTCAGGTTAACTTTGCTCTCTCCTCCTCCTCCAACAACAACAACAACGACGACGACGACAACACACACACACACACACACACACACACACACACACACACACACACACACAGAGCCTTGGACCCATTCTGCTTTCACAAAGGCTGCCTTTTCTGGAATATAAATGATTCTTCACTTCCAAGTCCTTCACTTCCTTCCACTTGTTAAAGTTGCTTTTGAAACAATTTCTTTCATATAATCCTCCACATTATCACCCCAATTCTCTACTCTGCCTTCAACACTCACTGCACATGATCTCCTGACATTTTTAGGCCCTGCTCTTTCTGATGCTTCTCTGAATGACTGGCCAGAGTATAGACACATGACAGAGGTGGATGTACCCTGCTTTGGTCAAAAGATCTCTCAGGACAGTGGTGTCTAGGAATGTCCTTAGCTGTCATCTCAGACCAGGGAGGGCCGACCAATGTAATCCCAGACAAAAGGCTGCCGGGGCTGTGAACCCAGGCCTTCCTCTGCCAAGTGTCACTAACACTAAGGCACGAAAAAATGAAGATTTGGGAAATTAAGCCATAGACTGGGGGTTGGGAGGTGGGAGGTGGGAGGGGTGGTTCTGTTTTTCACAAAGACCAATTACTAAAGTCACAAAAGCTTGTACCAGTATTGAGGCTAGTTAAAAATGCCTGATAAAGCCCTAGCCTTTTCCCATCTTATAAGATCTCAATGTTCCTGCATAGGAAAGTGTGGGGGCAGGGTTCTTTGAATGGAAACTTTGCCACAGAAGCCCAGGAAGGCAGAGAGACAGGCTACTCACACTAGGAAACTTTTAAGAGATTAAGCGAGGCTGGCCAATGACTTGCACTAACCACACCCAGCAAAAGTGAGGGGATTCTCTGCCTCCGAGAGGCAAGCTGGAGTGTGTGTGTTCTAAAAGGGCAGGGTCGGGGGACCCTCTGGGGATAGGGAAGGGGAGGACAAGCCTGCTTCAAAGTGTACCTCCAAAAGTCTTATGCCTCCTTTTTTCATGGCTTCTCCCAACAGTGGTATCTTTATCCTTATAAAAGCTCACCACTCTGGCAGAGAAAGAAATCGCCCAAAGGCAAAGCACCAATTAGGTCTCAAAGAGTTCTGAGATAATAACTAGCCATTACTGAGCTCTTACAACGTGCCAGGCCCTGTTCTAGGTGTGATTTGGTTCTCAAGCCGTGGAATCCTTACAACCATCCTCTAAGGTAAGTACCGCTTACTCTCCACGTTTTACTGGTAATAAAATCAAAGCACAGAGGTTAACAGATGCACAGCCCAAGGTCATGCAGCTAGGAAGTGACCAAGCTGGGATTCAAGCCCAGGGAGTCTGGCTCCAGCACTGATAGTTAAGTCATCTCACTAAGCTGTCTCACCTGTGTTCACTTCTATCGGAGCCCTTAACCCAATGTGTTGTCATGCTGTTTATTAGTTCATCTCCTCTGCCCTTGACTATGACCTCCTTGAGGGCAGATGCTATATCTTATTTATCTCTATTTATCCTCAAATCCTAACAAAAAACATGACTGTAGTAGGTGTTCAATAAATACTGGGTTGGTCTATGGTCATGCCACCCTCAATATGCCTGATCTCATCTGATCTCGGAAGCTAAGCAGGGTCGAGCCTGTTGGTACTTGGATGGGAGACCACCTAGGAAGACCAGGTGCTGTAGGCTTCAAAAAAAATACTAGGTTGAACAATAAGTTTGTGAAATCTTTATAAAGCTTGCACTATTGCAGAGCAGAAAGGTTACTAGGAAAAAAAAATGCTTGTTGAACCCTTGCCATGTAGATAGCACCATGCCACACCCGTCACCATTTTTTCCCCCTTTAATTTCCTAGAATTCTCTGAGAGCTAAATACTCTCATTAGCTCAGTTTCACAGAAGAGAACCGAGGCACAGAGAATTTAAGTGGCATGCACAAGACCCCACAGCCAAGATTCTCATTTAGACGTTTGATTTCCTGGCCCGTGCACTTAATTATGACCCAATGTACTGACCTTGGGCTAGAACAGGGAGAAAGGGCAATGAGGGGTCTGAGGAAGAGGGTATCCAACCAGAGGAACCAGAAAGTCTTCCTGGAGGAGGTAACACCTGAACTGGATCTTGAAAGATGGATGGGATCTGGACATGCAGAGATGGACCGACAGAGTAGGGCACTCGTGTACAGTAAATTGTGTGAGCAAACACACAGGTAGAAAACTGCAGCATGTGCAAGAAAATCAGAATTATTTTCACTGGAGCGCAGCTCAGGATGAGTGGAGAAGAATGCCTGAGACTCAGAAAGCAAGACTAAAGCCAAACTAAGGAGAGTTTTGAATGATAAACTCGGGGACTTGGATTGACTTACTAGGCAGTAGGGAGCCATCAAATACTTTAGAGCAGGGAGTGATACATTAGAGCTGTGCTTACATTGATTTAGCAGTCAGAAAGAGGATGGTTTAAGGCAGGGAGATATGGGCAGAATAAAGAGCAATCAGAATTACTAAAAAAACTGGATCAGGGTCTTAGCCAGGCACAAAGAGGAGAGAATGGAAATAACATAATTTGAAGCAGAACCAATTATTTAGCTACTGGAAAGGCGTGAGAGCTGTGACGGAGGAAAGAGTTAAGAGAGATGTTGAGGTTTTCCTCTGAACTCAGTGGATGACAGTTCCCTTATCAGAGAGCATGTACGATGGGAGCTGGTGGGCAAGGGAAGCTAATGAGCCCATCCCCGCACACTGGGAGCATTTTCGAAAGGGTCAAATCTAAATTCCAGGCTATCCGCCCCCTCAGCCAGAAGATCTCCATTTGGTAAGTCAGGGCTCCATTTCCATTTCTTAGACAAATTCCCCTTCTAGATTTGATTTATGCAGGGCATTGCATATCTGATATCAGTGTCAGACACCAATAGCTGCCACACACACAGACACACATGCACACACATGCCCACCACCACTAAAGACCAGCAACTTAATGAAACCCCCTCCTCTGTGTGAGCCGCATTAGCAAGTTGATCCAGTAATAGAAGACAAGCCGTACAAATTGAAAACTAAAAACTTCCAGATTCCATCCTGCTTTTCCTTATGTCACTTATTTTATGCTGCATGAATTGGATATTAGTTTCCCCGTTTCACTGGAATGTCGGATCACTAGGGTAGCTTGAGCAGACTCAATTTCGCTTCGAGTAATAGAGTGAGATTATTCAAAATTATTTCCAGTGGGCTGAGCCTGCCTGTTCCTTCTGTTATGAGAATAGAAGTAAACAACTTGCCACCCTCCTCGCAAGCTGACATCCTTGACACAGCGCCCCTTTGCCTAGCTCCTTAATCGACAGAGCATTTTGGTTTTAGCCACGCTCAATTAATTCATCCAGGAAAGGGTCCAGTCAGAGAGAGTTGATTTAAAGTGAGATAAACTGGGCATCTGCTTGGAAAACCAGATGATCCCAAATATGTCTTTCATCGTGAGAAAATGAAGCGCTCTTTCCACATTTAGATCAGTAACTACTTGGCGGCATATTTTTCCTTGAGAGTTTAAGCAGCGGCAGGGGCAGAAGCGATCAGTGAGATGCCTCTCACGGAACATAACAGGGCTGTGCCATCGGGGATGAAGAGACCTCCAAACTACCCATCACCCCTGCTGGCCTGTGTGTCTGTGAGGCCAGGTAAGCGGGGCTGGGTAGTCAGAAAGGGTTTGAATCCCCAGCTAGACACACAGCTGGTCCCTCTCACAATTGAATGGCAAAGAGCTGAGCTAGCACTTGGGAAAGTGGGATGTCAACATATTTTTGCTCAAATTTGATAAGCAATGGAAGATTAGCACCTTCCTCAAGTCTCTATTTCAAACAATGTTCCTTTCAAGGCAGCCAAATTTGGCAGAAAATCCAGACCCCGCAGCTTGTGGGGAGAGGCAGAATAGGAAGACTGGAGCAGGGAAAGGAAGATATGTGGTGACAAACCTCAAACCCACAGCTTCGAATGCAGCAACTTTCATTTGGGGGAAGGATAAAGCCTTACCACGTGAATTTTCCACCGTGTGTGCCCTCCATGGGGCTGGTTTCGGGGTGTTTCCAGTTAAGAAAAGAGGCTAGACAGCAAAGCGTCTGTCCAGTGGTCAGGAAGACCCAGGCCCCCAGTGGCCTTGAATCACCCCGGGCATCTCGCTTCACTGTGCCGAAAGCATTACATGGCACAAACAAGCTGGGGAAATCAGGGACCAATCGGAGCATTAAAAACAGGCTTTTCTGGCCTCCCAGGGAAGGCTAGGGTTTCGGCCCTGCTGCCATCTCCTCACATTTTCCACTGATGTCACCCCAGGCAAATAATTGGTGGAGAGGAGACTTAAAGGGGAAGAGTGGGGCTGTGTGAACAGAGCAGCGGGATGGAGAGGAAAACAAGGCTGGGACTGGCCACAGCTGTGACCACGGGGATCTCACCCTCACTTGGGAAGCAGGGCTGCAGGCCAGCCATTTGCTGCAAAATGAAACTTGCCTCTTGTTCCTGGATTCAAAAACATGCCAGTGAAGGTGGCTTCTCCTTGAGCAGAGAGGCTTCTGCTGCCGGCCAGGCCTGACCTCGGCTCCCACTATCCCAGCCAGGGAGGCAGCATGCATGGGAAGGCAGGCAAATAGGAGGCTGCTGGTCAGGAAAGGGGTTTTGTCCCTTCCTGTACTGCCCTGTGTGCCACTGAGAGAGCCTCGGTCCTTCTCTGTTGCTCAGCTGGAATGGGTGTTTGGCCAGGATCTTTAATTGTAATGGGCTGTTTAGTGAATGGGCTACCAACACCCAAGTTGAAGGTCTCTGCAGATAAACTTCTTCAAACCAGCTGAAACTTAAGATTTTTATTAATTTAATTTCTCCTATGTGCCAGGCATTGTGCTAGGTACTTTAATATAAATTACTGACAGTTATTTTTTTTTAAAAAAATGATCAGTTTTCTGTGCTGTGTGATCATTTTGCTAAGCACTGGAGATAAAGCAATAAACAAGACAGACACGGTCTATCTTTTAAGAACTTATGTTCTATACCCCCTCATTTGTACCTGGCAACAGTATGATATAGTATTATTAGCTGCTTTTTACAAATGAGGAAAAAGCAGCTCAGAGAGGTGGAGTGACTTGCTCAAGGTCACACAGCAGTCAAGAGTAGAGTCAGGGGAAGAGACTTGGTCTTCTGGCTTTAAACCCACATTTCTTCCCATTATACCACCTTTAATTCCCTTGCACAGAACAGCAGAAGATGCTGAAACAGTCTCTCAGCTCATCAGAAAGAAAGGAGAGAAGGAAAGGAGGCTGGGCAGAGGCGGGGGGCGGCGTGGAGAGAGAGAGAGAGAGAGAAAGCTTCTGCTCTGAAATTCTCACAACAAAATATTTTTGTAAATGCTGTCTCCAGCCATCACTCTCCAGGAGACTAAAAGCTCTGACCTGCCCAAATTCTATTCCTCTACTCCAAATATTTCTTATACCAACCAGGCAAGAAACACTGAAGGAGCCGACCTAAAAAATAAGCCTCTAATAATAATAATAGGCTTACATTAAACCAAATAAAGTCATTCTGAAATGACTAAAGAGAAATAGCAGAGGAGAAATGCCCCTGGGCTCACACTCTGTTTATGCATTGCACATTATACCTTTTCATCACAATTACCTAAAGTGGTACATTTGTACTTCCATAATGTATGGAATTCATTACATAGTTTTGCAATGAAATTATCACACTGTGCCTGGGACATCTGCACCCTGTCATACATCATTCTATTCATTTCTAGTTAATTTAATCCCAATATCTGCCCACATGATAAGACAGATGTTCAGCTATGCTGCAGCTTCAATGGTTTTCTGCCTTGAAGAAACTTTAAGCCATTGAAAGAAATGACATCTTTCAGACAGAAAGCTTAGAGTATTAAAAAGTTTGAGGGTTTTGCCACTTGACTATTATCAACTTTATTATTTGTTGGTCTATCATAGCAACCTCTGCCGTGAGGATCAACATGTGAGATGAACAGAGGCAAAAGTCTAATAGTAGTATTTCCACGAGTAATTCCATAGCCACTGAAAATGAATCCCCATCAAAACTGGTTTAGAAATATCGGCATGTCATTCCAAAAAAAAGAGGAAGGAAATCTAGACATCTCATACAATTTGCTGCTTTGTAGGGGGAGGGAAGGAGCCGTTGATGCTTGGGTCTTTACTGTTCTTCTGCACTAGTCTGGATGCTTGGCTCACATGTTCTCCTTCACTTTGCAGTGCCATCCTAGGAGGAAACCACTATGGCGATTTCCCCACCAGGGGCTGTGACTTGTATCCCTCTATGCTTTCCACCACTTCCCCGATCATGTGTCCCATGCTAGAAAGTGCACAGGCCTCGCAGATAGCTCTCGTTGGGTGTGAATTCTGGCTCTGCCACTCACTGTCTGGGTAACTTAGGATGAGTTATTCAATCCTCTTGGAGCCTCAATTTCATCATTTGCATAAGGTAAATAACAACAATTATTTCGTAAAGGGTGTGAAGATTAGATAATACATGTAAAGTATTGAGAGCAGTGCTTAGCTTAGTGTTACTAGTAATACTTCTAACAATAAGTTATATAGCACTTCTCCTATATGAAAAATGCCTAGCAGAATTCCTACCTCGTGGTAGCCTCTAAGGATGTAGCAGACATTACTATTAATAATGACATAGCTATTATTGTTATCATTCCACAATGAATCCTGTTATACAAAAAGCAATTTTTGCCCCCAGAAGGCACAGGTTAAAATCATTTCTGATTTTTACAATGGTCAATTATTGTCCTTATTAGATCACACAAAAATTTGCAGTGGACCCTGGAATTTTGTGTACATAAACGAGCTTTAGGTTAGAGAGTCAGAAGTGATATAAAAATATTGTTTGGAGCAGAGACAGAAGAGTATAAATGCATCATTTGTATAACCTTCAAGTAAGCTGCCCCCCTGAGGATAGGAGGAATCATTGCACTATAGAAAAAGAACCTGTTTCCAGCTCCATTTATTCTAGAAACATTTAGTGAGTAGCGAGCTCCAACTAAGTGGCAGAAAGTGTGCTGGACTATTACGTGGGACAAGACTGAAAAAGACATAGACTCTATATTAATGTGATCACAAAAGTAGTTACATAGTACACACACATCCATACACACAAATACACAGAGACATAATTTTACATGCTATTATTTAACATAAGGTTATATTTTCACACAAAATAATGGACTAGCTCATGAGTCTAGATGGGCTTTTTATATTAGGATCCCCTACTCACTAAGCACACACATTATTCACTAAGTTTCAGGCATGTTGCTTAGGAGGTATAACCTAGCTCCAAGAGAACATTTTAAGTCCGACCAATCAAATTTTGTCAGTAGAAAAATTTCAGTGTCCTTTTCCAACCATCGGGTGATAATTTAATACAGGATCTCCACTCTGTGTTCTTACTTCTTTCCTATTCTGTTCTGAACTCCGTTATTTAAATACTCATGCATTCGTGGTACTTACGTTCTGTGTTGTACTTTAAACACATTCTAAGTACACTTTCTAAATACACTCATGTACACACAGTGTTTTTCTTATTTTTCTTCCTTCTAACTTGGCCATAGGCATGCCAAATGGCTTTCTTAAAAATTATTATTATTCTTTCATTAAGGACTGCTTAAAGTCTGGCTCCATACACGTATCTACCACCCTATCTCATCACTGAAAATTACCCCTTCTTGAGTCATTTTTTTCTGGAATGACTTTAGAAGGATTGGTATATTCAGCAGCTAGCCTACAGATGACCCAGACTCAGGAAAAGGACAGGGAGGGTACCTGTCTCTGCTTTCTCTCATCTAATAAGAAGTCAGAAGGCATGGGCTTCTAGCTGGGGCAGTAGGAGATAATAATTCAAGGACTGAGCCAAAATTGAGCAAATGTCACAATGCTTGAGATATTGAGCAATGTTGTGAGAGATAGGCCATGGCAATGGGGTTCCCCCTCAGGCAAGCAGTCCCTAACCACCAGGCCTTCTGATTCGGCAACGAAATGAAAAGCCAGGATACAGAATTACCTGTTTCCCTGGCCAGAGTCAGGAGTCATGTTCCTGAAATGGCTTCCCTAAGTGGCATAGAATATCAGAGGTAAAAGTGGCCTTAGGGATCAGCTAGTCCAATCCTCTTTTACAGAAGAGAAACATGAGACTACAAAGTATCTGTTTCAGCAATCCACCATCTCTTTTTACTGTGAGTGCATTCTTTTGGCTTTGTCCCAAATGCCTAGCACAGTGGTAGGCCCATGGTGGAAGTTCAGAGCAGTTCAATGGACTAAAGTGAGGTGAGGCCCAGATTGCTCCAACAACATATCAAATAAGTGGCCAAGTCCTGAATGGAAGCCAGGTTTCCCAGTTCAGATGCCCTTATTTTTTTTTCTGGTCACCAAACAGATTCACCTTTCTAGAGCCATGAACCCAGAAGGCTTTGTGGTCAGAAATGACAAGCTGGAGGGACAATCCGATCACTTCCATTGCTTACAGCGTTGCTTATCATCTCCAGTCCTGCAACATTTGCCCCATTAGGAGTCTAAGGTCAAAGGTGGCTTTGCTCTGTGGCCGCCTTTTTAACCATCTTTAACTTGAGGTGATCGACCTACGTCATGTGAATATACGTTTCAAGATTATATGTTTCTGTTCATCGCAGAATTCCCCATGCTTAAAACGGTGCCTACCACATAGTAAGTCTTTCACAAACATTTAATGAACAAACAGGTGAATGAATAACCCAGCTCATGAGCCTACAACTATTAGAAGCAAATTTATAGAGTTCTGCTTAAGAAGAAATCTAAGGCAGTTCCAGGGCTTTCTGGAAAAGAGTGTTGTGATTAATTAGTAAGGCTTGGCATGGGCTCGGGGGCACGGATATTTGTTATTGCCAAAGATAATTAGGTGGTGGGAGAAAGAGAGAAGATGGAAAGGGTACATTTTGGTTTTGTGGAAAAGAAAAACGAGTGGCAAATAAGAACCCAAGGTGAGATGAAAATTACAATATTGTTGACTATATTCCAAAAAAAAGAGTTTTTTAAAGATGATATGAAAAATCAAAGTTACTATCTCCATTTCCCAATTGCTTTGATGATGCTGACACCGTAAGTGAAGACGTTTTCCTCGTGTTCTAAGGAGCCTTTCCCTCCGATCCACACTTGGCTTCCACTTGAGGTCTAGCTAAGCACTTCTGCCAGCCCCCTGGGATCTTTGCTTCAGGGCCTCCTCCTTCCTCTCCTGGAGGAAGTGGCATCAAAGTGGCAGAATCTGATCAAGCTGGCAGCACATTTCCAAACTGCAACAGAGCTCTCCCTGGAGATTGGTTCTGATGAGTAGCTCAGGTTCTAAGGTAAAATGGACCTGCTTTTGCAAGATCCTGCTCTGTTTGATGTAGGAAAAACCCTTTTCTTTGTGTAAAATGATGATGATGATGATGATGATGATGATGATAACAATTAATAATAATATCCCGAACAAAATAGAATAATCCCTATAAAGGGATTAGCATACTTTGTCACTTTGCTTCTTTGTGTTAGGATATCATCCCCTCCTAGCTCCATTTTGCTTTAGGCCAGCATTTATAGGCAGCACCAATATTGTTCCCAAAGAGCCACCATTGCTTAAGTGGATGGAAAAAGAGGGGTCTCTCCTCTGTGGTTTGCTATAAGAGTGGCTGCTTTTCCAAGATCCTGGAAGCCAGCTTAATATTGAGTTCTCTGGCTGGGGGCCTCCAGATAAGCCCTGAGCATATTGAACTCCAGCTGTTGAGCTGAGGAACAGCTGGAAATTACACAATTGACACCTAAATGGAGGCGATGATCCCTGCACAATCACCTCTCGATTACCTGCACATAGCTTTCTGCCTCGGCCTAGCTGATTTGTAAGTGGTAGCTCAGGCCCATGCTGAGTTCCCAAGCTGGCCCAGGCTGGAATGGGGTCTGTGTGGTGGTGGTCATGGTGGGGTGTGCATGTGCGTGTGTACGTAACTGATTATCATAGCCAAATTCCCATACAGTCTGGGGAGTACATATTGATTTTTATCATCTGTGCCTCTGCTTCCTAAAGTATCAAGAAACCCGAAGCATTCCTTCCGACAGTCATACATGGGGCAAAGCAAAACCATTCTTGGCTGCTTTTCAGCCCTGGGGCCTGCAGCAGCAATTGTTAGAGACTCCGTAAGGAAGGCAGAACGGTGTGATAGAAGCATAAGCTTCTGCCATTGCAAAGTCCAATTCCCAGCTCTGTCATGTGCAGCTGTGTGACCTTGGGTGAGTTATTTATTTTCTCTGCCTTACTTGTCCAAGGTCACATGTGAGATTATTGACTCTAAAGCCCTTCTGTCTAACCACTAGGAAATACTGCCTCTCTTGTTTCTGCAGCAATCCAATCTGGTCCCGCACAGGTATCTGTACCTGTAGACCTTGCCTAGATCCCTTCACCCTGCCAGCCAGCACTCCCTCCAAAACAAGCTAGAGATGTTTTTGTGGTACAGATAGAGGGGGGGACTTCTTTATATCCCTTCCAGCGTCTCTTTTCCCTTAAAGGTAAGGAAAAGAAAATAAACGTTTACGGCGTAACTAATGACCGCTGGAGCTATCATTGCTGATAAATCCACCAAGTGTCATTCCTGATTTATAGGTTTCTGAGAATCACAGAGGTAAACTTGGTGACTAGCAGAAGTGGAGAAGTAGCAGCTCAGTCCAATGGCAAAATCGGGGGACATTAGCCCAAAGCTTATCCCCTAATTTTGTTTCAGTGACCTGGAAGAAGGCCCATGAACACGACAGAGACTGGAGGTGACTGCAGAAACAGTACTTCAGGTGGACAGGGAAGGAACCACATGGCAGAGACGAGGACAAGTGGGAAGGAATGGCTCTGAGTCCACACACAGCCCTGCCAAGGAGAGGAAGGATTAGGGCATGGGACTGAGGAGTGAGGAAATTCAGGATGAGACTAGAGACTTCTCTGTTATTTTTTATTGTTATTGAGACCTCTCACCTGAACTAGGGCTATAACAACTTAAAGGGAAATACCTGTCACACGTTTCCAGAAGGAGCATCCCCATCTTCTGCGTGCATTCAGAGAATATGCATTGAGTGCCTGCTCAGGGCCAGACATTGTTTGAGTCTCATGGACTCCAGCAGTGAGCAAGTCAGACGAGGTCCCTGTCCTTATGGAGCTTTTGTTTCTGTGAAAGGGTACAGATGATAAACCCATAACTTGGTGGTTCTGTCCCTGGGCTGTTACCATCTTCCATGTGGGGACATCATATATCTGTGAGATATGGAAGGAGGGGTGTGGTTGTCATAAAGACTTTCTCTCTACACTTCATCCCCTTTCTGGTCTTCAGGTTGGACCAGGAATGTGAAATGCTAACTGTCCTGCAATGAAAGACTCATTTCTGCATAGTAAAGATTTGCCCTGCTCAAAAAGCCAGAAGCACCCTGGTTGAGAACACCCTGGCTGAAAACACAGAAAGAAATAAGACTCTGGATAGTGAAAAATGCTGTGCAGGAAAGAAAACAGGGCAATGAGACAATGGGATCTACTCTGGATTGGATGATGTAGTAAGTTGAATGGTGCCCCCCCACCCCCCACCCCCCAAAAAAGATATATCTGTGTCCTAATACCCAGAACCTGTGGATGTGACCTGGTTTGGGGGGGGGGAAGGTCTTTGGGTTGATGATAAATTAAGGATCTTGACATGAGGAGATCATCCTGGATGATCTGGGTGAATCTTCAATCTAATGACATATTTCCTCATAAGAGAAAGGTAGAAGGAGATTTGAGTTAGACTGAAGGGAAGACACACACACAGAGGAGACATTCGTGTGAGGATGGATGCAGAGATTGGAGTGATGTATCTACAAGCTGAGGAATGCCAAAGATTGCCACAGCCTCTAGAAATTAGGAGAGAGGCATGGAATGAATTCTCCCCCAGAGCCTCTGCAGGGAATGTAGCCTCCAAAACTATGAGAGAATAAATATGCAACAGCAAGTGAATCTGAAGAAGTCACATTTATGCTGAGACCTGACAGCTAAGAGGGACTAGCCATACAGTGAGACACCAACACACTCCAAAATCTGACTTCTGTAACTATGAGGAAAGATGAAGTCCCCAGGCCAAAAATGTCCATGCAAGGGGCAGAATAGAATAGCTTACTTAACTGTGTGGGCCTGGACCTGACTCCTAGGATCCAAATCCTGATTCTATTAATTAGTAGCTGTATGACTGTGGGCAAGTTGTGATCTGAGCCTCTTTCCTCAGCTGAAAACAAGCTTAATAATAGTGCTCCTCCAGAGTTGAAAGAAACGAGTTAATAATCATTAACTCAGTGCTTGGCACAGAGTGTGAGCTCTCAATAAATGTTAGCTGTAATCACTATTATTATTGTTATTTCAATTTGAAGTCATAAATGGCCAAAATTCTTTTTCCTGATCACAAAGACTTAAGTGGGAAGACTGAAGCTGTTTGTAAAACTATATAAACAACAACAACAACAACAACAACAACAACAAAACAACTTTTACCAGCTGAGTCTTCAGGGTTGAGACTTCCTGTTTCAAGTCAGTGGACTTGATGGGGTGAGAAGGAAGCCACCAGCCACGGTTCACAGGAGGACAGTGCTGGAGGATCATAGCTCAGCTGGAGCTGTGCACAACTTGCAGATTCCTGCCCTTCAGAGATCTGTGTATGTGCCACCCAGCTCCCCCTTTAAAAGCACAAAACTGCCTGATAAACAAATGACTGTCAGGTTCTCTGATCCTGCACCTGAGGGCCGGAGGGAAGGGAGAGGCCCACTGTGGCTCCTTTCACAGGACATGAGGAGCTGGCTTGGCAAGCGCAGTCCTGTACCACACCCGCCTCTCTTCAAGCATTTGAGGCTTCCAAAAGAAAAATCTCCTGGTGCAGATAAAGAGGTTTTAAGAGGAGAGGCTGTACTCCCTGTACATCATCATCCAGAGATGTCCAACACTGATTCCCAGACTGTAATCAGCAAGCGCATGTGTCATGCCCCCCCCCCACTCCTAGCATCAGGCTGGACAAGGTTGGGTCCTTGTGGATTCCAACCCCTGTGGATCAGCAGGGAGAGGATGCCAGGCTCTGGCTGAGAAGGGGAGGTCACTGGGACATGTTGAGGGCTGAGCAAAAGTTGTAGTAAGGACTCGACTAGGAGGCAGATTCATTTAGTAGATGAGTAGTCCCGTGGACTTACTACACCCCAGACATGTGTTAGAGTCTGGGGTACAAAGATAAGCTAGACAGTCCTGCCCTCTGAGTGCTGATGGTCCACTGGAAATCTGAGTCTAACTCAATAATTGTACAAACAAATGTACAATTACAAAGATCAACTTGCTAAAGTTACCCCCACTTTCCCCAGTAGTCTCTCGTGGGGCTTCTTGCCATGTTTCCTAGCTCCCTAGACTCTGCCTTCAGTCCTGAAAATCTAGCTCTGATTTCTATCAACCAGACGCATGATGCCATCCACTGTGTCTACTCATCCAGTGCCCACAGAGGGGGCTTCTCTCATAACTCTATCAAGGTCTCGGCCTTAGTCTCTGAATTAGTCTCTCCCTCCAAAATGTGCAAATTGACTTTTCTTCTTTATGAATTTTCCACAAGGGAAAAAGTAACAATTACTTAAACAAGATAAACAAGATCACTTTTTACCAAAAATTCTGTTCTTATCGAGTACAGATAAGTTTCCAGGTGTGGGCTGAGTGTACCACCCAGATTCATACAAACATTCCACCCTTTTTTTCCCCTCTGACAGTCATAAGGTTGTCAGATGCTGGCTTCTGTTCCCCAGAGTATAGCCAAAAAAGATATCTCAGAAGCTGGTATCTGTAGATGAGGCGAAATACCATTCCTCAGTTCTTTTCTCCCAACAGTTCCAAAATTTTCTTTGCCTACATTACTTTTACTATTTCTACAGAATAAGAAAAAAAAAAGTGCCTGGCTATTTGTACACTGTTCAGTCCAACTATGGAAGCTGGCACCCTTATGATGGCTGGCAAGCAAGGATGAGTGAGTAATTATCAGGACTTGAGGCAACGGGATCGTTTTTGGAATTGGTGCTACCTTTGCCACTGGATGGCATTCCCAGTGGGCCTGGAAGCTAATAAGGATCTAAGATTAAAAAGTCATACGAGTGAGTAAGAGTGTATCCTTGCTCCTTATTCTTTGCCACGACATCTTTCAGTATCTCTTAGGGTTGAGAACTGAGACTAATTTCTCATGCCACCCTGGGTATTTTAAACGCCATACTCGTGTGCACAAAGTGTGTGTGCAGATGGTGTGTGTGCATTAGAAATGGGCTTTGTAGACCCCCACCCCACCTCTCTGGCAAAGATGACCCAGTTCCATGTACTCACTCTTATCAGACCTAAATAAGACACAAACAGTTCACACCTAGTGGAGGAGACTCAGAGTGTACACAATGACAGCGCACAGCACAACATGAATGCTATGAACCAGCTCTAAAGAAAACAATATAGAATTCTGAAAGGAGGGACAAACATTACCTTTGGTTGACTTCATGGAACCTCAGAGGTTTTGTTTGTCCTTGAGGGTTTCTCTGGACAGGTGAGTTCCTTTCAGACAGATTGCTGGGCATGAACGAAGGCATGGAGGGATAAAGGAGAAGAAAGTTCAAAGAAAGTGAGCTAAGCAATAATGAAACCCCTCGCAGATAACAGGTTTTCATTTCAGGGGGACTCCTGGAGATTTCATCCTAAGGCATCCTTTGTATCTTTCAACCTGTCACTTCCCAACTCCAAACCTTCACCACCAATTAAAACTTCCTCTTCATTTTTTCTCAACTACAACAATAACACCATCTTCACTTGGACCTCCTTTGGGTGCTTTACCTATTCTGCAAGTGGTCAGGCCGCCTTTTGAGAATGGCTCCCTGAGGCAATAACACGATCCTAATTCCTGTAACTATTTAAGCCAAGGCGGAATGTCTCCTTGTTTGAAATATCATGAATAGCATATGTGTCTCTGCATTATAAGCCAAATCCAGTAAACAAATATTGGTTGTTGATGTTGGCAGTCATGTTGAGGACAACACAGGGAACATGCTCATTGGAAGAGACCTAATAAAACTGAGAAAGGGCAGCAAGTTTCCAAGAGAATAAGCAACTCACGTAAGGTCATCCAGCTAATGAATGGTGGGACCCTTGTCTTCTGCGTCCTTTTCACAGTGCTGCACTAGTGTTACTAGTGTTTAACATTCAAATCTAGGAACAATATCCATTTCCATCTGCCTAAATAAATTACAAGTTTCTAAAAATGGCACTACTGGGTGTTAGCATTTATGTTAGAAATCCCAAAGTTAAAAATAGTTTTCAAACATTATGGATTTTTCCTTCAAAAGTTATGTTCAGATGATTCTATAATTTTGGAAATTAAATGCACTCTCATTATGTGTCCATTGGCACTCACTTCCTGTTCATTTGGAGAAGTCCAGTGCAGAAATTAAGAACTCTGGAACAAGACTGCTTGGTTTTGATTGACACACTAAAGTGGAGAGCCTTAAGCAGGATTCTTAACGGTTCTGTACCTCAGTTTCCTCAGCTAGGAAATAGTGATAAAAAAAAGTACCTACCTTCTAAGATTGCTGTGAGGATAGAATGAGTTCATTCATATTAAATGGTTAGAACAGTGTCTGGCATGTGGTAAGAGTATAATAAAAGCTTGCTACTATTATTATCATTAGTAATATTGATAATAACACATAGCAGAAGCTCTCAACACCCATATTAAGGGCTCAGAATTGATTAGAATCAAGTATGCCACAAATGATCCTTGTCTATGTATCTCTACTTCTTGTGACTATATCTGAGTTACTCAAACCCCTAAATCAATTATAGCCCAGGCAGGAAAGAGATGGCACACTCACACAGGTAATAAAGGAGGATTTAATGGAAGGGCTAGTTATAGAGGTGTGAGAAGGATCAAAGAAGCCAACAATGGGTGGTGCAGCACCCCAGGGCTAGCAACGGCGGGGGCCATAGCTGCTCCTTAGTCTGAAAGGACAAGTGTGGGGAGTGGTTAGTGGGACCAAAAGAGAGAGCTAGAGCTGTCAAAGAGAGTCATCTGATAGGAGCTATAAGGATATAATTAGTCACACTACTCAGCCAGAGAACGAGTCAGGCTCCGTGTTCCATTCTCCTGCTGGTGCTTTCCATTGACCAAACCAACCACAGCCAGAGGACAAGGGAGTGTGAGATCCAGAGAAGTTGGCCTTCTGGGGCACAGAGCGGATAGAGACTGGTGGAAGATCCAGAGGGGCCAGTGAGAAGATCTAGCACGATCCCTTTCTCACTTTGCTATGACATCCTGTAGAAAATTTACCAATGACAATAACCTGATTCTAATTATAATTAGGGGACAAGAGTCGTTCCTTAAGCTTTCCCAACTGAAACATGTCTTGCTGCAATTAGACTAGCGAACTAAATAAAAACACAAACCAGACTGCAAAAAGTATGAATCTTGGCACCTAGATTCTGAGTTCAAGTACTGGTTCTACTTCTTATCACCTGAATGACCCTGGGACTGACTTAACTAAACACAATGGCTGTGAAGACAGGTTATATAAGATATGAGAAACATTTAAACAGCAAAAGCAACAGGTCTGGATGAGTACTTCCGTGTCAAGGGTATGTATGGAAGAGTAAGGTGGAAGAAGCCAAGAAGATGGTGAAGCCATGGACTGAGTTAGAGGATCCAGGGGAAGAGATGCTTTCTCTTTTTCTGCAGGAGCATCTATTATTCCCACTCTTTCTTCAAAGTCCTAAAGTCTTTCACGTTTCTGGTAAATGGACTCAGGAGGAAATATTCATGCTGGTGAGGTCTGTATTGACCCAGGTCCCCAGTGCAGAGCTGCCACCTTGGAAACTCAGTAAGTGGTTTAGACTGATTCCCCTATTAACTAGGAATTTGCAATCTCAGGAGAGGGATAATTAGCACTAGTGGTGTAATTTGGCTCTTCCTCAACTGAAAGCTGCAAGGAGACAATCAACATCAAAAAGCCTCTTGGTCCGGAAGTCTGCGAGGAAGTGGCTAAGGATGGAGAGATTTTGATTTTGTGCTTTTAATTTTCAGCTGAACCAGGCCCTAATTGGAACAATATCATTAATTACACATTTGTCCCCATGTGGTCTCTGGGCCTGTAATCTGCTGTAGATAAGGATCCCTACCATGGAGTAGTTTATTACCGTGTCCTCTGTCTTGTGTTACAGTTGAAGGCAGTGTGGGATGGCTTGTTTTGCTGCTAAGATAGCAAATGCAGCTGGCAAATTTATTGGGTTTACCCCTCCCTGTCTAAATAGATTGCTTTTCTCTTCCTTCCTTGCTGATGGCATCCCCTGCAAAGAATTGCAATAATTAAGACGTCTGGTCACCAGTGTCCAAAAGGAGGGAGATGTGCTTTTATAGCTGACTCCCAGTGGAAAAGCTTCCCCAAGATTTGCTTGGGTCGAAGGCTTTTCAGGCTTCTCTTTACCAAATGATAAACTTTCATTGAGTATCTGTGGTGTACTGGAATTGTGGAGACACAATGCACATTAAAGTTAGGATGCATATACATAAGCAGGCGACCAACAACATAAGTCAACCAGAGGTACTGAGCTTAATCCTGGTTCCACCGAACTTATAATCATGGAATATCTCTGAGTCACATAGTTCCAAGATTTTCTCCTATATACGGACAATCCTAGCTCAGGATTGTTGTGAGAATTAAAATTGAGACTCCTTCTGAAAGCATCTTTTAAGAAAATGTATTCATTATTATTTATTGTGAATTACAAAATACTTTGGAAACAACTTAATTTTTCAGCAATGCCAAATGCAAAAGTAATTTTTGGCATTATTCACTATTGAAAATTATTTAACCATCTAAAAAGTTGTTTAGGAAAAAAATAGAAAAAAAATCATGTTATAGTGTTAAATGAAAAATTGGGAGTACAAATTTCAACATGGTTCAATTTTAAGTTTGTAAAAACAATGTATAGGAAAAAATACAAAGAGAAATACCAAAATGTTAAATTAAATTTTAAAAGTAAAAATGACATCTTTCTTAGTAGCAGTTAGAACATCTAGCATATAGATCTTGGTTTCTAAATATCATTCTCCACTAAAAGGAACCAGAAATCTTTAGAGAAATGGCTGACTCCAGGGCCGAAAATGAGAAAGTATATGATGTACTTGAGACATCATCTTGTCCCAAACTGTATTGTTCAGAAAACAACAGAAGAGTGTCAAAAGGACATAGAAAGCAGCTTAAGGCAACTCCCACTGGCCAAATCTAGGATAGTTTGGGAATCTGAATAAATAATAGTGATGGATGATAACCCATGGAATAAAATAAGAATCCATGAGCTCATACTGAAATTAATTAATTTCAGCATGGCATAATTTCAAATTTTTAAAAATAATGTATAGGGGGAAATGTGTTAATGAATCAATATAATTAAGTAAAAAAATTGAAGAGAATGGAAAGTTCTTTTTTATAGAATTTCAACTAATGAATGAAGAATCATAAAATTAGAAAATTACTATTTGACAACCATAGTAATAAGTGATTGAAGCAAGAATTATCAATATATGCTAATTAACAGGTGAAATTTTGATGAGAAACAAGATATCTACCTTGTCTCAAAGTACCTTCTCACAAAATAATTAATAATATTAAGGGGAAAAGAGTAACTTTCTTGAAGAAACCTGTAGATACTACCTTAGCCAAGGGATCTAAGTTAACAGCTTTAGTAATGGGACAAATCTATATCCCATGACTGATATAATGTAATGATAAAGACACTATTTTATTTCTCTGATGTTCATGCCCAAAATGCGTAATTCGAATCCAATCATTAAAGAAAAAGTCACACCTAAATGGATAGTGTACAAAGCTGACCGGTACTCTTCAAGAGTGTCAAGAGCATAAAAGAGAAAGTAAAAAACTGAGGAACTAACTGTTCTAGGTGAAAGGAAACTAGGGAGACTTGAAAACCACATTCAGTGCATGAGGTGAGCCTTTGTTGCTCAATACACATCCCAGTTTAACTTTTATAGGTTGTAGATGAGAATTAGTTATATCCTATGAGTCCTGAAAATTCTGGATTCTCTCTTTTCCCTTTTATTCCTGCTTGAAAAATGAACAATTACTTTGGAACTCATCTCTTTTTTATGGTACCTTGTCACATGCAGCTAAGAATATGCAAGCCACACAGGTCTCATGCTGTTTGCCAAATTCTTCACGTAAAGTGAGAGCCTCATTAGGTAAATTATCTGTCTTCCAGGTTATCTCAGGAAACAGTTTTACCAAGTGTTCAGCCACTGCCTAGCATGAGTCAGTTTGTTGCCAGCTTCAGTAATAGTTTCCTCCCTGCCCACTGCTTGACTCTAAAGCCAGTGCCCCATAATTTGGTTGTTTTTGTTTCGTTTTGTTTGGGTAGGGTAACACCCCACTTCTGGTACCAATTCCTGTATTGCTCAGCTTTTGCTGGCTAAGACCATGGTAACAGATCTCAGTGACTTCCAAAAACAGAGGTCTCATTTTTTTTTAATGTGTAATGTGAGCCTTACCCAGCAAAGGTTGATTTATACACATCTACACTAGGAATGTCAGTTCCTAGCGTTGAATGTTCAGAAGACAAGTTCCAATGCTTCAGAGATGGTGTTATAATAACCAGGAAATCCCACAAGAGGGGAGAAACTGCCTCCTCCTGTTTATTCCTTAAAACAGGGAATGACTTCACCATCTATCTGGCTTCTCAGAGCTACAAATAGATAGATGAGTAATCCTCTGCTTCTCCTTTCCTTTACCCCCTACAACCTCCAGCCATCAAGCAAAAATATTCCTGGCAACTAGAATATTACCTGACTCATTGTGTAGTCTCTCTAAATGTTTGTTATTGTTTATGTTAATGTGCAAAAGTATATGATCAAAAGAAATGGACGTTTATTCAATTCCTACTCTGAAGCAGGGACTATAGCTCTCTTAGCTGTTTATTGATAATACAAGGAACCAAACCCAGGCCTGTCTCACTGAAATGCCCTTGCTCTTTTTATAAAACACATACTTCTAACAGTCTCTGCTTTGGGGGATAACTGGAGGACCATAAGAATAGGCATAGACAGATCCTTGTATGCCATTGTCTCATCTCTGGCTGTGCATTCAAATATGCTGACTTACTCATTAAAGTTAACTTGGGACACATGCCCAGAGTCATCTTCATCTTCACCTTAAGGACTTGAGAGCTTTGCTCTGATTTAAGAGAATCCTTTTGAGAAGTGTTAGTCCTTCCCTCTAATCTCTAGGATTATCCAGAAAGGAGAGCTTTATGTTGCTGATTTATTTACCTGGCCATTCTTTTTATTAGCCAGGAAATTACATGAGTAACACAGCGCTAAGAACACTCTATTCGAGAAATTGATCACAGTTCACAGTAGCTAGTCTTCAAAGATAAGATGACACCCAATGAACTACAACTGCCAGTATTCATGCCCTGCTCTAGTCCCTCAAACACTGACTCTGGCTTGGTCCGTGACTCGCTTTAATGGACAGAGTACAACATTTGCTGTGCCAGTCCTGGACCTAAGCTTTAAGAATACCTTACGACCACTTTTGCAATTTTAGGAGCCCTGAGCTGCCATGTAAAAAGTCTTGCTACCTGCTGGAAATCACACTTGGAAAAACCAAGTAGAAAGGCCACATGAGAGAGGGAGAGGTCCAAGATTAAATGGAGACAGAAAGACTCAGCCTTCTCATCTTCCTAGTTGAGGTCAGCCTTCTAGTCAATCTTTTCTGATTTCCATGGCTATTGTGAAAGGCCAAATGAAATAATGGTTGGGAAGGTGCTATTTAAACTTTGCACAAGCACACAGATTTGTGTTATCACAATTCAAGTGTGTGTTGAGTACTGAGCTCAGCCAGACTGGTGGATAGAATAGGAAAGGGGATGTCAACGCTATCCTGAAGGACCTCCCATTGGAGAACAAAACACACCTGTGTGCAGACATGACACTGTATGCTCATTGTCCCACTCAGCTCTTGTCAGAACCACAGAGATGCAAGGGAAGCAAATAAGGTCAGGGTTCAGGGTTGGGGGATGGGGCGAAGGGGACAATGTGTGCCTCTGAAGGTCAGGACACATAATGAGGCAGTCATACCACCTCTCCTAGGGGAGACAGATTTGTTATGGCACATACTGGGGAAATAAACTAACTTGTCATGGACTTTGCTGGTGAAACTTCATTTCAGGGAGCAGAATCTTGGAGGAGAGAGAACAGGTGAAGTGGCAATGTCCCCAAAGTGCTAGAATTCTGGCCAACACTTCTCCAGGGAACACAGGGACATTTTTGAGGCCAATTATCCTTTGAATTAGCCTGCAGATCGTGGAATGCCTTCTAGTCCTCAGAGATAGATCGAAAGTTCCTGGAAAAGAGACACAACAGGGGCAAGACTAAAGACACACTAATAGAGAGGAGAAGAGAGAGAGAGAGAGAGAGACAGAGACAGAGACAGAGACAGAGACAGAGGGAGAGAGAGCGGGGCGGAGAGAGAGAGAGAGAATGATGGATTCACAATGTGTGTGGCCAAGAACTAAAAAGGAAATAAGTGCGGGAAAGTTAAATTCACTCCCGGCTGTAGTGGCCACAGTAGCCCTTGGAGTCAGGGCTGCTGTACAGGCCCCTGGAACCACTAAACCAGATGTTCAGGACAAACTGTCAGGGCTGAAACCAAACTTCTCAGTGACCCTTCCACATTCCTGGTCCCCCCCACCATGAAGGAGCCCATCTCTAGGATTACAGAATTCTAGAATGAACAGAGCTTTAAGATTCCAGCCAAAACCTTGCTGCTTTCTAAGCATCTCAGCATGAGATGGTCATGGTTATAAGTTGGACAGATTTATCTCAAGGCATACTGGAACCTCAGCAGTACAAACTGATGGAATAAAGAAGAAAAAAGGACTGACCTTGCTCTAAGGGAAATGCCAAAGGACCTTTACAAATGAGTGTGATGAGCCCAAGCTTAAATCAGGCTAGAGTTTCTGTCAAAATCTACTCAGTAGACCAGTATAACAATAAGAAATCCAGTTCAAAAGGATCCATGTATCAGGAATAAAGGTAAATCAGCAATTCAAAGGACACATGAGGCCACGAATGACCTCCAGGCTCACTGACTAATGGACTGAATGCAACAAGGCTAATTCTGGGCTTTGCTAGATAGAAGAACTAATCCTGCAAATATTCTGCCCATCTGGGTCAGAATTTCCTCAGGGGCATGGGCCTGATTGAAGACACCAGTGCCTAAAACTTGAGAAGTCAAAGATTGATCATTTCAGTGATGGAGTGTTCTCAGTTTCCACCAGTTGTCTAGAACTTTCCCTACTAGATAGATCCATTTAATCCTTGCATATATGCAACCATTTCAAAGCTTGGCTCATGTTCTGGGGAACAAGCTCTCAATATCTAAGTCTATATACGATGCATTTTAAAGTCCACTTCAGTGCTGTGGCTAATGACTCAATATTTCTTTCCTACCAATGCTTAGAACCAAAGGCACCACTGCAGGATGAAACTTTACCTTGATCACTTTGATCCTCCTTTCAAAGGCCTATATGTCGGTCAATGATTACCTCATTACTCTACCCCAGCCTGACAATATTTTAATCACTGTCTCCCTTTCTCCAACAGATTACACTAAAAGATTTCTTAACCTATTCACTATATATATATGACTATACCTCTTCTCCACCTAGCTAAACCCCATATATCTCACAGAGACATTTTAATGAAATAAGCTGAAAATACAGACCCAAAAAGATACCAAAAGATTATAAAGATATTTTAGTTATAGAACTTTATTTTTTCAAACAATATTTTACACAGTGGACTGGTAGGTATAAATAACAAATATGTGCCGAGCTGCTCTGAGTGAAGCTGATCCTTAAGTCTCTGAGGGACGCAGATAGCAAAGGAAGAGAACCACTGACCTAGACCAAGTCACTTAATTTACAAAGGAGAACACCGAGCCCCGAGAGTGTAAGGAATTTGCCCAGAGTCACAGAATAGCTTAGTACTATAGCCTAAACCAGAAACAATGTCTGCTTTGACTTTCTGCACAGAGATTTCTATGCTCTGTCTCTAAAATTTATTCAGGATATCCATGGAATCAGATAAAGTTTATCAAATATATCCATTTGACTTGGTCCATCTGATTTGGGAAATGTGTAAAATAACAAATCCAACATAATGTCACAATATATTTAATTAATTTCATGGATTCCTATTAGAATCATCATAAACTTTTTATTTTAAGAAAATCAGAAATATTCAAATTGAATAAAAAGCATACGATGATTTATTAAAGAAAAAAAATCATCGAAATCACCTTCTATAGAAAACTAAGCTATTAATTTAAATAGATGTAATGTAGCTGTTCATGATCAATGCAAAGAGCTGGAATTAGCACTTACTTGAAGTGCACACAGAAAATTTAGCAAGATATGAGATCTGGGAATACCTGTACAGAAGGGTGAAGTTAGTCTAGGGACCCAAGTTTTATAACATGCATATGGTGACCATATTTTCTAAACAAAAAGTCAGAACACATGGTTGACAAGTAAGAATATTCTTATGGGGACAATGGGATAGATAGAACAACCAGGTCTGTTCCAGAGACCCTGAAACATATGGCTCAGAAGACAGGCTGCAGAAGCAATTTTGCGAGGCTTATCTCCTTCACAATTAATTGTCTCATTTCAGGATTAGGAAACCAATGTGTATTCCCAGGGTCTGGGTCATTAACTTTCGCTTTGTCCTCCTAAGACAAACTTCATGAAGAAAAAAAAAGTCTTTAAAAAGTTGAAGTGCTATAGAAATATGAATGGCCATAATTATTAACAACACTATAAAATATATAATTTATTGATTGATATGCTGGACAAAATACTTGTTCCCTCATTAATTCAATAAATACTCATCTGCCTCTTTCATACGAGGTACTGTTCTGGGCACTGAGGATAGAGGGACAAACCAGCCTTGATCTTTGCCCTCATGAAGCTTACCATCTAAAAGGCAGTATATTACTATAATACTAATCGTGGTTCAATAGTCAGTCATAGTGAGCAGTTTACTTCCCACCCTTTCAACATTTTTTGTGTAATATAGTAGAGCACACATGCCTGTTAACATCAGACCTAGGTTTATATACTTAATAGCTGTGCGAATTAAAACAAGTCACTTCATTGTTTTGAGCCTCAGTTCCCTAATCTGGTATGTGGAGATAAATTAATAGCTTCTCTTCTTAGGAAATAAGAGTAAATGGGATTGTACATAGAAAATGCTTTTACTGAGACAGCCTTACAGTTTTATTCTTTATAGTAAAAGTATACAAGTGAGCTGCAAAAATAATGTCAGTTTATTAAGACATCTGGATAAATAATCTTGGTAGAATAGGTTATGAGCTTCCTATAATACAAACACACAGCCCTTAGTCCAATTTACTCAGACTCAGAAAAAAAGTAACTTGTCTCAAGTGAAGAACTGTCTGTCTTCACTACTTTGCACATCTCTGGTATGAATGTGATCAAAGCTATTATAGTGAAGTTTAAAAAATCAAGCAATGGGCATGGCCTCCCAGTAATCAATTATCCTGCAAAGAGGATGGTCCTCAAAGAGCAAACGGAAACCTTTTGCAGGTGGGAGAGGGCTCTCCACTTTTCTTAGGGAATCTGGATTTGAAGATCTGTAGATATCTCACCCTAGGAGCTGGATGATGGGTGGTGAAATGGCTTTTGTCACAAGGAGCAGGGTCTCTAAGAGAAACATGGCTTGTCAGCCAGATATGATCATATTCCAGTTTATTCTCTGAATGCATTTCCTATTTCTCATCTCCAGCTTTTAATAATGCCGTTTACGAGTGGCCAAGCCTTTTTACAGCTCTGCAGAAGAGTATTGAGGCACTGTGTGTATACGGTCTAGCAGAAGAGTTTCAAGCCCTGCTACATAAACACACTCTTGAATATTTGATGTCCACCTTTCTGGATGGATGGGGTGGCATGCTCCCCACAGTACACTCTGATAGGCTGGTTCTTAATGAGAATTGGCTATGGTTGATCTTCAGACAAGATAATGAGGAGGTCTTGATGGAATATGTTACATCAACACCTCTACGTCTCCCTAGTGCTTATGACAACATCAGGTTCTAGTCCAGGACTCTATAAGCTGCCAGCATTCCAGCCAGGGGTAGTCTTCATTACCTTTGTTCCCAGGCAGACAAAGGAGTGTGTGTAGCCCCCACTGAACAACCAGTGGGTAGAAGAGGAACAGGAGTGATTCTGTACATAATAGTCAATTCTGAAGTTGCCGTAACCGAGTGATGAAGGAAATGGTAGGGATCACCAGAAGCAGGAAGCACGTGACTCAGCACACATCTCAGCAGCAGTGTCTCGGCCTGTGGTTCTCTGCTGGCCACGCTCCAGAGGGCCAGACTCCAGACATGTAGGCAGTGCAGACAGAAAAGGAATTCTCTGGAGGCCAGGAAAGCCAACCAGGCACCTGGGAACTTAGCCACCACTGACATGTACGGCATTCTTGCCATAACGATTGGTTAAAGGTAATAAACACTCTCTTATTTAAATGACAAGTGACTAGGACTATTCGTTTTGCTTTCAACAATAGTATTAATGGAAAAGATTCAAAGGGAAGAAAAATAATCCCAACTTGGTCCCTGAATATTAAGACAAGAATTAAAAGAGACAGAGTATGTTTAAACAGAGCCCATCAATGGATCCGCAGATGGGGCCCTTAGCTTTCCTCGTCCTTCTCTCAAAACTCTTAAGCAGGAGATTTTCTTTGGGGGATGTGATAAAAATTATGATTGCTATGATATCCTACTTTTCAAATTTGTGGACTCAAACTCCCTATGCACATTCCTTCTGGTACCATGTACATTGATTCTGAAGTCACGTACACTCAAATGATAGACATGCTCCCTCAGGTGTCACACTTGTTACCTGCATGGTGCTATCTAAAGTAGCCACAGGTGGGAGGATGGCCAACCACTGATGAGGGCAAGTTCTGCTCCTTCTAGAATTCCCTTGTCTCAGAAAGTTCTTTCTTCTTCCTGCTTCCTCACAAAAGCTTTATCCTCCTTATCTCTTTGCTACCGTGTCTCACATTATAATGGAACCAGAACTTCTCTGTCTTAACTGGATGTAGCTTATCTAAAACTCCAAGACCAGTTGTGCAATCAAAGTTTTAACTCTCAAGTAGATTGCTTTTTACCAGTAGACTTTTGTATTTGTCGTTGGTAGTTTCCAGGTCACTTTCAGCCATCTTCAGGAATTTGTGCCTGCTCTCTGTGTCACACACACACTCGAATACTAACACCTTTCATGCCACTGGTTGGTTGACTCCCATTTTATAGTTGTCTTAGAACAGAGGCGTGTATGTCAGCCTCAGCTCTCCTCCTAAAGAAATGCCAGTCCCTCCGGCGTTCAGCTTGGGTGAGCCCACCTGCATTACTAAAAGTCACCACAGCATTTGCCGTGGAAAACTCCGCAGACCTCGAACCGATATTCAAAGTGTTTAGGGGGGAAATAAAATACCGTAACAGCATTGCCAAATAACTTGTGGGGAGGGAGCCTCAGAAGTCACTATGGGCCTGACTGGAAGCCTATGAATCTTTGCAAAGTAAAATCCTTTTAGCACGGGATCCCTCCAGGCAACAGAAAGTGCCCTTGAGTATATAAAGATGGATGCGAGGCTGCTGTCCACACCTCAGGCTGCAGTAGAACTGGTGTATTTTTTAAAACGATGTTTATCAGGTCTAGGTTGTTTTTCCAGCTCAAAACTGAGACATGAAAATGGAATTTTTAGCCAGTAACTCATACATTTAGATTCCTGGTTTTTAGGTTTTGGAAAAAATGCACCTAGTTGTTTTCTTATTACAATACTGCTGGTTTTGTTCACCGGTCCATGTTTTTCTTGGACTGTGGTGGAGTGGAATGTTTTAAATTATGGGCTTTTGCTTTTTAGCCTCCAATGTCTACTAAATAAGTCCATCGTCTAATTCTAAAATTGTGAGGCAGCAAACATGCACTTGTAGCCAACAAAGCTACATTTTTATTCCAGAAAGGGTATTTCTGTTCTAAATTTACAGCAAAATTGCTCTGGAGACAAAGGCAGGATTTCAGCCAAGCCAGACGTGCTTCTTTATAATGGCATGTGGCTTCCAGCGCCTTGCTAAGTAGTCTACCTTACTGAACGTTTCTCTTCATTATTAAAATCTATTGTAAGGGTTTTGAAGCTCCAGCTGATATTAAAAAAAAAAAAAAAAGGATTGGCCATGTTTTAATTTAGCCATTAAAACAAAGCTTAACAACAACAAAAATAAACCCACCATTCTGCGGATGAAGAAATCTAATATTATTTGGAATCAAAGACTAAGTCATATTTTAGGCTTTCGTTACCAACAACGTTACCAATCCAAAGTAGTCGTAAATTAAATTTAAGCGAAATGGATTAAATCTCTCTTGGTAGAGCTACTGCAATTTGGCTAGACTCCTCGTCCCTCTCTTTTTTACTGTAATTCTTTTTGTGCAAAGGGCTGGGAGTGGATACTGCATGACCTTTAATGCCTCTTTCCAATGTGAAATTCCAGGACTTTATAATTCTGAAACCACAAGCTGCTCTGAATCAGCGATTCTAAGCTTCTCTGATTCTCTGCCTACGTGTATCTCAGACATCATCGCGGGTCATTGGGTGCACTCTTAGCCTTCAAAAGGAGCCATGGGTCATGATGAAGCTGAGAACCAGGGTAAATACCACCTTCTCTTCAAAGTAGGCTTCCAATTATTGCTTCTGATCCTGATAACTACTGGAGTAGCAAAGGTAAAATGAGAAGCACTTACTAGAACCTTTGACCCCAAGTTGCTTATAAGGAAACAACAATAAAACAACAAAACCATAAATATGGCAACGTTAAGGTTTAAACTCTAAAGTGTTTCAAAGTCAGTATTGCTACTTAAGCCTTGGAAGAAAAAATTCAAATGCAGACTAAAAAGACCTTCGGTAATCTTTCCTTTCTCCCAAAGTCTTTCCTTTTGTTTTTCTTTTGGAGTTTGAATTAGTCACCTTAGCTATTGTTTGAAAACGGAATCGAGAAGAGCATGATTGTGTTGCTATTCCAATATTGATGCTGGTATGTCTTGGGGGAGGGAAGGGGTGACTGTTCAGTATCTGCCATCTCCCAGCACCCAGATTAGCTTCAAAGGCCAGACTCTTGCTTGGTACACAAGCCAATGAGGTGAACACATGCTTTCCTGTGTCGTTAGAAAGCTATATAAAACCAATTCTTCTTACAAGGACTCCTTTCTTCAATCCTTGCTCTAAATCACATTTTCCCATTTTATATCTACTATTTACAGATTAGTACTAGAATCTGGGATCTTGATAGAAATTCTATTATTGAGAGAGAGGAAGGAAAAACCAGTCTCATGTTAGCAAAACATATTCTGTAGGAATCTAACTGCTCTGCCCTGATAGCCTCCTGGAGTCCTTTTTCTCTGCTATTGCTTTAGCTCCTGTGCATTTTGGACCTTAGCTCTTAACGCATATGCTAACTCTGGTATTCACTTTCCAGGCTGTTAAGGTGTCTATCAGAAGTAGCTTCTCCTGATGCCTTCCCAGCCCCTCTTGACCAGCCATGGTATTTGTCTGCTGTGACTTTGGGACCCACTTCCAGGGGTCCTGAACCATACTCAGCTCTAATCAGAGTAGAACATCAGGAATTCTCAGTCTTTTGATGCTAAGAGAGAGGAGAGAGAGTTTCACTTAAGCCAAAATGCTACAGGATTCTAAACTTGGGTGTTGTGTAAGACATAGCAGTTATCACCATGTGTGATTTAAAAGATACAAAATAGTCCTTTCTTTCCCCCTCCCCCAATACTGGTCACATCCTAGAGTCTGGAATGCTCAACACTTGTTGTGACCCTTGGTCAGCTTATGGAATGTCCTTGTGGAAATGATGCAAATAAGCTTTCTGGGAAGCGTGCAGTAGCCTGAATTTGTTTAATATAGAATTGTAAAGAATGGTATCTCAGCATTTAAAACAGGCCCTCAGATATTTTCTTCTCTATCTGCTCAAACTACCATAATTTCCAAGGAAAATTCCTTCAGCTTTGCACAGTTCTGCTTCTTACAATGTCAATTCTGGTATTACCAGCAATTTTCTCTAGATGCTAGGGTCACGGGTGATTTTTAAATTCTTTATAGTTTTGATTTGTATGTTATAAAAATTCTATAATGAGCAAATATTATTTTCAGTAAAAGTAAGCCTCATCTTAAAAATAGGAAAAGAAAGTTCTTTGCTATATGAGCCAAATTCCGCATCCCTCGGATTTTCCCTCATGGGTTTTTGTGCTAACATCTGATCAATGAGCCTAATTCCTCTTCCTCGTGACAAACATTCATATACCTTAAAGAATCAGTGCATTCTTGCTTCTGCGCTTTCTAAATGTAACCACCTGATTTGCTCCTCATTTCATACAGTTTCTGATGCCTTCTCCAGCCTGGCCAAACACTAAAAGACTCTAGCCTACCATCAGTATTTAATAGCAGTTTAGATCTGGATATAATATCGCTAGTATGTGTTTGCTCAATATAGATAACAGTGCAGTATCACCTCCCTTAATTTGAGCAATCTACTACTATAAATACAGCCTTTTAGCTTTTTTAGCAATCACAACATGCTTTTGGTTTCTATTGACTTTTTATTTCTCTAAAATGCTTAGGACATCCCCCAACACACACATATGTGAACAGGCTTTTTCAATCTTATAATTGGACAATTGATTTTTCAGAGCTAAATAAAAGACTATATTCATCTTGTCACATTACATCTTGTACTTTGGTCCTCCATTATTTTGGTCCTCTAATATTATTCTGACTCCTGGTCTTACCATCTAAGCCTACAGGATTACTCTGAGCTTTGCGTTGTCTGTAAATGTGATACTCATGAACTAACAAGCCTAAAACGGGCCAGAAGACTAACCACTTAGAGGGACTGGCCTCTAAGCTAACACAGGTGATTCTGAACATGCTGGAAAGAGCACTAGAGAGAAGATGCTAATTAGCGTATCCAAGTCTCAGTTTCCTCATGTTGTGATTTTTAATTTCTTCTTTTCAGGGTGGTTGTGAAGATTAACAAATTTTAAGATAATGCCTAGAAAAATGTCTGTCACATAGAGGGTACACTTTAATATTAGTTTACTTCCTACTTTGGTAAAATTGTGCAAATAGCTGGAACCACTATAACCATACAGTAATCCATCCTACACTTGCTAAAAGCCTTGCAGAAAGCGATCTCAGCTTTGTCTATGGTAATGCTGTCACTGTCTCCCAAAATACTGAATAATAGGATGCCCTTTAGAGATGCACTCAAAACATCACTTTGAATTGTCTTGTACTTTTTCACAATAGCCTTGTATCAACTGTCGTGGTGATATGAAATTAAAAATGTAATTATTTGTAATAATAATGGTATCGTATATTAGTGCAGATTTTTAGGATTTATAAGGTACTTAGTCAAGTTATCCATTACTCATAGCCACTCTACCATTTAGGATTCCTAACCCCATATTACAAATTAGCAATGTGATATTTAAAGAGTTTCGATGAGTTGCTCAAAGCCACATATTCAATGACTGAGCTGGTACAAAACCCAAGTTTTGTGATGGCTGATTTTCACTCTTACTTTCACTCCACCCAAGTTTATTTTGGTTGTCAGAATGACTCAAAGTCCCAAAGGTTGCCTTTGAGTAGATCCCTATAAGAGGAAATGGTTTAATACAAATAGGGCCCATTTCTTTATGACTTACATGGATTGGCATATCGGATTCACGCAGAGAGCAGAAGTCTAAGGGACAGATAAGTTTTCATGAGGGGAGCAGAAGGGATAAGTCAGAGGTACAAGAAGTCAGTTTAGCCTGAGATATGACAGCAAGAAACCCAGAAGTTAAAGATGGGGCAAAGTTCTAAATAAAAGCCAAGAAACACTGAAGACAGTCTTTGTCAACATCGCACCTGTTTCCCAAAGCCAGTTCTGTGTATAATTTTTAGACTTATACTCTTCTGTTCAAAATCTTAAATAGCACCTTTCAGCTCTCTGCTATCCTCCATGGGCTTTGGCTCACCCCTCCAAGGAGCTGCATCACTCGCTTTCATGCATTTGCAAAGTAACTGCTCATGGACTGTGCCAAGGAAAATACATCCACAATGTGTCTGTGGTCAAGGTCTGGAAGACATGTTTTAATACAGTGATGCTCAAGATTTTCATTGCTGATGACTATTTTTCATGTTTTTTTCTCAAGGACTTTAGAAAGTTCTACAACGGCAGCGGCAGATGATTAGAACTTCTGATCCACGAGAGATAACCAAGGTTACTAGACCCAGCGAAAGAAATTCCATCCCAAAGCACAGAACCTGAACATATTTGTAGGCTACTAGGCCTTATGTTGGGAAGTATACATTTTCCGTTAGGCTTATTTATTTATCAGAATACTTGTTTGTATGCATTCATGCCCCATTTCTTTCCACTATGTTTTTGAAGTGACCGTATAGCATAAATGCAAACATTGAAGTGAAAATAAAGTGAAATGAAAAAGTAGGAAATTGTAAGTACACATGGAAAATCAAGAGCAAGAAAAAGAAAACTGTAAGTCTACAACTGTTAGGATTAACATGAATGCTATGAAAGGGCATCCTACTTCACTGAGAACATCATGCAACACTGGGCAAAAGTGGAAACAAAACCAGTTCTTTGATTTTCACTATTGAAAAGGGGGACTCATGTTGGACTTTTCGAAACACTGAAAATAGGCCCAAGACTTCTGCTTTTACCTAATATTTTCAGACCTCAGGGCTTCCACACAATAAAGCCAAAGACTCATTCTTGTCTGGACACCTGCTCCCCAACCCTAACTAGTCCTTAATGAGTCTGCCAGTAGTAACAGCAGAAAAAAAAAAAAAAAAGACCTGGACCACACAGCTCTCCTGTTTTCTCCTCTGAATTGGACACCACCCCTCCCCCACAGCCACAGGCAAAGCTTAATAAAAGGGTGTGAAACCCAAGAAATCATTCCATCACATTGGTGTATATACATAGGGCTCACGTGTGCTAGAAACTGTGCCAGAATATTTACGTCTACAAATAACTAACTTGCCAAAAGTTTAAAAAAACATCGATAGAATTAATATTCATTCCTGGACTTTGAGAAAGTGGGAAATTTCAATAAAAAGTACTGAAGTAAGCTGAAAAATATAATAATCCAGGGATCAGCAAACATTTTCTATAAAGTCTTATAGGTAGTAAATTTTATAGATAGTAAGTATTTTAGGCTTTGTAGACTGTACATTTCTGTCACAATTATTTTTTTTGTAGTGCAAAAGCAGACATAGACAATATGCAGATAAATGAGTGTGGCTACATTTTAATAAAATTATATTTACAAACACAAGCCAAAGGCTGGATTTGGCTCCCAGGCCATAGTTTGTGAACCCTTGTTATAAATGGAAACAGAAATGACATGCTTTACCCTTTGAACATTGACCTTAAAAATCAACTTTGAGAACTTCCATACATTAAGGACTGTTCACTGCCTCTCAGATTCTTGGAGTTTCCAGCACCAAAAGATGTGCATCTCACTTTTGCTTCCTTTCAAGCATCTTCCA
Organism: Pteropus medius; assembly: GCF_902729225.1. Taxonomy (NCBI): domain Eukaryota; kingdom Metazoa; phylum Chordata; class Mammalia; order Chiroptera; family Pteropodidae; genus Pteropus; species Pteropus medius. The sequence continues at coordinate 1,843,635 of NW_024353906.1, read as the reverse complement.
AATGGTGCTGGGTCTGATACTTTCTTTGCTGAAAATAAATACAGAATTATGCAACATGTATTCCAGTGAACATATTGATGACAAATGCTGCCTGACACATAGTAGGACTATTGACCCCTCATAGTCCTTTTCAAAAATGTTGAATTCATGTGGAGGAAGGAAGATATTATTCTCTTTATTCAGCAATCTGCACAGATGAAATCTTAAGCGAGTCACTTGATCTGCCCCAGGCCCAATATTTTTTTTATTAAAAACATTAAATTATCTAATAGTGTTATCACTATGTTTTACATTAGATCTACAGACCTCACTCATAACTGAAAATCTGTACCTTTTACCAACCTCTTTCTAGCTCCCTTGCCCCCTGCCCAACCTCTGGAAACCACTTTTGTATTCTCAGTTCTATGAGTTTGATGTTTTTATTTTGTTTTGTTTTAGATTCTACATATAGGTGATACATGAGTATTGGCTTTTCTTTGTCTAGCTTATTTCACTTAGCATAATGCCCTACAGATCCACCTATAAAGTTTATGGCAAGATTTCCTTCTTTTTCATGATTGAATAATATCCCATTATATATATTTATCACATCTTTTTCCATTCATTCATTGATGGACATTTAAGTTGTTTCCATGTCTTGGCTATTATGAATAATGCAGCAATGAATATGGGAGTGCAGATATTTTTTCAAGATCCTATTCTCAATTCCTTTGGCAATACACCCAGAGTGGGATTGCTGGATTGCATGGTAGTTGCATTTTTAATTTTTTGAGGAACCTCCATACTGTTTTCCATACTGCACCAATTTATGTTCTCACCAACATTAGGTCCCCTTTCTCCACATTCTCTCCAACATTGGTTATCTCTTATCTCTTTGATGATAACCATTCTAACAGGTATGAGGTGATAGCTCATGGTGGTTTTGATTTGCATTTCCCTGATTAGTGACATTGAGCACCTTTTCATGTACCTGTTGGACATCTGTATGTCTTCTTTAGAAAAATGTCTACTCAGTTTCTCTGCCCATTTTTAAATTGGATTGTTTGTATTTTGCTATTGAGTTGTATGACTTCTTTATGTATTTTGGATATTAACCCCTTATCAGATATACAATTTATAAATATTTTCTTCCATTCTGCAGGTTGCCCTTTCATTTTATTAATGGTTTCTATTGTTTTACAGAAGCCTTTTAGTTTTATGTGGTCCCATTTACATATTTTTACTTTTGTCATCTGTGTTGTATCAAATCCAAAAGATATTTGCAAAGACCAATGTCAAGGAGCCTACCCACTTTGTCTTCTTCTAAGAGTTTTATGCTTTCAGATGATACATTCAAGACTTTGATCCATATTGAGTTGATTTTTGTGTATGCTATAAGATTAGAGTCCAGTTTTATCATTTTGCATGTGGCTGTTCAGTCTTCCCAATACCTTTCATTGAAGAGACTATCCTTTCCTCAATGTATATTATTGGCTCCTTTGTTATAAATTAATTGACCCTTTATGTGTGAGTGTGTTTCTGGGTTCTCTATTCTGTTTCAATGTTGTATGTATCTGGTTTTACACCAATATTATACTTTTTTTGAGTATTATAACTTTGTAATTATACCTCAAAATCAGGAGGTGCAATGCCTTCAGTTTTGTCCTTTCTCAATATTGCTTTGGCTATTCAGAGTCTTTTGCAGTTCCACATAAATTTTAGAATTGTTTGTTCTATTTCTGTGAAAAATGCCATTGGAATTTTGATAGAAATGCAACCGATTGTTGTACCATGATTTTATGTCCTGCAACTTTACTAGATTCATTTATTTGTTCTAAAGTTTTTGATGGAGTGTTTAGAGTTTTCTATATACAATATGACATTATCTGCCAATAGACAGTCTTACTTCCTCCTTTTGTATTTGGGTGCCTTTCACTTCTTTTTCTTGCCTAATTGCTATGAATAGGACTTCCAGCAGTATGTTGAGTAAAAGTGGTAAGCACATGCATCTTTGTCTTGTTAGCAGTCTTAAAGGAAAAGCTTTAGCTTTTCCTCATTGAATATAGTGTTTGCTCTGGGCTCGTCACCTATAGCCTTTATTATGCTGAAGTATATTTCCTCAAACCCAGTCTGTTGAGAGTTTTCATCATGAATGGATCTTAAATTTGGTTAAATGCTTTTTCTGCATCTATTGTGATGATCATATGATTTTTATCCTTCATTTTGTTAATGTGATGTACCACATTGAATGATTGATTTGCAAATATTGAACCATCCCTGCATCTGTAGAATAAATCCCACTTAATTGTGGTGTATAATCCTTTTACAGTGTTGTTGAATTCCATTTGCTAATATTTTGCTGAGGATTTTTGCATCTATGTTCACCAGGGATATTGGCCTGGACTTTCTTCTCTGGTAGTGTACTTGTCTGGTTTTGGTATCAGGGTGATGCTGGTCTTATCAGTTTGTAAATGTTCCCTTCTCCTCTATTTTTTGTAAGATTTTGAGAAAGATTTGTACTAATTCTTCATTAAATGTTTGGTAGAATTCACAAGTGATTCTGTCTAGTCCTGAATTTTTTTTGTATGTGAGGTTTTTTATTATTGATTCAATTTCCTTACTAGTATAGGTCTGTTCAGATTTTCTGTTTCTTCATGATTCAATCTTGGTAGGTTGTATGTTTCTAGGAATTTATCTATTCCTTCTAGGTTGTACAATTTGGGCCATATAATTGTTCATATCATTTCTTATGATACTTTGCATTTGTGTGGTATTAGTTATAATGTCTCCTTCTTTCATTTCTGATTTTATTTATTTGAGTTCTCTCTCTTTTCACTCGCGAGCCAGAATAGTAACCGTGGACAGGTTCTGTGACCCACACTCATTCTCTTCTCAACTACCTTGGATAGAATCATTACCAAGTATGAAACCCATGTGTATCCGCAGGTATGCTCTCTAAAGATCTGTGAGCTATATCATATCCAGAGGTGGAATCTCCCCTAATAGTTAAAAAAAAAAACAAGAAAAAAAGATACATTTTATCAGCCGACCTTGACCGACCAGCCCAAGGCTTTACACTGGATTCTGAGGAAATCAGGCTATGGATAAATGATAATAGCAAGTCTCAGTCTAAAAGTTCCCTGGGTTGGATCACTATTGGGGTTTATAGTCATAGGGCAAATTGCTGAGGAGGAATAGTGTGACCTAGTAGATCGATTTTCAGATTAAAGCAGAGCTATTCTGGATGAATCCCATTTACGTAGACCCCTCTCTATTCAGGAAGTCCCTTAAGCAACTCTGCAAAGCTCTAAGAGAAACATCAGAGAGCAACTTGCAAATTATGATTGCGGTACAAGTCTCAGGGCTGTCATTGACTCACTGTGTGACTCTGTTCAAGTCACTTTACTTCTGAGCAGGATTTTCCTTACCTATAAAATAAAGTTAAGGGAGATATGTTTTGTTTTGCTTCAGTAATACTATCGCTCCCTCTATTACATCACTAAATCCATTAGTCCACTTTGTGATTACAGTTACGTCACCAAAGAGTGGCCTCTCAACCATGATACCAATGAAAATATTTATAGGGTAAGGAAGATGATTCTAAATCATGTAACAGTCTTACCAGCCCAAAACACAATTCTTTGTACAATTCAACTCATAACTTGACGAAATTGTTTCTACTCTAAATTTTTTTCATAACAGGAAATCTGTTAGGAGAAAATTAAGCATTTTTCTTGTTAAGATAGATCCAAGAAAATTAAGTGTTTTGTTCACAAAATGATTTTAGCAGAATCATTGCTATGCAATGAGGCATCTGAAGTTTATTTTCTTTTTTAAATGTTTGACAATTTTATTAAACTTGGGGCTTTTTTGTCCTTTTATCCCTACAAAAATAATAAGTGAAATTTCATTATAGAAAATCCCAAATTACATTAAGGTATACTAACGAAGGCAAAAACCTGAAAAACAAATAAATAATCAACAACAAAAACTGTCACCATCCAGAGAAACTCCTATCAAGCTTTTGATAAACATTTACCTAAACCCCTCAATATCAGATCCTTGTTTTTCATTCAACAATATTATATAGACATTTACATGATTTTAAGGGAAAGATAAATTTTAATAAAATTTGAGAAACCATTTATATATATATATATATATATATATCCATATAATTATCTTCCATCTATACTCCATTGTATAAATGTGGATATTTAGATTTTTTTCCACTTTTTCACTGTTACACACAACTCTTCAATGAATATGTCTGTGTAATTGAATTATTTTCTAATTATCTCTAAAGAATAAATTCATATTAGAAGGATCACAGAACATATACATTTTAAATCCTTATGCATTCTATCATCCAGGTAGATTGTACTAACTTTCATATTTATCAACTTATACTTGAATGCTCCCATTCCCTGCATTCTTGCCAACTCTGGATATTATCTCTATTTTCCCTCTTTACTGATGTGATATGATACAATGAAAACATATCATAGATTTTATGTGCATTTATATTATTAGAGGTAAAGTGGAATATCTCTTCTGATGTTTATGGGCTATTCATATTTATTATTTTCTCAATGGCTGCCTGTATTTTTACCAATTTAACATTGGATTATATGGCATTTTTCTTTCTTGAGAATGTTGCACAGTTTGATTTTAGAATTTTGACTTTATATAGTGTTCTCTATACGGAAGTGTTTAACATACTCAATCTCTTCATTTATGGTTTATGAGTTTTGGTCTCTCTGTCCCTAAGAAAATAATATTTTAGCATAATATCACTATTTTTTAATATTCATGCCTTGATTTTTTTACATTTAAATATAAGAGCCATCTGAAATTAATTTTTATATAAAGCAAATTATTAATTCATCTTCATTGTTCTCACTGTTTACTGTTTCCACTGTTAACACTATTTGTTAAACAGCCGATATTTCCTATCAGTGATCTGAATACCATTTTATCATATGATAAATACATTCTCATATTTATTTGAATCTACTTCTGAACTAATCAGTTATAGTCAATATAGTCAATAATTAATAGTTTCATAGATTTTTTCTTTCCTGTGGTATTATTCTTCCCAGTCTTGCATATTTAATCTTCCAGAGATGAATTTTAGGGTAATTTTAACAAGTTTCCCTTACTAAGACAGTGGGTAAATTGTCTTGCATTTTGTTAGATTTAATTTAAGAGACTCTTTACAATATTAAGACTGTTTATGCCAGAATGAGAAAGTAGCTTCATTTTTTCATATTATTTTATATTATTTAGTAGTGCGTATTAGTTTTCTTCAAACACACCTTGCACTTTTCTTGTTGAAATTAATGGCCTTTTGCTATAGTAACTAGGATCTTTATTTCATAATATTTACTGTTTATTAGTGAAATATCTGAAGCTATTGTCTTTTTTATATTAATTTTTAAATGATCCTTGACTGAACTCTTGATATTTTCTAATAGTTTCTTAATTATTTTGAGTTTTCCAGCTATACCACCACATGACCTACAAGCAATGATTGCTGTTTCCTTTCTAATATTCATATTCACAGCATTCCAATCATAGTGGAGATGATCAGTGTATTCATTTTGTATTAGTATGGCCATCATAACCATGTACCACAAACTTACAAATTTACTACCTTACAGATCTGTACATTAGAAGTCTAACACAGGTATCACTAGGCAAAAATTGAGGCGTTGGCAGGGCTGTATTCCTTCTGGAGGCTCTAAGGAGAATCTATTTCCATGCCCTTTCTAACTTGAGACCATCTGCATTCCTTGGCTTATACCCTCTTCCTCCATCTTTAAAGTCAGAAACATTGCATCTCTTCCTGCTTTTCTTTTGTAGTCACTTCTTCCTCTGACTCAAGCTCAGAGATTGTTACCTCAGCTCTGTCCAGTTTACTTATAAGCCCGAAAAAATCATCCTTCATTTCTGTTACAGTGATTTTGATCTTTACCATTTCTTTTTGGTTCTTTCTTAGAATTTTCTTCTCTGCTTACATTGCCCATCTGTTCTTGCATGCTTCTACTTTATCCATTGAAGCCCTTAGCATATTAATCATAGTTGGTTTAAATCCCCGGTCTGATAACTCCAACAGCTCTGCCATGTCTGATTCTGATGTTTGCTCTGTCTCTTCTAATTGTGTTTTTTGCCATTTAGTATGCCTTGTAATTTTTTTTTGATAGCCAGACTTAATGTACCAGATAAAAGGACTTGCTATAATTAGGCCTTCAGTAATGCGATGAGGGATAGGGAGAGGGAAAGTCTTCTATAGTCTTATGATTGGGGCTCAGTCTTTTAGGGAGCCTGTGCTGCTGAACTATAAATTTCAGAAGTGTTTCTCAGGGTTTTTTTCCCCACCGAGGTGAGAGAGAATTGCTAGAATGAGCTAGAGTTAGATATTTCCTTACCCCAGGTAAGTTAGGCTCTGATAACATCCCAGCAGGTTAGGCTTTAGTGAACAAGTTTCTGCTGAGGGCAGACCCTGTTAAGAACAGAATAGTCTGTGTTTTGTTTTGTTTTGTTTTGTTTTGTTTTGTTTTGTTTTGTTTTTTCCATCCCTGTGCCAGAAGCATAAGGGAATTTTTCTCGGATATTTACTGTGGGAACTTGATTGAATTCCTGAAGGTGAATCTAATAAAATTGCAAGTTCTAGCAATGACTGGTTTTCCCTGGAGTTTTTCACTCTCAGAGTTGTCCACACTGAGCCCCCAGCAGTTTGTCAGATACAGTTCAGGTTATCCTACCCCACCACTGGTTCCAGGAACTGGTTCCCACTGAGGTTTCCCATGGTAAGTTTCTGCTCTTGAAAGCCATTACACCCTGTACTTGCCTGTCTCTCAATCTTGGGGGCAATGGTTTGCCCTGTGTCCTCACCTCTCCTGAGGATCCTAGAAGAGTTGTTGATTTTTCAGTCTGTTCAGCTTATTCTCTTTTTTAGGATGGAGCAGTGACTTCCAAGCTCCTTATAAACACACCGAAAACCTATTCATGATTCTGATTTATATAAGTAGATGACATAAATATTAACCACAATTGTTCTCTTGTTATAAATAGTTCTTTATCATGGTGTAGAATATGAGCTCCATGAGAGACAGGAATTTTATCTGTTATATTCACTGTAATATTCCTATAACATGAACATAATAGAAGTTAAATCAATATTTGTTAAATTATTCTAATTGAATTGCTAATATTTAATTTGCATTGGATTTTCATATCACTATTTATAAATGACATCAAACTATATTTTTCAAAACTAATCTATTGACAGTCATCAATTCCATCTCTTCCCCCTTGGTAAAATAAGAAATGTAATGTATTTACTCTGGGATACTCTGGAATTTTCCTTCCAATCTATTATAATGTTGTTTTTGAGATTTTGGTATTATCATTTGTTCTATTTTTAGCATTACTTTATTTTTCTTTAAAAATTACAACATTTGCAAACCATTTTAAACTACAATTAACACATTTTTAAAGTATAATTGTATATTTATCGTACTTAATGTTCAATGAAAATACTCAGATTTCTCCATTCTTGAGCTCTTTTACTTTTACTATTCTTAAAAATCTCCTGGCTGTCTAAGTTATATCTTTTTAGAAGAGTTTTCATAAAAGATATACAGATAAAATATTTCTCGAGATCTTTTATATTTTAGAATAATCTTTCTGTTGGCTTTACACATTAGTGGCAACTTAACTAGTTCTACAATTCTTATTGCGTGCACAATTATTTTCTAGAATCCTAAACTTAACCTAATTTATATTTTCCCTTAGGTCACCTTTCTTGAAGTTCAAAAGATATATATTTTTTCTTTTCTTTGAAATCTAATGGATTCACTAAACTATATTTGAGGAATTTTTGTTCCTTGTTAAGTTCCCTGGAATAGGTGAGCCCCTCAAATTAGGAAATCAGTTATTCCTTCAAATCTAAAAACTTTTCTTCTCTTAGGTATTACAGGCACATTTATATTCTATTTACAGTGCTTTCTTCAAATCTCATGTTTTGCTCTTCAATCGTGTTATCATACTGGTGAATACATTCATCTTTTTCTATTTGTTCTTCACCCTGTTTTCTGAGTGCTGTGTCTACACCACTGCCTTAATATTTTCAGGTATTAATTTTGGTCTTTGGAAGCTGATGCTTTATTTTAAAATCTCCAATATTATTACATGTCACTTTAATTTCTGTCCTCATCTTTAGCAGCTTTCTTTCTATTTAATCAGTTGAATGATTATCAATATATTTTTCATTCTATAAAGTCTACACTTTTCTTGAGAGTGTGAGGTCATTGCAACCAAAACGTTCTTCTATTTCTTGAAATACATCTTCTTTCCAAGCTTACTCTATTTATTTTCAAAAGTTCCACTTATTTATTTTTTGCTAATTCTTGCAGGGATTTCTTTGCTCTCTTCTTGAACGGAGCCATTGTATCCAAGCTGCTCCTCTCCCAAGTTGGTGTGGATTTCCTATTGCCCTGAGGACTCTGTGAATCTTTTCCTTGAAATATGAGCTGTGGCACTGGATACTTTTGGTTTTTTTCCCTCCAGTCACATAAGTGCCCAAAGGGTGAGGATAAGGATCTGGGGCTTTGTGCAACCACAATTAGAGAATTTTGTCTTTGCTCTCTTTCTCTATACTTTTGGAAATAGCTGAAGATAGTACCACCATATTGGTGACTCTATTCCCCTGTCTTATGGAGGATAGGAGGTGAGCTTTGGACTTGGGCTTGCTCCCCTCTCAAGGTAACTAGCTATAAGAAGGCGCTGTCCTGGTTTCTGTCCTTGTTTCTTACACGGCCTCGACTTGGGTTAGCCAAAGATTGATTTCAACACCCTACTGAGCCTATTTTGCTGCTGCTAGATCAGCTCAAACAGGGAATCCTAAGAAACAATTTTTCCATGCCTCTCGTGCCATCTGCCCTGTCAGAGGTCAAAGGAAAAACTGGTAGCAATTCCAGTCCAGGCTTTCTAGTGCTTTTTAAAATCAACAATGGTAAAAGCTTTTTCAACAGGCAATAATCCCTATTTTTCCCTCTGGTACAACCTACACCTTAATCTTTGTCTTTCCAAATCTGAAATCAGCAAGATGCAGCGATTCCTCTCTTACTTCTTATTCTGGTGCAATGCTATTTCTAAGGGGAATTATGCATCCATGCCAGGCATCATCTTTCAATTCTATCCAAATGGTTATGAATCTGAAACCTCTTTTCATAATACTCAGAGTATGAGATTGGGGTACTTCCCTAGTGTCAGGTAATTAGTTTAGTCTTTGCTAGAGTTGCTTCAACTTTCGTATTCTTGTTCATTTGGGAAGAAAGAAGTTTCATAAATCTTTTGAGGATGCCTTTCATTGACTTCTTTTTCATACTCTAATTCCGAAACCTTTCATTTTTTCTTTTTTTCTTCTTCAGTTGAAACCGTATTGTTTTATATTATACTTAAATAAAATTAAAGTGTATCTAAAAATGTAGTATCAATTTTTGCTTTCTGTTTACAGCTTAGACTCACTGTATAACCTTCTTCAAATCACTTCACCTCTCTGGGCATTGTTTTGCCAGCTGCTAAGTAAGCAGTTTTCATCATGTCATCTTTCAGTACTCTCTTACTTCCAGAAGTTCATGAAATAATAAATAATAAACCTAGACTTCTGAGAATTGCCATTGGCCTCGGTTTCTGGGCTGCCCAGGGAGGAGTTGGAGGGGCAAGAAGATGTTAGGTTCTAATCTGTAACTAAATCATCCTGGATCTGAGAGCACACAAACTGTGAACAAATAACACAGAGGATAAATCTTGAATCCACAACTCAGAATTTCAGGAGTCTGACAAACAATCCCAAAGGGAAAACAACGGTTCAAATTTCAGCCATTGGCCTGAAAAGTGAACACATTTACTTGGCATCAGTCACCAAATAATAATAAAAGGGAAGACTCAGAACCTGAAATTCACATCTAAATATATGTATTATTTGAAAGTCATGGAGAAACTTGATCCAATGAAAATTATTCCACTGTCCTTTGGTATTGATTTATTGGGGATTAATCACAGCTAATCCAATCTTATCTAAATACAGTTTAAGGAAATAGACAAATAACTACCCTAGCAATTTCACAGAACCCACTCCTGATTTATAAGCAGCTCTGTCCCCAAGGCTGAAGACCAGGATGCCCTGCTCCACAAAGGTCTCATCTTATTTCACTTATCCAAAATCTGGAGTCCAACTCTAACCCTGTCACTAAAAGATAGAGGGCCTTTGGATTTCTTGACAGACAAGGTTGCCTAGAGCATGGCATTTTTGTGGTCTGAGTGATCATGAAAAAGCGGAGAGAAAGTGGCAAAACAGGAGCCAGGATGGGAGTCGGGCAGGGCCTGGAGGGAGACCAGCACTTCAGTGCTGGCTAGATTGCTGGTTTGCTTTGGGACTTAAGTCCTAGTAACCCTGAGGTCAGCTAAAGTCTCATTGCCCCCTTACAACCTAGATAAAAATAGGTCAAAATATCATTTCATGTCTTATGTGAGTCTATTGCAAAATCTCAGTAGACTTATCTATTTGGATTAAAATTGCCTTAAGTGTGTTCTCTTTTTTGAATCAACTCTGATATGACATTTATCCTCTTTACGAAATTTAACTAAAAACTGATTCTCAGGAAGAACCGATGAATTAGAGGTAAGGTTGAGATGAAGGACTATTTCCATCATGGCTGGGTTGATGACTTCAAATTTGCTATGAGGCATGCTGATACCAAAAATCACTCCTACCATTCCACCATTAGGGGTATCCCCTGGCCACTCTCCACATGGTTTCCTGCTTCTCACAGTCGCTATTAGTCAGAATAGGCTAAATGCTGTGACAAACAGTCCCATTATCTCGGTGGACTTTTAAAAATGTATTTCTTATCCATATCATAATTCAGTTAGGCATTTAAAGGAAAGTCTTATGTCATGATCCAAGAATCAAATCTTTTCTCTAGTGGTTCCATCTCAGAGTTCTCCTTTAGATCTTCTGCATCCAACTGGGAGACAAGGAAACGAGTGTGAATATTTGGGTATGGAGAACCATGCAGGATGTCTCAGGGGCCAAGGCTGGAAGTGACATATGTTATTTCTGTCCACATTCCATTGGCCAAAACTTAGTCATATGGCCCCACGCAACTGTAGAGGAAGCTGGGGAATAGAGCAATAAGTGGTCCCAGAAGGAAAATGAAAAGTTTTTGAAAACACAGCATTGTTTCTGCCACACCATCTTTTTAATTCCTCTCTTATACTTCTTCCTTCCCCTCCTCCTTTTGTCCCTACCTCCCATTGTCTCATGCAGAATAGTTTAAGCATTCTTTTGTTCTTCCATAGCATTATTTCCCACAAAGCATGAACATGACTTCAGAACGCTACTCATTATAGGAGACACCACAGAGTTGGCCTAAGAAGTCAAATCTATTTACCATATAATCCAATTACCTCGTTTTACAGAAAGGGGACTTGAGACCACTAGGTTTTGTTAGTGGAGGAGCTTAATTTCAAATCAATATCTTGAACTTAAAACTCTTTCAGCTATCATCTCTTTGGTTAGATTGTGAGCTCAACATCAGATGAAAGCTCCTGCTATATCTACCTGCCAACCAGCCCCAGCACCTAGCACGGAAAAAGATATATGTTGGGGTAACAGTGTACTCAAACACTGCTGAGTGGATCAATATTCTCAATAGGGTAATAAGATTTGTTTTTTTTGTTTCGTTCTGTTTTTGTTTTTGTTTTTTACTTTGGTGGCAATGAAATGCTTCCCAACGCAATACAATTTCATTTGCTTTGGTTTAACTGAGGCCACTTGGAAACAAGAGCATCTTTTAATTCAATTAAAAATGTTGCCCATAAACTGTGAAAGTTTTCATGGCATTTTTCAGACCAGAACACTGTTTTATAGCCAAGTTTCTGAACACATTTTTTCAAAGGAGATTTTTATCGTGGAAAATGTGACAACAGAACTCCAGGGGCGTGAACATGCTGTTGTAATTACTCCTCCAGACACAATGAAACCAGCCCAAGTTAATTATTTATCAAAACCAACCCACTCTCTGAAAACATCTTTGTTTTGGCAGAATTTTTTTCCTTTCTCCAGGAAATAGGTCAATAGTTTTTCCTCCAACGTTTCTTTATCATAGTATCTGACTTTCAGAATTAGCTATGTCAAGTACTGAGGCATTTGCCAAGCACCCAGGTGGGCTGGCAAGACTGAAATGAGAGTCCTGTGGTTTCCGTTTCCTAGCTTCCTGTGTCAGCATTCCCCATGGACAAGGGTGAACCTAAAAAGGAAGGAGGAAATCAAAAATTGTTTAAGGCCTCTAAGAGGCACAATATTACATTGCTAAATCCCATGAGATAGTTATAAGAATGTTCACTTTACAGATAATGGAATTAGGCTCAGAGAGGTTAGATGATTTTCACACACTATGCTCATATACCCAATTTCATGTACATGGTTTCCCATGTCTGATATGGAGGAATGAGAACTGTGTAAACAAAGTTGCTTGAACCAAGACTTGACCCTGGTGATTTATGGAAGCCTATGGGGGCAGATTTGAACAGGGCATCAGATATACCAAATGAGTTTATCTGTATTAATTTGGAATCTCTGATGCCATTGCTCCAATCGCATCCAATTGTAACTCTCAGGGCCAGGTTTGTTCATATCTCATCCATTTTTCCAAATTCAATTTCAAATAAGCTAGAGCTTCTAGCCACCAGATATATAATGTATTCAGCGCCATGCACTTCAGCACTCTACCTTCCAATTATCTGAGAACCACAAGGGCTCTGGTCTAAAGGATTCTACAGAACACCCACTCTGAACAAGAGCTCTATTGTCTGCTCATTAGCTGCCATCCTTGCTGGCAAAGCTTCTCCCTGCCACATGGTGCCACTGTAGAGCATTGGCCCACTTCCTTGTCATTGGCACGATCAGTGAATGTGGAACAATGTCTGGTTTATTTCATCTCTGGCACAGAGTAATATGATCCTCCAAAGAAGGGAGGACCCTGGGTGACTCCGCTCCCACAGGACTACCTTAACCCAGGGAGCTATTCTTCAATAAATCCTGTAGGTGGTAACTCTTTGAGCTCAGTCTTTGCAATTGCACACAGCCATTCCACCTTCATCCTGCCTAGCCCGAGATGTTGCGCCCATGAATGAACCGTAATGCGCAGATGGATCTAATTTTCCTTCAAAGTAAGACTAAGCATTGTTAAAAATTTCTGAGCCCTTTTTGTATATTCAGTATACCTCAGGTAGGACTCACACCATATATGATTCTGGTACAGATATATTGGGTTCCTAAATTGAAGAAATAGTCATTTAGAAAGACAAAAAGGCCTATTTACCTACAGAGTTTATGTGGGCCAGAGGAAAGGGGACTATCTTCCATGAGCCCACCATCTATACTTTGGTCTACCCTATGCCGAACACTGATGGAAGCTTTCATGTCACTCTCTTATTAAAGCATAAAGAGTCAAAACAAAAATTTATGCTTTAGTGGGTCACTTACCAATTCAGGACATCCAATTTCCATGCAAAATTTGACCTGGAAGTTCTTTCTGAGATTCTTCTAGCCCTGTTATTTGAAGAGTCATACAGTACAGATTGTGAGAGAACTTTCCATGGTGAGTTACTCTGAGGCAAAGGACTGTGATGAGAACTAACAAAAGGATGACTGACTTCATTTGTCAAGGATAACTTGAGACTAACCAGAAGAAAATACACTTTAAAAAAATTGATATGGCTATCACTAGCGTAACAGAGCAATTAGTGCTCACCAAATATCCATGTCCTTTTTTATATTTCCCAGCTTCTTTTGTAGTTAGGCTTGGGCCATGTAGCTAGCTCAAAACAAGAGACCACGAGTCAAAGTGACACGTGTCACTTCTGATTAAAGGCAGTTGAAAGCCTGTGTACATCCTCCATCTCTCTCTCTCTTCCATTTCTGCAAGACCTTTGGAGATATTGCATTTCAGAATGTGCAGTTATAAGACTGTAGGGCCTTTGTCAATTTGAGTCCCTGACTACGTGGAGTAAATGCCCCCGATGACTGGTGTTGATCATGTAAAATGAGTGAAAATAAACTATTATGTTATTAAGCCATTGTGATTCCAAAATTAATTTGTTACTGTAGCATATCCTAGTCTATCCTGACTAATATAGCTCAAGTGGTAGAAAAATAATCAATTTAGTAGATCAATATAGTAAAAAAAAATAGAATCAGAAGGCTAAATGTTTCACTTAATCTTGGAAATTGTCAGTATGTGGCAGGTCTTCTAACTAATCTTTTGGTACCAGTCTGTCATTCTTCAGTATGAAGGGGTAGGAAATGGAACAATCATTTATTGAATTTCCTTATGCTAGGCACTTTACATAAATTACTGCACTTAATCCTCCAATGTCCTATGAGTCAGGCCTTATTACTAGTTTATACATGAGAAAAGCAAGGTTTGATGGTCACACATTACTAGGTAATAGGTAGAGCCAGGATTTGAAAGCAGGAGGGTCTGACACTAAAGCCCTCTTTATAATATTACATTGCTCCATTTGTAGTCATAACTCTAAAAAAAAACAAAACAAAACAAAAAACTCCAAATTGAGACTAGTTTCTAATGATTGTGAGGTAGAAGCTGGAATGACTCAAGTTCTTTTCATTTCTCTGTCTGGAGTTTACCAAGTCCTCCCCAACAAGTTTCCATACATAATCCCCACTGGCTACCAACGAGATCATTCTAAAATCACAAATCCAATCATGTTGCCCTCAGGCTGAAAAACCTCTGCTGGCTCCACTTTCCTGCAAGGTCAAGTTCAAACTTCTTAGCTTAGCAAATAAAGACTTTCTCATCATCCTTTTCCTGTCGCTACCCCACTGAACTAGTTTTTCCAGTCACACTGAACTTGCAGTGTTCCCCAGCAGCAGGCACATCATGCTCATTCATCTCCACATCTTTGCTCAGCTCTGCTCTCTGATAGGAATATACTTCCTCTCCTGTGCCATACTATTTTTCTCCATATTTGTCAAGATCTAGCTCAAATGACCTTTTTCTTTCAAGCCTTTCCCATTTCAGAATTAGTAGCCACCTTTTCCGTTTCCCCAGTGCCATATACATATGATCCCATGAGAATTTAACTCATTATTTGAGTTTCAGTCTTCCCCTTGGCATAGGGTCAGTTCTTGGTTTGAACACTGGTTTTACCTCTTGGAGGCTATATAACCTTGGGTAAGTTAGCTACTGAATTTTTAGTTTCTTCACCTGTAGAACTAGAATGAAATAATAATGCTGAGCTATAGGCTTGTTTCAGTGGATAAAATGCAATAAATCAAGGGCCTCTAACCTCCAGGCCCTGGACCAGTACAGGTCCGTGGCCTGTTAGGAACCAGGCAGCAGGAGGTGAGAGGCAGGCAAGGAAGCAAAGCTTCATTTGTATTTGCAGCCACTTCCCAGCGCTAGCATCCCCACCTCAGCTCCTCCTCAGATCATCAGGCATTAGATTCTCACAGGAGCACCGGTTTCTGGTGCCAAAAGGTTGGAGACCACTGCAATGAATAAAACAATGCAACCACTTACTATGGTGCTAGCATATTGGAAAGATTAAATAAATATATTTATTATTTTATTTATTCGTATATTCTCCACCCTAGCATCATGGATGGCCTATAGTAAAATAAATAAATAAATGAATGGTTGAATTCATTTAGGTGACTGAGTAGAATGAGAAAACCCTCCAGGTACACAGAGATCTTCCGGAAACCTTAGTATCAAATACAAAAATCACTGTTTTAGTGTTTTGGGGTGGGGTGTGTGTGTGTGTGAGAGAGAGTGTGTGTGTGTGTGTTCTCAACTCTTCAGCAAAATCTGGGCAGCAACTTGTATTTAATTTCAAAGTGAGAATTGCTTAGATGAAATGAAGATTTTCTTCCTCAAATCTAAAGCTAAGGATTTTCTGTTTCAAATCCAAAATCAGGGACAACATAGATCTTGCAAAACTTCCCCTGCCTTCACCCCTAACTGGGAGATCTCTGCTTGAATCAGTCATCAGTGGAGCATAGACACGGGCACATGTTGCAAGGTACTATGTGTTTGGTGGCATCAGTGTTCATGCAGATGGCCCGCAGAACACATCCCAATTCTCAGAGACCATCTAGAATCTGGTTAGCATGTCAAAAGAGAACATAAACATCCCTCTAGGGAGACATCATTCTTTCTTCCTCCAGTCTGTGTGATTTTGCAGGACCATCAGGATGATAAGGGGAGACAGATGACATGTGATAGGCTGAGTTTGGATTGTGGGGATCATCACTTCTAAAGAGCTTTCCTCTTTGGGGCACGTCTACCTTTCCTACATTGCATGTTTCCAGGACTCATCTTGGCTTCTAAGCCTCTTTCCCAGGTTCTTTTCTCTCTATAGTGAAATCAGGCATATGCCCTCACTTTTCCTACATTCCTTTCTATTTCTGGTATAATCTGGCTATAAGAAGCAAGCTCTGATGTCTCCCTGTATTAGGAATTCTTGCAGTTTAAGTAATATTATAAAAAGTAAACCACAAACCTCAAACCAACTTAATGTATCATAAGCCCACATAATAGAAACACTCTGAGAGGGGCGTGGCAACATCGTTCCTCTGCCATCCTCCAGCTTCTACCCTCCTTTTGGTATTGGCGTTGCTTGCAGGTTGGCTGCCCTCAGGGTTGCAGGATGGCAGCCAGCAGCAACTGGGGCCTTGGGCTTCCTCAGAGAGAGGAGATCCCATGCACATCAATTCAAATTGCTTTGCTTCACTCTACTGGGGCCCCAGGATAACTACAAGTCTTTTGGCTTGAGCCTGGTTTACCAAAACCGACCTGTAACAAGGTAGGGAGAAGGGGTTCTATTGATTGATTTACACCAATCAGGGACCATCCCCAGAGTTGGGGGTGGGATCAGTTCCTCTCAAATTGCAAGGCTGACACACCCTGGGAGACCCAGAACTCTGCACCTCCCAACATTTCCTCCCTCTCTCTCTCTCTGAATCCCTTTTATTTGCTGCACTCAAGTTCAAATGAATTCCCACACCTACTTTTTTCCTGATTTATTTTGTTTATAAGAATAATACACGTTGATTGATTTTCACTAAAGAAAAGCAAAAAACTAAACTAAACTAAAATAAAAATAGAATGTCCCTTACATTTTAGAATGCATGCTTTTCTGCTCTGCCTTCTTTTGTACACAGTTATATTCACACTGTGTGCACACAGGTTTGACTTAACACCATGATGTTAGCATTTCCACAGTTTGTTGAAAATATTCTAACAGCTGTACATTCTTGCATATAGAGGAACCATGGTCGATTTCATCATTCTGTGGTGGTACAACAGGTTTTCCTAATTACTCATCGTGATAAATAATACTTTAACAAATATCTTTGAATTCTAGGTTATTTTCTTATGATAAATTCACAGATACTTATTTCCAAATTATTTTCAAAAATGAGTGTTTCGTTGTAAACTCCTCTCCTCAGAGTGGGAGGGTGGCTATTTCAACATCGTACCTGCATGAGGCAATGTTCGTAATCTTTACTAATTTGGATAGCAAAAACGGGGGTTGGGGGGCCATTTTGTTGCTGTTTTAATTT
Organism: Pteropus medius; assembly: GCF_902729225.1. NCBI lineage: Eukaryota > Metazoa > Chordata > Mammalia > Chiroptera > Pteropodidae > Pteropus > Pteropus medius. The sequence goes on along the minus strand of NW_024353906.1, from coordinate 1,825,994 downwards.
TCATTGCTCTGAAAAATATAGCAGATACTTTGTTCAAATGTTTATTAATCATATATTTCCTTTTTTATGCATGTTCATATCTATTTCCCATTATCCATTAAGAACTTAGTGTTTTTCTTATCAATTTTTATGAAACCTCCATACGACAGTAAAGATATTAATCCTTTGACATTTGTGCCAATTTTCCCAGTTTTTCCACTTTAATTTGTTTATGTTAATTTTCACATATAGAAGTATTATATTTCTATGTAGTCAAATATATCAATTTTTCCCTTTGGTACTTGTATTGGTTTTAAGATTATAAAGCCATTCCTAATTCAGATATTTAATCAAAATTTAATTTTAACTTTTCTTTCATTTCTGTTGTTTGATCTTTATACATTTAACTCCTAATCTTATGTACTTCAAGTGTCCTTCCTTAACAAGGTCTTTACTTAAGCGTTTCTCAGTGAATCCCAATAACGGAACAGACCTGTCCTTCATGTATAAAGAGGTTGGCTGACCCATTAAATCGTCTGCTTTGAGAAATCTCTTCTCCTAGACAGGTGGCTTGGAGGAGATAAGAGAGACTAGAAATGAAGGAAGAGCTGATTTATAATCCCAATGTCAGTTTCCTTCTTCAATGCTCAGTTTCCTCATTTGTTACATAGAAACATTTGACCAGGTTCTCTTTAAGGTATGTTTCAGCTCTGACTTTTGTGGTTCCAGAATATATTTTTTTGTTTCCACACACGTCCTTCTGGTTTCTACATTCCCTCACTCCTTCTCTTAGTCCTAGGATGACTTGCATGTAGACCAAAATCAGATGCCTCTCTGTCTTCCATATGTTTTTATAGTGCTTGAGTTTCTATACTCTCTCCAGTCCACAAACAACCTATCTGCATTTCTGCTGAGGGAAGCCCCTATAAGCTATTCTTAGTGCTAAGTGGCTAGTGATTGGCTCACAGGAGAACATTCCACCCGAGATGACCTGTCCATTGGCCAGAGAGTACCCACAAGAGGCTGTCATGAAGGACACTCTCCAATGGGACCCCAGTAATTAGCTAAGACAGTCACACGAACTCCCTCCACAATTTAGGCTGCAGCCTACAGACACAATTATCCACTTGATCTTGAGATTTGATTGGAGCAGATGGAAGCACGGATGCTGTGAACATAGGACCTCGTAGCCCATGAAAGAGAGGCCGAGAGAGAAGTAGATCCATAGTCTGTCTTGGTTTTAAGCATAAGTTCCAGTTCTGTTCTACACACATCCTTACAATAAACCTCTCTTGTCTTAAGATGGTCTCTCTTGCCAACAATAATCTGAGTAACACTCCCTGAATGGTTCCTTTCCCACTCTTATTCACATCCTTTCATTAGTCTGTCTGAGAGGGGCTCAGCTGCTACTACATTTCACCCTCAGCCAGAAGACAGTAAGTGGTTGGGGAAGTGAGGTGGCATACTGGACACAAGGAAGATGTGACACTGAGAATGCACGCATACACACGTTCCCAGCTTTCACTCTCACCCACACAGTCTGATCCTCATGTATACTTGAAACATGTTCACAACCTCAGCTAATCCCAGAGAGGTCTTTAACTTGGCAGGATGTACTTAACTGTGGAAAGGTGCTCTTCGCCTTTTCACACCAGCCTCCCTGAGAATTGTTTTGTAGAAATATTATCATTGTGCCCAGGGCTGGCCCCAGGCAAAACTGGGAAGTGAGAGAAGTTAGCATTTGGCTCCTGCACACCTCTCTGGGCCTGCTCCCTCCTGCTGACTGCCAGCTGTGCCCTGCCCTGCATCTTTCCATTAAAAACTACCCTGTCTGTCTCCGTCCTCCTCAGGGCCCTGCTCTCAGCTTCAAAGATGCCAGTGGGTTTTATTGACAGGAATCTCCTAAGAGTCAGAACCTTAACCCCCAAATAATGTCAATTCTGAAAGATTACTTTGAGCAGTAAGAACCTTGCCTGTGTAAGGAAATGAACAAACACACAAAGCCAGCCCAAACTCCCATGCCAGTCACATGGGGGGCCTGAAGCCTTGCTCTGGTGTCCCCCACGTTCCTTTCTGCTTTTTCTGTTTCTTCCTCCCAGGTCCCCTGCCTCCATTGCCCATGTAAAGTTCTGTCTCTCCTGTTGGCCCCAGTTCTCAACTATAATAGTAGTGGACATGATTATTGTCTCCCCTCCCCACCTCCAGCCCTCATGCCCTTTCTAGCATAGGTCACCTCTCTGAAGCAGCCATCTCACCTCATGAGCAGGTACCCTATTGGGCCTCTGACCCGATCTTTCTACAGGATCTGGACAGAAGTGAGTTTAATGCAGGAATCCCAGACCGTAGGCAGCCTTTTGATAAAACTCTCACATCTTACCATGCTGGGAACAGAATAGATTTATGCCTCACTCTCCTTACTTGTGAAATAAAAGTAATAATAGTAGCCACCTCATCGAATTCCTATGAGAGCTAAGTACTTAATACATGTAAAGGACATGAACAGTGCCTGGCCCATATTATGTGCTCTGAATCTTGGTTACTAGTAGTAGCAGATACATGATTTGTAGTTATGTTAACACGTATGTTAGATCTTCTGGGCCAGGCCCTACAAGTGAACTGTAGCAGAGGCTGCCTGGGCCAGGTGGGGGCAGCAGAGAGCTATCTCAGGGCAGGCTGGGACCAGTGGGCAACCTGAGAGTCCAAGGTGGAGGGCTGGGACCCAAGGCCCATCAACAAGAACATGGCAAGATGAGAAATAGGGCTGAGAAAACTATTCCAACAGCCATCCTCAGGTCTCCCTGCCTCTTGTCTTTTCTTCCAATTTCTCATTCACCCTTTGCTAGAGTGATCTTTCAAAATTGCAGTTCCAATGTGGTTACTCCCTTGATTAAAACCCTTGAATAACTTCCCTGCTCATAGAAAAAGACCAACACCATTGTTCTGATATTTAAGGCCCTCCAAGAACTGACGACTGCATCCTTAAACCTCGTCTTTAACTCCGCTCCTCATCTTCCCCCCTGGGCCAACCCAGTTATTCCCAAACACATTTCCCATTTTCTTGTCTTTATGAAGTACATTTTCTGGCCTTTTCTCTGCATGTCAAAATCCTACTCGGCTTCCCACAATTAGCCCAAATGCCCTCTTTGCCATGAAGACTTCCTGGTTTATCCCAGCATCTAAGTAAAAGAAGTCTCTTTTCAGATCTCTCTATGCCCTTTACATCTGACTTCCTAGTGCTGGTGTCTGTCACTTCGGGCATTATTCTGGAATGATAATTACATCTCACCTTGCCCGATGCAATGATTTCTCAGAACCTATCTCCTCTTCTGTAAAATGAGGTAAAACTGGCTTCTCTGTAGGATGTTGAAGGATGTAGGTGACAATGAAGGAAAAGTAAATGGAACTGGGCCTGGCACACAGGAAGTACAGTTAGTGGGGTTTCGTCCTTATCGTTATTATATCATCATTATTCTCATCCCCATTATTACAGTTAGAGAGACTTTGTCCTTGTGTAGTCAAGGATTTGCAGATTCAAGTCCTCAGCATGCCTTAAGAAAAACTCACATTTACAAAAGGAAAAAAAAAATTGCTAAAGACCTTTCCTGCAGGGCAGGAATTGCAAATTCCGATTACAGGGCCAAGTTTCCAGGAGCCACAGAGCCCTGGAGAGGCAAGAAAGTCTCCTGTGGAGGAACGGTGAGAGCAGGTAAAAAAACACACCAGTACAATGACAAGAGAAGAAACTTTTTTTGTTGTTTAGAAAGATAGTGATGTTTTCAATAAAAATTTCAACCCGGAAATTAAAATTTAAACAACGTAAGTGCCTCCGAGAATCAGGCAGCAGCAAGCAGTCCCTTAATGGTACTATGCACAGCCTTTATTTTTTAATGTGGAGAAGGAAAGGATTTGTCATTAAAGTTTAAAAATAATCAGAATCAAAATCCCTTTTGTTCCTGCGGGCTGGCAAAGCTGAGGGACTGATTGTGTGTGCTGAGTGGGTGTCCAGGAAACAGTAGTCATTTGTGTGCGTGTGACAGGAGTCGAGTCCAAATCTAAATTTAAGCAAGTGTTGGCCTTCTTGGAACCCATAATTTTTGGATCAATTATCCTGGACTAAGTGTCTGAGTTTCTCGTGCTCGCTCGCTCTCTCTCTCTCTCTCTCTCTCTCTCTCTCTCTCTCCTACATTTAATAATTACAACACTTGAGCCAATAATTTGCCAGCCAGCTGCGGTGGCCAAACTGTTTGGTTCACTCATAATTTCTGGAACTTGATACAATCATGGCCTTTGAGCCAATTAGGGTAATATGTGGTGTGTTGGAAGTCTGATCCCCACCCTCCCACCATCTCACCAGGGTGAGAAACAAATAGCCTGTGTCTATCCTGCAAGAGAAATTTGTGTTCTCAGATGTTACCTGGCCATTGTATCTATCATTTCTGTCGATTCTATTCCTTCCAATAGCTTGAGAAAGAAAGGCAGACTGGTGACCTGAAAAAAACCTGATATGAGAATCAAATAGCCCAGCATTGCCCCTTAATCGTCTGTGCGCCCTTGGCTTAGTGACCTTCCCTCTCTGAGTCTCAATTTTCTGTCTGTAAATAATCAGAGTACTTGAGTTCAATTCTTGCCTCCATTACTTTCTAGCTGTGCAACACTGAACAAATTACTTAACTTCTTTAGGCCTTATTTTTTCATCTGCAAAATGAAGATAATTATATTAACTATCATATGTGGTTTGTGCGAATTTAATGAGTTAATACAAGTAGAACCAAAAACACACACAGAGAGAAAAACTACACATTCCTGGAATTGAAACTCCCAAAGAGCATGACTTTTGTCTGTTTTGTACCCTACTGTATTCCTAGGACATAGAATAATATAAATAATTTTCCAGAGATGAATGAATGAATAGAAGGGACCAATTTATTTTTATTTGTACACTAGTCCCTCCTAGCTTATTTCTAAAACGAATTTGTCATGGTCCACAATAAAGTCATATCGACCACAAGGCAATCACAATGAAACAAGAACATCAAAGCCCAGAATAAGGAAGCAGCAGGCAAAGATAAGCTGTCCTTTCACTCAGAGCTTCCTGGCTCCCAGAGCTAAGCCAAGCAGCTGTGGAGAATCCTTCCAACTCTAACATTCCAGGAATTTGAAGACTGGAATCAGAACCAATGTTCCTAATTTTTGCCGTGACATTAGGCAACTTTCCAAAACTCGCCTAAGTCTCAGTCTTCCCATCTGTAAAATGTAGAGACTAGACCAAAGGAACTAAGACCTATTCTAGGATTCTAGCCTTTCTTTTAGCAACTGGATAGAAAGATAAAAGAGATTTGAGTTATACTATCAAAGGGTTTACAGTCCTGTAGGAGAAAGAAAGTTGCACATATACTTAACTCTCCAGTTCAAGCTAAAAAATTGCACATAACTAAGAGTGCTACCAAATGCTAAAGGAATGGCGAAGAAAGAAAAATATGCTTGCTTAAGACTAAAGGACTAAATAATAGCTTTATAGAAAGATTGCAGTTTGCAATGATCCATAAAGAATATTAACAGATATTCACACAAACAAAAGAATCCCTAACAAATGGGAAGAAAATGGGAGAAAGCATGGAGGTACTAAATAGTAATTTACCCAGTAAAGCAAATGTGCAGAGCAGAGCTAGGGGATGGCAGACAAGTGTGTGCTGCTAACTCCCCGCCCTCACCTATGGCAGACCTCACTAATCAATCACAGAGCTTTATGCTGCTGACTCAACATGTGGCCTCAGGATCCTTCTCAACAGTGTTCCAAGCAGCCACTCTAAGTGATCACAATTGGTACACAGAATGAAATGTCTTTGCCCTTTTGATTTAAGGTATATACAAGCCAGTAGTAGAAACGAAGACTACCAAAATGCAGAGGGCTTTTAATGTCAAGACCAAGAATATGAATAATCAAAACATTTGCTTGTTCCTCCACATCCAGCTGCTCCTTACATTGGTATGATAACCACAGAGTTTGTGGGCAACACATATTATCATAATATATATATATATACACTGAGCCTGAGCCTGGAGGAACTAAATCCTATTCCTGCCGAGGCTTTCCGCCATCCTCTGGGACATAATCCACCTCCCAGATCGCACAGTGCCTGGCTTGTGCTTAAACAAGGCACACACTGTAACAGTGTTCTCACATCACGCTGCGCGAAGGAAAACAGCGCTGGGGACCTATGCCAAAGTTTTCAAAGGCACTGCCCTAAAACATAAATGTGGCCTCTGCGCATTCTTAAAGCAATGCTAGTTATCATCTCTGTGGTACCAGGGCCCGCACAATTATCCTATTACTATCCAATGGCTGCTCTTGATGAATGCGTCCCTGTGATGGTTCCATTTAACCTTACTCCAGGAAAAGGAAAATCTATCGAAAGGAACGTGAAACAGAATTCCATGAGCTCATGTCTAGTGGGGAAAGAAAGAGGCATCTGAGCGTTGATGGGAAGTGAATCATATTGTTTTTCAGCTCCAAGTGTAACCCTACCCTCCTGCCCTTCTCCAGGGGACCTCCACTCTTAGCTCCAGTGTGTGGGGACCTTCTGGCAGCAGGAAGTCAAAGGAACCCAGGTCATGGAGTGGCTGAGACCTCAGCTCCAGGTATGCATGTCCTCGTGTGAGTTACTCTGTATCACCTCCTTACAAAACAGTTTCCAGGTGGCTCATCTAAACACTTTTAACATAATAGAAGGAAATAAAATTAAAGTAAAAGATGCAACATATTAAGTAGATCAAATGAGAGGAATATAAAAGGCAGGATTACAAAAAGGAAACTTGGAGTAAGGCAAACCATTTAATTTTCCTGAGCCTCAGTTTCCACATACACAATGGAAGAATAACACAGTAAGTCCATTTAAGTTGCCAAACCTTAACATCGTTGAGAAGGTTTGGTAACTTAAAGTGAAATGATGTATAACGAAACCACCTTACCATGTGCTACATGAGAATAAGAATTAAGTTTCTATGGCATCTAATCAACATTAGAACAAAATGACGTTGAACGAAATGATGTTATTCGAGGACCTGCTATATCTTATTTAAAAGGTCGTAATGAGGACAAATACTCAATAAAAGAAAAATGGGTCAGAATGGGAAGACTACTGAACAGATTGTCAAGATATTCAGGTCTAGGCTAACTCTATGTCTTAAATGTGTGCTCCCTGAGGTCTCTCCCAGCTTGAAGGGTCCCTAATTTTATGAAGTAGGCATGCCTGAGAAGGGGTCCTGGGGTACAGAAAAGGCAGCAGGAAGGTATGAGCAGTAATGAAATACCTTAATTCAACTCATTACTGAAGTATTATTATTGGGTTTTTGAAATAACTTTTCTCACGATAATATCAGGGCCAATCATTGGTTTTGCAAATATCATGTGAGTTTCTCTTCTGTGCCTGGTCCAGGGAAGAAACTTCCATGCAAATGTCCTAGTCCCTACTCAGGCCATGCCCAGTCAGGAGAGGTGGGAAAGACTGGACCAGAAAACTGTAATGCAAAAGTTCTTGAGCCTAAAGAAAGATGTAGATGGAGTGGCACAGGGCAGCGTAAGAGATAAAGCCTGTCCTTGAGATACAGGAAGCTCCCTGAAAGAATTAACTGAATCTGGCCCTGAGAAGGCGATTTTTACAGGTAGCACGTCAAGGGAGGATGTTTCAGGTGAAAGGAATCGGGTAGGTCGATGTACGAAGACTGAAAAGCAAATGAGTTTGTGAGAAGAGTGGACATTTTCTGGGTTTTCATAGGCCCACCATCAATTTCCCTTCTTCAGAAAACAGCATCTAAATTCACCTTCGAGGAGTTCCTACTCTCCACAGGGTTTAGATGAGTGACCGCATCCCACCCAGCTTCAAGGAAGACATATGGTCCTAGCCTAGCCAATTAAGGTATTGATTTAAGGATGAACATGTGATTCAAGAAGGTCCAGAGAGACTCACATTGAACCTTTTGCTGGATCTACTGCAAAAGAAAAGCTCTTTCTACTTCACTTGGATGGAATATTAGCCAGGAGCTGTTGGTTATCGGTGGCTGTCTTGCCATGAAACAAATTACTCTGAGAAGGAAGTCAATACAAACAAAAGTAGTGCTGAGAAATAAAACAGGGCAAATTCTCAACATTACTTGAGCACCTAGATTCAGCCACTCTTAGAAGCAATACCTACTGGCATTTTGTTAGTTTTATGAGGAAAAAAAACAATCCTTTTTTATTCTTAATCCAGTTTGATTTGAATTTCTATCACTAGCATCTCAAAGAAACTGGTGTACTCTAAGGGCCCTGGTGCAGATGAACTGTAAATGTTAGCCATGGCTGACAGAACTACCACTGCCAACCATTAAGTTATCTGGGTGGGTCCTAAACGTAATCACAGGAGTGGGTGTCTTCAGGAGAAGGAAGCAAAAGAGATTTTATTACAGAAAGGGAGAGACAGTGGGAGGATGGAGGCAGAGATCAGAGCGCGGTGGTCATAAGCCAAGGAATGCGAGCAGCCACCAGAAGCCGAAAGAAGCAAGGAACAGGCTCTTCCCTGGATCATCCAGAAAGAATCAGCCCTGCCAAAACCTTGACTTTAACCCAATGAAACTGATTTTGGACTTCTGACCTCCAGAACTTGTAAGAGAAAAACTTGAGTTATTTTAAGCCACCAAGTCTGTGGCAAATTTGTTATCAACAGCAATAGGGAACTAATATAGTGGCATTCACGCAGCCTTTCTTCTGACACATCCTTTGCCTTCTTTAAAACCCAAAGGCTTACTCTTTAGCCTTTGGTTTCAATTTCGCCTCCTCAAGGCGGCCTCCCTTGACACCTCAGCCTTAGACTCCCCCAATATATCCTTCTGCAGCATCCCAGACTTCTTAACTGCATCTGCACTTGTTAGTGCTTGTTGCTCACATGACCAAATCTAAGGGACAGGATACAGTATGTGTCTGTCTTGTTCCCCACTGTATCCTAAGAGTCTGGCTCAGGGCCTAGCATTATAGGTTCTCAAAAAGTATTTGTCGGAATGAATGAATGAATGAATGAATGAATATATAAAGTTGCTCCCAGGACTATTGAATGCTTTCAAAAGATCACGAATGTAAAGAACTCAGTATAAGGGCTGGCGTATAATAAGTTCCCAGTGTGAAGAGCTCTATGTGAGATCTGGGACTTATCTGTGTGTCTTTCGAATGAAATCCCAGATGCTAAAGTCCCTGATCTTAGATCAGTCCCAGGAGGCGTGCTCTGTGTTATCTCTTTTGCCCAGACGCTCTAAATACTTTATTCTTTCCTGCAAATTCTGATTGTCACCCAGGCATGGTGGCCACCCCAAGTATTTTAGAAAGGAAAGTATTGGGGCAGTCCCAGAATAAAATGAAACATGGAGGACTCCAGCAAAGCTGCTTTAAGCCTATAGCATGCCCTTTGGGCCAATCGGCAAGGCAGTTGGAATGGGTAATTCCAGCTCTTTCGTAGTCGTGTCATGTGTGTGAGCCTCCAGCTGGGCCAGGCCCAGATGAATGCTCATCATTTCCCAGGGATCCTTCAGCTTGAGTTCGGTTCTCGCGCCAAGGCTCTGACAGCTTTATTAGAACCTATAATTCAATATAAGCATCGATGTGTTGGGAAACACTTTGAGGCTATCTTTTAAAGTCAACTTAATTCCCTCTCAAATGCCTCTTTGTTTGCCAAAGTGCCAGCCAGAAGACTTCCAGGTAGGCAGGAGATGAGCTCCAGACAGGGGATCAGCGGGACGTGTCTGCCGGGCGCCCAAGTCACTTTGCTGGTAGCTGATGTCATTTCCAGTTAGTGGACTCCTGGCAGAGGTGCCTGCAGATGCTCAGATGACATCACTGGGGACCAGCCTGTCACCAGGGGAGATAACAAATGGAGCCCAACCCCGAGTTCCTGCTGCCCCAGGAAGTCACAATTCATTTCTTGGCTTTGCTGTGGACCTAGAGAGTAGACACCCTGTGCTCTCACCCTGGCCAAGCCACAGTGAGCTAGTACACACTCTCCTGCCATCTGCCTTTCTTAAACAAAACAGAATGAGACACGCTGAATTCACCCAAAAGTGTTCAGTGACTCTGTAATTATAGAAACTGAACAAGCCTGTTGTAGCAGACACTGTCATCTATTCAACATCCATTCCTGGGCTAGTAGAACCCAACATTGCTCACATATGCATCCTTCTCTAGAAGAGACTGGTCTATCCCCATCCTCAAGGGATGGATCCTTGTGGGTCTAAACACATTCATGTATTCATTCATTCAACAAACATTATTCAACATCTATTTTGTGTTCTAGGCACTGATGGTAAAGTCATGAAAAAATCAGTCTCTGCTGTCATGAAGCCTTCTTTCTAGTTGGGGTGATAGGAAATAAACACATGAATACATATTCTATAATATGTCAGGCCAAGCGGTGATAAGCGTTGTGAAGAAAAATAAAGCCAGGTGGAAAGGGACAAAATGATAAAGAGAAATAGGCTTGCTGGTTTAGATAAAGGGTCAGGGATGGGGTGATATTTGAGTAGAGACATAAATGAAGACTGGGGGGAAAGCATTCCAGTCAGAGGGAACAGCAGATGCAAGGGCCCCGGGGCAGGGATAAGTCTGCACGTTGAGGACTAGCCGGAAGGCCAGTGTGGCTGCAGTGTTGTGAGCAGGGGAAGAACTTTGGATTTTGTTTTAAATGTGATGGGAAATCATTGAGGGCTCTTCACTAAGGAAGTGAATCGATCTGATTTATGTTTCTACCACATGCGGAAAGCTGACTCAAGCAGAGCACAAAGGGAAGCAGATGACCAGTGAGCACAGTGAACCAGGTGGCAGCCAGAGATGGGTGATGACTAGTTGGATTTAGAAACTATTTTGAAGGCAGAGCCAAAAGGTTTTGCTGATGGATTTGGTGGGGAGAGTTAGAGAAAGAGGAGTGAAGATCAACTTCAAATTTAGGGGCTGACAATTGAGTAATAAGAGTGCCATTAACTACAATCAAAACCACAAGAGGAGAAGCGCTTCTGAGTGGGAAGATCTAGACCCTCGGTTAGTGCTCAGTTTGAGGAGCCTACTAGACATCCGAGAGGAGGCGTTAAATAAGCAACAGTTGGATACAGGGAGGAGAGCAGAGATCAGAAGAGAGGTCAGTTCTAGTTCCCTGACAAGTTCATGGGCTAGGCTTTAGCATGGAGTATAATTTTAGCCAATGAGATATGACTGAAGGCGGCCTCTGGGCAAGGTGTCCTCAATTCTAATGAGGAATGAAGTTTGATTGGTTGGCTGAATGAATGAATGAATGAATGAATCTCTAATTTTCCATTCATCACTGAGAGTCAATCAAATCCTTTAGGTGCACTGGAATTGGAGTTAGGAGATCTGGGTTTTATCTCTGGTTCTTTTACTAACTAATCATAACCCTAGGTAAGAACACTCTCCCCTGAGCCTCAGTTTTCCCATATGCACAATGAGGAAATGAGGCTAGCTAGTCTCTGTGGCTCCAACTGGCCCTGCCACTCTGTGAGGTTGGAAGAACACTGGCTTTGGAACCAGAAGCTCTGAGAGAAATATTGACTTTCCCCTACTTGATGTGTGACCTCTGGCACTTAAGAGCTCCTCTCTGGTACAGTTTCATCTCCAAAATGATGATTTATGGTCCCTTCCAACATTACTTTCCATTAAGTCACAGCATAGTTGCCTGGTTACTTGTGTTGATGGAAATAGAAACAGCCCTAGGAAAACAATATTTATGAGGAAACCAACTCCTTGGCGCAAACATGCACATACACACAACCTGGGAGGGAGACCAAGCTTTCCCTTTCAGAGCAGCTGTGCCCTGACTCCTTCTGAGTTCTGAGTCTGGTCAGGATGGGCACTAGGCTCTTCTTAAGGTCAATAGGGTTGTCTTTAGAGATCTTGGCCTCATGTGGTACCTCATCCTCAGGAGCTAAGAGCTACCCTAAGAATCCCAAAGCCTAGAACTGCTGGAGCACTCCACTCCTATGGTTCTACCACAGGGCTTGGAGATGAGCAAAAGGTATTAAGACACTAAACCCCTGGCCCAGGACTGGCATACAGAGAGTGTGCAAACTGTCTTGTACCTTAGGTCCCCGGGCACTACAGGACCAATTAACTAAATAAAGTGAGCAGTCATTTAGAGTATAAGGCAGTTGAAGAACTCAGATTTTTAAGGTGCTCAAAGATAAATATTCCTGGGCTATTTCATTTATTTTAATGGTCTAACAATAAAGGTTCATTTTTGAAAGTAAATTAAAAATAAAAGACCTACTGGAAACTCTCCTCTTGCTGTAATTAAGCCCACCCAGCCTAACTAAAATTTCTTTGGCCTGAAGTTATATCAATTCCATGTTGTTAGTGTCACATGATCAGTATTCTACATGAAAGTGAATTAATAGGAAATGGGAAAATAAGTATATTATGACTTAATCAGTGCTTTATGATCTTTCAAACTCGAGGGGAGGAATTACTAAAAGAGGTCCAGTATCAGAAAGGCTAACCCAGCAAGTAAAAATGTTGAATATTTTGACACAGGACTGCTGGTGACTATATCCCTCCCTTTGATGTCTGGGCCCTAAGAACCTGTGAGCTGTGTCAGAGGGTCCCCCAAGTACAAATCCAAGGGAGAAAGGGGAAGAGACAGTGACTAATGTCATTTCCAGTTAACTGGCTCTTGGCAGATATGCTACAGATGTTCAAAAGACCTCATTAGGGTCCAGGATGTCAACAACAAGACAGATACAAACGGAGCCCTGCTTAAGATTCCTGCACATTCCATGGCTTTGGATTCCCTTAATTCATTCCCCAAGCTTTCCAAAGGGTGGGAATCTTAGGTCATGGTATGTGGCACCATAGAGAGCTTTAGGGAAGATGGAACTGATTTTAGTTGAGTAGGCTGGCTTTGCTGCAATAACAAAGAACACCCAAGTTCTATCTCACACCTTACCCCACTTCACTTTGTGGGTTATTCTCCTTTGCTACATCAGATTGGATCTAAGCAACATGGAAAGAGTAAGTGTGACCTTCAGACGTGTCCAGGCTTACATTTAACCAGCCTTTAACTCCAAAGGAAAGAGAGAGCTTGCATCTCTCAGTCACTATATATAAAATCCTGAGGTAGGACTTAGGGCCACGTTGGGTCAGGTGCTAATTTATAACTGTGGTTAGGGGCATAGGATGCTATCAGAGGCCAGGCCTGAATTCACACATCTACCTCCCCAAACTAGACTGTGAGCATGGAAATGAGTCTCGCTCTGTTTCCTGTCTGAGCCTCACCCAGCCTGGGGTCGCCCTGTAAGGAACACTCGGTAAACATCGGTTGAGTTGAATATATTAGCAAACCCTAAGGTTTTTTCTGGCAGACCCACTCAGCACAAACCAGGAAGAAAAGAACTAAACATAGAGAAGACTGACAACAGGGGTGATTCATAAACCACTAGTCAACTGATCAAAAATTTTATGTTCAACAGCAGCAGTAATTCTGAGAGAGCCCTGAAGATATTTCATCTAATAAGCTCCTTTCAGAGCTAATAATAATAATAAAAAAAGTTATTGCATAATGGTTTACAAAGCATTTTTACATCCTTTTTTCTCTTCAATACAATTCAACAAATAATAATGAGTCTTCCAGGTGCCAGGCACTGTGCTCAATGGTGGGCTACAGCAATAGAAGCAGACATGGTCCTCATCCTCACAGAACACTCCTCAGTGTAGTACTAAAGAGAGAGAGTAAACACTTGAAGAGAGAATAATGGCCAATGTACTTATACAGAGCATTGGCTATGTGTCAGGAGCTAGGTAGACTAAGGGCCTAACACATATTAACTAAATCAATCTTTCAATAGTCCTTTGAGGTAAATACTATTCTTAGCCTTGGAAGTTGGGTGACTTATCCAGAGGCACCACCAGCCAGCAAGTGACAGAGCCGGGATTCAAATCTATGTAGCTTGGGTTTTAAGTCTATGTTCTTAAGTATAATTTTGTAGCACGAGCCAACAACAGTGTTATGAGAGTTAAAATAAAAAGTTGAGGGGTCAAGAAAGGTTCTGGCATTGACCCAGCTAGGAGGTCAGGAAAGGCCTGAAGCCTGAAGGATGAGAGAAATGAACATCACGACACAGGACACTGGGAGCAACACGAGGCCCACACTGACTGGCTTCATTTACATTGACAGAAAAAGTCAGGCTGAGTGAGTCTGGCTGACTTGTCCAAGGACACACAGCAAGAAAGCAATGGTTCAGATCTTAGAGCCAGGGTTGCCAGTCTTTAGAATCCAGTGTCTTTCCCCTCAGTCTGAGCACAAAGCTTGGAACAGTGTCTGCTATAAGCTGTGCTCACAAGTCCCCAAGGACCTCCAGATATAATGCCCCTTGGCCTTTTCCCAATTGTTTTAGCATAAATAGCCAACAGGTTGATGGGCATACATCTTATAAAGCACATCCAATAAAAAACTTGGAAGCAAATTGTCCTTCTGGTAATTACTTTAAGGGAATGTGTCTAATGTTTGTTTAACTTCAAGTTAAAACAGAATGACCCTGTCTTGAAAATTGTGAAATAATATTCAGAAGTTATTAGCTTATGTTTATATGCAGGATTGAAAGATATTCGTATAAGCAAATGCAAAATAAAGAATTAAGGGCCTTCAGAGTGGTGGATTATTAATTCAGCCATAATGAGTAACAGTTAAAAATCAACTCTTGCTGTTCCCCACATCTGGGGAAGAATACAAGCATTTTTCCCCCTGAAATAAAAATCCACATCTTTCTTTCCAGGGAATGCATTAGAATAAGAGGTTTCCACAGAGCCAGAAGAAAGCCAGGATATTCCGGAGTCAAGGTCCCCTGCCTCAGCCCCTCACCTCTGTGCTTGCAGCATTGGGCGAGGAAAGTGCTCAGGCTGAGAGCTTGGCCGGGAGAGAAGAGGGACCTGGCTCCATCTGAGAGCGTGAACCTGAAGGGGTGCAGAGTGGGTGGGGCGAGGTGGCAAGGTCAGGGCAACAAAGTCTACTAATGACAGCTGACTGTTAACCTTTATTGAGTACTTACTATGGCCAGACACGAGTCTACCTGTTTCATATCCATTAGCTCATTTAATTAGGTTCATATAATTACTAACTTCACTTTGCAAGCAAGGAAACAGACACAGGGGGTTTGCCTGCTCAAGACCATATTTCTAGAAAGTGGAGAAGCCAGAATTCAAATGGGGTGACTCTGCATCAGCACCCTTTACCAAGATGCTACAGCTAAAGGGTCATTCTGAAATCATCGCTCTGCTGATTTGGGTTTTGAGACTCTCTCAGGGTGCTCAGAAAGCCCCTTTTCTATGAGCTCTGCTGGCCCTGAACTTGATGCTTTCCAGTAATTTTTGGTTTATAGTTCCCTTCTTACAAACTGTCAGATTAATATTAGGCCCAGAACTTTCTTCCTTGGGGAACGGGTGTGTGTTGGGGGTTGGGGTGGGCATAGAAGAGAGAAAGAAAGAAAAATAGAAAGAGAGGAAGGGAGGGAGGCAAAGAAAGACAAAAGGAAGGAGGGAGAAAAAGAAAGAGAAACAGAGAGAAGTTAATTACTTTTGAAGAAGTCAGACAGCATCATAACCAGCCTCTTGCCCAAGTGATGAAAAAGCTATTGTTGGGGAATCTTGGCACCAGAAAGGAAGAGAGAGATTTTCCTGAATCATTTCTCATTTTTTATTTAAGCTTCACACTTTTCCTGGGGCCTCTGGGCAGACTTCCAGACCCCAACCCCAGGACTGATTGAGTTCCCGAGGTAAGTGATCTGTCCCTCCCAGGCTGGGGAAGGGGCGGGCTGAGGCCTGGACAAGCCGTGCTTGGCTGCTTGGCTTAGCCCCCTGACATTGTGCACGCTAATGCAATGTGAAGTAGTGCGTCTAAATAGCCTGTCCAACTTTTTTGATGTTCTTGAACCCACAGATGGGATTCATTTCCACACTGTTCGTAAAACGTAAACGATACAAGGACATTAAAGAGCATTAAACTACTTGATGACATTTTGGTCACATTAATGAAAAGTGGCATTTTTTAAACTACTAGAAAGAAAGAGAAAGAGGATGGGGACAGAGAGAGGAGGGATGAAGAGGAAGAGAAACAGAGCAGGGAGGAGGAAGGAAGAATAGGAGAACAATTGAATCCATCTAAACTGTAGAATAAACCTTGGCAGCGTCAGCTCTTATCAACCCAGTTGGGACTTCACTGAGCAGGACATAAGAAGCAGACATTTCTGGTGACTAGACAGATCTGCAGAACACTACAACACCTATACCGTGAGTGGTGCAGACATACTAACACATGAATGTTCCCTTCCAGACTGACTACTTTGGCCAACATAAGTTCACATACCATTGGGACACAGAAAGAATGTCGAACTCACCTCCTCCAGGTAGCTTTCCCTGAGCACCTCCCAAGATATTAGGTGTCTCTTTTCTGGACTTCCAGAGACCCTAAGCTTACCCCCATCATAGCCCACACCGCCTTGTCACTGATTGACTTACTGGAAATTTCCCTAGACTGTGAGCTCCTTTCGGGCATAAAAGGAGGTTTAGGAGCATAGGTTTGAAGAGACAAATTTAGCTGGGCTCAAATCCCAGCTAACCCATATACTGGTTTTATGACCTGGAACAAGTCAATTAACCTGGGTCTCAGCTATGCCATCTGTACAATGGGGTAAGAAGAAAACTTAGCTCACAGAGTTATAGTGATGCTTAACTGAGGTAATGAACGGAAAATACATAGCAGCATGCCTGAGACACACACTCAGCACATTTTATATGAACATCAGCCTCCTGCCCAGCACTCCGAGTACTCGGCACATAGAAGGCACTCAGTAAATACTGCTAAAGAAATGAATCTCAATAGATGCAGACAGAAAAAAAATTCACTTATCAAGGAGTCTAAGGAATTAAACATGGAGCACAGAAAGTGAAAATGGGTGGCAGAAACATTGTATAACTTGTCAAATTTAGGCACCTTGTTTTAAAATTAAAAAAAAAAAAAATAGTACTGTTGTATCTCTCGGGAGTGCCCGAGAAGATGTCCTGCTCACTCCAACCAACCATGGCTGGTGAATGGGGGTGAGCAGCCCCCTCCCCCCACCATCCTCCTCCCATCACCCGCTGCCTTGGCAGGGGTTTCTCCTTCCAGCCGTGGTGGTTACATTAATTGCTAATGACAATGGCAACCTTCACTCTGTGTGGTTTCCTGCCCAGATTTTGGATCCTTTACAAGGCTCCCTTTTCTTTTTTTCCCAGATAGGAAATGCAACCCGAGACGTGTGAAGAAAAAAAACAGTGTGCTTATTGTCACAGCCTCCACTCTTCGCTGGGCTCCCAGGCAGGCTGTGTGTGCTCTGGGGTGTCTGCCCCGCCACAGGGAAGAATAAACCCAGACTCAAATCATAGGAAATTCATCAAATGTGCTTCTCAGAGCTCTGTCTTTCAAGGTCTGTTTCCCTGCCATATGATCTCTATAAAACCAAATCATTGTTAGCCAGGGCACAGGACCAGAGGCGCCGGGGGCTCATGGATAATGAATGCCAAATGCATGTGACAATAGACTGATCAGGAGCCGAATGGAAATTTCTGAGCTGTGCTTTCATGGATATATGTATCATCCATGCATACATGTGTGGCTGCACACATGCAGACACAAGTCAACCACACGGTGCGTCTGAACAGGAGCCAACTTTGACCCTCGATATGAGACTCAGCTAACTCGCCTCTCAATGACTCTGTTAAATCATCAAGACAAAAAATAAAAACGATAAAATGAAAGAAAAAAAATCAGATCCCAGTCTACCTGGGGACATTCGCTATAGAAGAATCACAGATTTGACTTAGAAATTCAGAATACCTTTCTCTCAGGGACTGACACATGGATGACCTCAACTGAAGAAATAAAAATAAGGACTCATTCTTGGCACCCAAGGAAGATGGGAGAAATTGTCATCAATTGAATAAATTCTTGTGGGCTTTCTCAGGAATGGTTTTGACTTCTCCTGAGTCCGACCAAGCCCTTTGTTTGATAACCAGTTACCAGAAGAGAACATGGAACAGAAACTAGCAGGACACCAGTTAAAGGCAAAAAGGTAATTAATGTTATAGCCATTTAGATTCTAGAAAATACTGCACTTAAAACTGCAAGTCAACCAAGAGGCTGTCGGCAACCGATAAATGCTTCCACATTCACAGGCATCAGCAATCTTCCCCTTACAAAAAAAGTAATAATACATACATATTAATGGATCACATTTTGTCCTTTGGGGAGCATAATTTTTAAAAGGGCCAAGGCAGCAATAATAGTTCCTTTAAAAATTCTAAATGCTGTAATTGTTTTCTCTGAATTATGGTGCTAGGATTTAATTAGTGATGAATGTTTGGTATGGGGTTTGGACATTTTTGATGAATTCAGCCAAACAGAAAAAAATAGTCTTATCCTCTTTGCTCCCTCCCTGTCCCCTGCCCCCTTTCTGTCCCTGGAACCCTGAAATATGTGCACGCATGAGAACACGTCCATGTAGAAATTTTCTTTTCTACAGCTTGGCCATAGTTAAGAAGGAGATTGCTTTAACCAACATGGTCAGTGAGGTCATGCAACTCAGCACAAGTTTTGAGGTTTTCTAGTTACAAGGAAGAAAAATAATAACGTGCGAAGGGTAGAAATTTCTTTCTGGCATTCTTCTTATCAGTCAAAAGAAGTTGCCCAGGTCTTGGGCCTGGGTTCTGGGGCTTAAGGGGGTAACAGGGTTGTGGGTAACAGGGCTAAAGGTGTAGCGGGGAGGTAGGAAAAGCTTTCTTCGTTTATTCAAAGACTAACCACTATGCAAAGCCTACTGGGTCCAGGCTCTGGGCTGGGCACTGTGCACACAGCCCTGGCATTGGTGCACTTGCCTGGGGATAAACACGATTGCTTTGTTCTTCTCCAAACCACTTTGTAAAAGCAGCTGGAGGAAAGCCCAGACCAGCAGCCATCCACACTGGCCGAATCAACATGGCCTACACAGCAGGGCCCCTGGGGGCTGTGCCCACCCCTCTCATCCACCTTCGGACTTCTTTCATTTGAGACCTGGAGGCTGTTCCTGGGTTCCCAGTGTCCTCTATTAACATGCAAATGCCCCTGGGAAAGGTCACACCTTGAGACCCCACCAGCTAACCTCTTGCTCACCAGTTACTTCTTAGCAAGGATTAGCAGAAATAGAACACTGAAAGGCTTGTGGGGTGGGGAGAAGGTTAGGGCTTGTGGGGAAGGGAGGTAAAAGACCTCTTCCTACTGCCAACATTTTCCTGGAGAGCTGATTTTTATTTCATTCAACACAACAAATCAACATACTTATTACAATACAGGTTGATCTTTTAAAACTGTAAAACAAAACAAAATTCCATTTGCAAACCTTTTATCTCTGTCTTGATTGTGCCATAAGTACCACCTGCTTCACAATTTTGCCCAAATAGTAAAAATACTGCTTCCCAAAATGGCAGCCCACAGTAGTCAATAGAATTTTTTTCCCACTCTGTCCAGTGCCCAGTGTTGTTTATTCCTATCATCTCCTGCCTCCTCCCTTGCATCATTCTTTCCTCCTATCTCTTCTTAGCATAAGACCCTTCCGATTCCTCAACTTCCACCGCTGTAGTCTTCTCTAGAATACTGTCGAGGCCCATTGGTCCAGTTGCTACAGAGCTTTCATAATTCTTCTTAATAAATTCTTTAAAATGCCATTCTGGAGAGGGTGGTTAAGAGCATAGCACACTGAATCAGCCAGAAAGACTAAGACTAATTCAGATCCTGATTCTTCACTTGTAGATACTAGAGGCATGTGACTTATGCTCTCTACTCATCAGTTTCTTCATCCTTTGTCTTTTGAGAAGAATAAGTGAATATATATATATATATATATATATATATATAGTACTATGCTAGACACTATATGTGTATGTGCGTATAGTCACACAGTTAAGTGCTCAATAAATATTTACAGTTACTACTGTGATATCTTAGATATCTTATATCTTATAATATGCTATCTCTTGTATGAAATGGGATTCCAAAATAATGTTCAGGTAAATTTTTTTAAATGCATCATACTATACACATACAGTGAATATAGTCCTCTAAAGTTGTTCTCTTAGGGAAACAGTTACTTATTTCAACATCGTCATTGATCATGATTCTTATTTACTAATTCCTTTATCCATTCAACAAATATTTCATGTTCTCCTACAATGCGCCAAGCACTGAGCTAAGTACTTAAGACCCAGAGAAGGACACGCTTGGTCCTTGGCTTCTAGAGACTCACATTTAGTGGGTAAAAGCAGAGCAAGCAATAGCAGGTATGCACAAAGAGCTGAGAGCATTCTGTCAGGAAATAACGAACTGTCCAGGGTAGTTGCTGAAGACATTCAGAGAGGCATTTAAAGGTAGAGGAAAATATTTGTTGTGATTTATTACGACTTTTCTATGTGCAGGTCACTGCGCTAGGGGCTTTGTCGTTTTAATTTATTCCACATAATAATCATGCAAGGTAAACAGTATTCTCATTTTGCAGATGAGAATACTGAGTCTTGGGAGGTTAAAAGAAGTGCCTGTAATCTTACAACTGGTATAGAATAACTGAGATTTCAGCCCAGGTCAGTGAGATTCCCAAGTCTGTGTAGTTCTTCGCTACCTAATGGGCCAATTCTGTCACTCGGGCCAGGAAAAGGGAAAAAATGGTTTTGTTGTTTACAGACACATTTTTAGTTTTTGTTTGTGTTTTATTATTTAATATTCAATACATACAAAAAATTGCTAATGTATTTAAGTTCATTACATAGAAATGTATATTTATTTTAGTAAATATTATTTTAGTAAATATTGGAACACACAGCAAACTATATATATAAAATATTTACTTTTTAGTTGAATAGCTTACCAGGTATTTTTATGCTTAGAGAAAGAGGGTTATATCTGTACACAAATACAATCATATTTTATACATATTTGTAACTTCTTTGTTCCACTAACAGATATAGAACACATTTCGATATCAACAAATATACATCTATATCATTTTTATTAATCACTATTAAATGTTCTTTGGATGGATGTTATCATTTATTTAACTTATTCTCCAGAGAGTTAGCTCAATTTCAGTTTTAAAATTATTATGAATAACATTGATGATCATCTTTTACACAAATGCCTTTGCATGTTTGTCCAATCATTCTCTTAAGATAAATTTCTGGAGGGAGATTTGCTGGGTCAAATGTTTAAGGTCTTTGATGCATTTTTCCACATTATATTTCATCACGTGTAAATTTATACTTCCATTAACAATTTATGAAAGTAGCTTGACATTATTCTATATTGCTATGTTCACCATTTTATCTTACTGATTTTATGAGTTCTTTATATATTAAGGTCATGAACCTTTTGTCTTTCATATATTTTATGGTATATTTACCATACAGAAATATTTAATTTTTATATAGTGAAATCTATAAATTTTTTATGGTTTCTGCTATTGATGCAATATTTAGGAAAGTTTTCCCTATTGATGATCCTAAATTTTTTGAAGATATTTTGTGGCCTCACTTCACTTTTTAATCTATCTAAAATTTAATGTGCTATGGCCATGCCACCCTGAGCAAGCCCAATCCCATCTGATCTTGGAAGCTAAGCAGGGTCGGGCCTGGTTAGTACTTGGACGGGAGACCACCTAGGAAGACTAGGTGCTGTAGATGTAAAAAATAAAAAATAAGGGATTGTAAGCTGACAAGGTCCTTGCAATCTGTGAGGTCAACCAAGGGTTGCCTCACCTAAAAAACAAATAAATACATACATACGTACATAAATAAAGTAATTAATTAAATAAATAAAATTTAACGTGGTATATGGTAGGAGGAAAGCATCCAAATTAATGTTTTAGGTATTAACTTATGCCCAACCCTCCACATATGAAATATTACTTCTGTTATATACTAAATAATAGTATCGAAAAGCTTTCTGTTATTTTCCACTGATCTATTTGCCTGTTTTTGTTCACAGAACCATGCTGTTTAAATTATTACTGCTCTGTAATATATTTACTGTCTACCAGTGCTAGTGTTCTCTCATCAATTTTCTTTTTCAAATATTTTTATGTAGTCTTTTCTGGTTTTCTTTCAGAAGTGATGGTTTGGGAGTGGAAGATAATTTTAAAAAATATGGTAGTAATATGCATGATAAAGTGTGTTGTGTATTTTAAAAACCTGTCTTATAACTTCATAGCCACACTCGATTTTTGCATTTCCATACCGAATTTCCATATGTATGGCATTATTTCGATACTTAGAGTCAGGCACACCCAATCTATTACTAGACCTACTTACCCTGTTTGCTAAGAACCTTGCTTGGCAGGAGGGTCTGTTTTACCTGTCCATATGGAAAGACAAGATAGCATACTGGTTGAGAGCACAAGATCTATCTGCGTGACCTTGAGCAAGCAATTTAACCTCTCTGAGCTTCCATGTCCACATTTGCAACAGGAGGGTTACAACACACTGCCTCATTACATACAAGCTACATATGGAAGGCATTTCGAAGAGTGCCTGGCACAGAGTAAATACTCAGTAAACATTAACTAGTATCGTCATATCCCAATGGTCTTGTCATTCTAAGGGTTTGCT
Source organism: Pteropus medius (assembly GCF_902729225.1). NCBI lineage: Eukaryota > Metazoa > Chordata > Mammalia > Chiroptera > Pteropodidae > Pteropus > Pteropus medius. Next base: position 1,803,334 of record NW_024353906.1, on the reverse strand, counting down.
AATTTGTCTTAACCTTTAAAAGAGGGAGATTGAATGGAAGACATTAAATGAGGAAACATGAGCTAACTAAAATAAAATTTTCATAAGCCTTTGCAAATGTTTTTAAGGATGAATATCTGTCATTAAATTGTTCCTCTCAGAGTCCAGGACACTGGTATTTAAAGCAAGCCGTGGCCTGGCCATGCGCGGGGGTGGGAAAGAGCCCATGGTGTCAGAGGATGGCTTGCCACATAAGGAGCCTGAACAGCCAGGTCATCTGAACCCACTGCTGATTCCATTTAGGGTCCTCATCTTGACCTTTATCAATCCTGTCAGCTCAGAGCTCAGATGAACCTTCACACTCAGCTCTCCTCCCACTTCTGCTCAGAGCAGAGCTCTCTGCTGTCAGCTGAGACTCAGGATGAGCCTGAGTGGTGGGGGCAGATGGCCCTGGGTTAAAACTCCAGTTCTGTCACAAACCACTTCAGTATGAGAGCTGAAGTTTCCTTCAGCTGAAAAATGAGAATTTTATGCCTTCCCTGACAGGGGACCATGGAGATTAGGTGAAGATAATACACATAAAAGCCAGGCATAGAGTAGGTGCTCAGTAAATCTTACTGCATCAATAAGAAATGTTTGATTTTAAGTCAGAGAAAACCCCGTTCAAACTGACTTAAACAATGAAGGAAAAATATTGGTTTATATAACTGGAGATGTAAGAAAAAGCTGGGCTTCAGGAACAGTTTGATTCAGTGGCCTAACCATGTCATCAAGAATTTGTTCATTTGTTTCTCCTTTCTTCACCCTGCCCTTTATAGAATTAGGTTCGCTCTAAGACCGTCTGCCTCTATGGTCCCCCAAATGGCTGCAGGTATCCAGAGAGAACAAAAGGGGGCCATATCCAGAAATTTCTCCGGATGTGTGCAAAGAGCTGTCCTAGGAAACCACAGCAAATTCCAATTCTTGTAGGTCGATAGCCAGAGTGGGGTCACAGGCCCGTCCTTGAACCAATAACTATGGCTGGAAGGTGGGATTGTGCATACTGGCTTAGAAGCGGACCACAGGCCCTAGTTGTAGAATCACCTTTTTGCCAATGCAAGAACTCTGTAGAGGCAGGAAGACAGAAACTGGGCAAAAAAATCAGAGTAATTGCCAAGAGAAGGGGGAGTGGATATTGGAGAAACTATGCCTTGTTTTCTAGTCCTCAACAGAACATAAATGAGTAAATGAACAAATCTCCTTTGAAACGTGAGGCTTCAAACTTCTGACAGGGTTTTGGGTCACTAAGGAGAGGCATGTTTAACCCACCATGTAGGGACTAAAAGCATTCTTCTTAAACAATAGCAGAGAAAATAGCAGTAATGATAATGTACATGGTAAAAATTATATTAAAAATAGCCTTTTTGAAAGAACAAAAGTATCCTTGTTCCAAACCACTTGAGAAGTAGTTATTTGGATGTGTGCTGAAGGCCAGGATCTAGTCACAGGCACAATTAGTGTTTTTCTTTTCAACTCCTTCAGTCCCTGAAACTTTTCTCCTTGGGCTGTTTCCTTTCTCTGCTTCGCTCTCTGTGTCTTTTTCTTCCTCTATTTACATTTTATTAGCCTCGAATACCTGGGCAGAAATCTGGAGGGGCAGAGAGAGTAAGCCCAAGGCTCCAGTGAGCCCACATTCCTTCTCAACCCATCTCTCACTCCTGAGTGAAGCTTGGGTCTCTGAAAGGTTCAATGGCCAAGCCCAAGTGGGCCCTTCACACCTCTGGGTTGCTAAGTGACAAACACTTAAAGTTTGGAAATCTTATACACACCAGATATATTATCCTGACGAATTGGACTTTCAGATCTGGCAGCAATGGAAAAGAGTAACTTTTTTAAAAAATTAAGGACAATATAGATGATTTCAAAGACATCTGGTCTCTTTTTCCAGTGACATATGACTTCTCTTTCACTGAGCACATTGGAGCTAAACACTTCACATGTACAAAAGTACAAGATCCCTGAAGAAAAAAGTGTTTCAGTCGCAAAAGCCGACTCATAGAAAGTGCTGCCAGTTGGAAAGGCCTAGAACGGACTAGGGGAACTGAACCAACATGTGTGCTCCCTTTTTCCCTCTGTTTGATCCTTCTTTGAACCTGGTTTCCTCCACATACTTTCTTCTCTCTCTGATTCTCTCTGTTACTAATTCTCCTCCTGTCCTGCCTTGCCTTCCCTCTTCTACCTGTCTCTCCCCCTTTTCCTCATTCCCACCTTTGTCTCTGCAAACTTCCATCCAGTCCTCTCTCTTTCCAGCCCCGCTTCTCCCAAGTCAAGACAACACGAGGGCAATACGAAGTAGAATATCTCATGTCCAGGATTCTTGGTCTTCTTGCCCTTTCACTTCTGGGGCAGACTTAGTCATTCTTCTTTTTTCCCTAAATCATAGTTGGGGTAATCTCAGGGCAGAATCTCCCTCCTGAAGTCCTTTTTAAAAAAATTTTAAGACAAACCCAAACACCAAATACCTTCTCCACCTGCTTGCTAATATCCAGAATTCCTCCAACAGAGAACATTACATTCCACAATTAAAGACCAAGTTTTAAACATAAATAATAAACAACTCGCATCTGGCAACTCATAACTGTTTTTAAAAACATGTCCAGCTGTTTTCAGTTAATTCCCTCATTTGACCCCCACAATAACCTGGAGATGGAAGCATTATTATACTACCATCTCCATTTCAAAATGAGGAAACTGAGGCTCAGAGATACTAAGTACTTTTCCAAAGGTAGCTCTTACCCAGTTCTGTGTAACTCTAACACCCATGTTCTTCTCCAGCCAACCCCACTTCTCTGAGAGGGAATCATAATGCCTTGACATTATGGGAAACCTTCTCCTAGTTTCTCCAGATCTAAGGTGCCCCCTCCATTCTTCTCTCTCTGAAATCTTTGACTTATAATTATTGCTGTTGGAACCTGTCAGTGGGGTATGCTGCCACCAGATGGCAGATAATACTCTGGTTTCATGGTGAGCCCCAGATTTTTACCATAACTATGGGTGTCAAATGTGTTTCTATATTTATCATGTTATAATCAAAATTATCATTCACTAAAAAGAAAACTAAGCATAGGCATATCCACATCCATGTAGATGATATGGAGAAGATCTGTATTTAGAGGAATATACAGGTCATTTGTAAGCCTATTAGAACGCTCATTGACTATGAACAAGCAGAACTCAGTCTAATCCTGGCCCTAAGTCACAGTCTACTTCGTGTTTCTTAGATGTTGACAAAGGCCCTCTAGGTCTACTGCCCTCTCGTCTTGACCACTCAATTCCCCAAACACTAGCCCAATAGAAGGCAGAATGGCTCTCAAACTTTAGAGTATATCAGAATCCCCCAGAGTGCTTGTTAAAGCACAAATTTCCAGGTCTCAGTTTCTGAATTTCTGATTCAGTAGGTGTGGAATGGAGCCTGAGATTTGCATTTTTAACAAATTGCCAGCTAATTGATACTGATGCCACTGGTCTGGGGACCACATTTAGAAAAACCACTAAACTAAGACAAGCTACCATATCTGACTTCAGAGCACCAAACCACGGAGAAGGGGGATTGAGCTCCACAGTCTTCCAGCCACAGTCTGAGGTCCTACTGTGATAATTGGCCAACTGCCTTAAACACTGTGGCTGGCACCAAATTAACTTTGAATTACTTATAAAACTTACTTCTGCTGCTCAGTGCCAACTCCTAATCAGATATTCTCTGATATCAATGCCTATCAGAACTCTGTATAACATTAGTTATAATGATAGAAAATGCTGGCATTTATTGAAGCTGCCAGCACTGAGGTAATTACCTCATATAATCCTCACAATTTTTTGAGGAAGATACCATCATTATTCCCCTTTACAGATGAGAAAATAGAGGATTAAGATTACAAAACCAGTAAGTTGCAGAGGCTGGCCTAATCACCCATTTGTCTGCCTCCTGAATTTAAGCTCTCTCAGCCACTGTAGATACTAAGTTTTTGGTTTAAATACTAAAAATTGGACTCCTGGCTCCCTCAAGACAGTTTCTTTGGGCTCCTAGAGCTTCTAGTCCTGGCATTGTCCCCACTTGTCTCTGTCCAAAGCTACCAGCCAGTCATGATGCCCAATGTAGTCCCCTATTTAAATCCACTGCCTCAGTCTGCCACTTCAGATGCAGGGGGAACAGTTAGAAATGGAGGCCCCACGATTCTTCCAAAGTCTTAGGCAACAAAACATAGATTCAAATGTATTCCCCAGATGGTACTTTCTAAGGCAGGGAAATGGAATCAGACACTTTATAATGAGTTTCTACAAATGTTATTTTGGTGAGTTGAAATAGCATCATAAAAATTCCTCTCTTGTTTATGAAAGAACTATACAAACATATTATGAAAAAAGAAAAAAGAAA